>NW_005356042.1:2179304-2217170 GCF_000412655.1 Myotis brandtii | reverse complement strand
AAGAAAGAAGAAAGAAAGAAAGAAAGAAAGAAAGAAAGAAAGAAAGAAAGAAAGAAAGAAAGAAAGAAAGAAAGAAAGAGAGAGGGGGGAGGGAGGGAGGGAGGGAGGGAGGAAGGAAGGAAGGAAGGAAGGAAGGAAGGAAGGAAGGAAGGAAGGAAGGAAGGAAGGAAGAGAATCTTCACGGAGAAGAAATATGTAGGTGGTTTCACTGGTGAATTCTACCAAACATTCAAAAGAGAAATGATACCAATTCTACACAATCTTTTCCAGAATATAGAAGGAGGAAGAGGAGGAGAAGAAGAGATATTTTTCTACTCATTTTATGAGACCAGCATTACCCTAATACCAAAATCTGACAGAGGCACTATAAAAAAAGAAAGCTATAGGCCAATATCCCTCATGAACAAAGGGAACAAAATCCTTAATAAAAAATAAGCAGCCGGCCAGCATGGCTCAATGGTTGAACGTCAACCTATAAACTAGGAGGTCACAGTTGGATTCCCGGTCACCAGGGTGAACTCAATCCCCAGTAAGGGGCATGCAGGAGGCAGCCGATCAATGATTCTCTCTCATCATTGATGTTTCTATCTTTCTCTCCCCCTCTCCCTTCCTCTCTGAAATCAATAAAAGTATATTTTAAAAAAAGGCTGGTTTCAATATTTGAAAATCAATGTAATCCACCATTTTAACCACCTAAGAAAGAAAAACCACATAATCACTATATATAAATAAAATTTTCAATTGATATAGAAAAAGCATTGGACAAAATTCAACTCCCAGCAAATTAGGCATAGAAGGGAAATTTTTAAGCTTGATAAAAGGCATCTACAAAAAATTTTTTTAAAACAACCATTATACTTAACTATGAGCGATTAAATGTTTTCCCCTACCATTAGGAAAACGGCAAGGATGTCCACTCTCACCACTTCTATTCAAAATTACACAGGAGATTCTAGTCGGGGTCGTTAGATAAGAAAATAAGATAAAAGGCATTCATATTAGAAAGGAAGAAGTAAAACTATCTCTATTTGTAGATGACATAATTTTATATCTAGAAAATCCTAAATAATCCACCAGAATACTATTAGAACTAATAAACATGTTCAGCAGGGTTATAAGACACAAGATTCAATTGCACTTTATACTCTAGCAATGAACAATAAAAAATGAAATAATTATATTTATAATACCATCAAAAAATACTTAGAAATTGAACATAGTGCAAAACTTAAACTCTGAAAACAATGAAACATTGTTAAAAGAAATGTAAAAAGACCTAAATAAATGGAAAGCCATTCTATGTCCATGGATTATAAGACAACATTTAAGTCTTATATATTAATGTTAATGAGTTTGATATTTAATATTTTAAGATGGCAACACTTCCCAAATTGGTCTACAGATTCAACACAATCCCCATCAAAATTCCAGCTGGATTCTTTGCAAGCACTGATAAGTTAATTCTAAAATTCATATGGAAATTCAAAGAACCCAGAAAAGACAAAACAATCTTGAAAAAGAAAAACAAAGTTGGATCAGTGATTGAGCATCGATCCATGAACCAGGAGGTCATGTTTTGATTCCTTATCAGGGCACATGCCAGGATTATAGGCTCAATCCCCAGTAGGAGGCAGCTGCTTGATGATTCTCTCTCATCATTGATGTTTCCATCTCTCTCTCCTTCTCCCTTTCTCTCTCTAAAATCAATAAAAACATTTTTTATAGTAAAAACATAATGCAAGAATGGAAGAAAATATTTGCAAATCATTTATCTGATAAGAGACTCATACTTAGAATTAAAATGACAATTTGAACATATGCATCTTCTTTTACTCTGGAAACCTCACTAAATTACAGTTAGATTTTTTCCTTTAAAAAAGAGAGACATAGCCCTAGACAGTTTGGCTCAGTGGGTAAAGTGTCGGCCTGCAGACTGAAGGGTCCCAGGTTTGATTCCAGTCGAGGGCACATGCTTGGGGTTGCTGCCTCGATCCCCAGTAGGGGGCGTGCAGGAGGTAGCCGATCAATGATTCTCTCTCATTATTGATGTTTATCTCTCTCTCCCTCTCTCTTCCTCTCTGAAATCAATAAAAATACTTTTTTAAAAGAGAGAGACATAAACCCCCAAGAAGAAGAAGAACAGAACAGACAATAACAAACTTTTGGGAGGTGGAAATCAGGTGGAAGAATAACTTAGACACAAGAAATCCAAATCCTAAACTGAGAATTGATCTACTCTACACTATGCTGTATTCAAACTCCTATCTATGCAAATCCCATCCAGTTTCCAAGAGTCTCCTCCTTTTGGACATTATCAATATTCCAGCCCACCCTCCATTCATTCTAAAATCCTACTTCAATAATAATAACAACAACAATACCTATGGAGCGTTTATGAAGTGCCCCAATGTAATTCTGAGTCTTTATAAAATGAATAGACTTTGCATTTCATGGCTCTCAATTTGTTTCTTATTATTCAGTACTAGAGGCCCGGTGCATGAAAATTCGTGCAAGAGTAGGCCTTCCTTCCCCTGGCTGCCAGCACCAGCTTCCCTCTGGCACCCGGGACCCTGGCTTCCCTCCGGGGAATGACGTCTGAAAGGACGTCTGGTCTAATTAGCATATTACCCCTTTATTATCATAGATTATTTCCCCAATTTCTTAAGAGTAAAATTTCTATTTTAACCAGCTCTAAAATTTTTCACAGCACCAGAGTCCAAATAGGTACCTAAATTGACTCAGTTCACAGACTAAACACCTACTGATCTTTATTAGTGCCAATTCACCAATGTTCAATTAGTAATAAAAATAAAGGAAGCGTGTCTCTGTTGCCATTTTAGGTCTTGCCACCAAAAAATTTGCCAGTTGTCCCGAAGGACAGCAGGTGGCATCTCAGAGACCCATCTATCCATTTACTGCAGGGTGACCTGCCTAGTTTAGCATTTAGCAATCAGACTTCTAAATAGTAATAAACCCCATGCTGAGTAGGCAACAGATGAAAAAAAAAAAAGATGCCTTTTACGGCACTTCATGATAATGGCTTTATTGCCAAAAGCCATATTAGCAGAAGATGGAAGATTCAATTTATAGAATCTCCTGAATGTCTGTCTGTTCAACAACAGCCTGTTCATGCCCAAGAAGAGATTGGTGCCTGTGGAAACCCTATTTGAAGGACAACCCACAATGCTACTTGCTCTGCCAAGTGAACAAATTCACATTCTTTTATTTTTCAAGCCAAAAGGGGGCAAAGCTAACCAATGAATTTGCGCATCCTGCTCTAAACTTCAGTCACATTGGAACATTGAGAATTGGAAGCGCCCCACTCACTGTGATGATCTAAAAGTCACTTAAGACAATTCTGAGAAATGCCAGAAAAACTTCCTTCTTTTTGAGACAACAAAAGCAGATGGGAAACTGCTAAAATGGCTCAAGTATGTGGCACTTTTACAACATTTATGTGGCTCTTGAAAAAAATCAGCTTTAATTGACTTTTTGCTTCCTATGTCCTAGTTCTGTCAAAACCTCTTCTGCTTTTTTAGGGACTTAAATCAGAGAGCAAACCATTCTGAATAGACTTTACCTTTAATGACTATGATTCAGAAATTATGTTCTTCTCAGTCCTTGCCAAAAATACAAGGGAGGAAGGAAAAATTATAAATAAAACCTATTTCTAAGATGGCATCGTAACAAAACCAAGAGAGGAATTACACTGGCAATAAATTTTGTCAGCTGGTCTAGCAGAGCTGCCTGCTCCCTGTGTGACCTGGTAATTTTTTTTTATTGATTTCAGAGAGGAAGGGAGAGGGAGAGAGAAATAGAAACATCAATGATGAAAGTGAATCATTGATCGGCTGCCTCCTGCATGCCCCCTACTGGGGATCCAGCCTGCAACCTGGGCATGTGCCCATGATTGGAATCGAACCCGGGACCCTTCAGCCCACAGGCCAATGCTCTATCCATTGAGCAAACCAGCTAGGGCTGACCTGCTAATTTTCATTAAACCCCTCCATTTCATATTATCTCTATATGAAGAATAAGGAAGTTAATAAACTTCTACCTCAAATACCAAATCAGAGCTAAAGGAGGCCTTGATATTTACCTTATTACCTGCCTTAATTTATACATGAGATACCTTCAAAGGCATGTTGTGAAAATAAATGCAACAATGACAGTTCTCCAACTCTTAGAAGGTGTGAGTAATGGATTTTAAAAAAACGAAGAAAGAAACAAAAAAATCTTTCATCTTTATTATGAACAAATTTGACCTTGGGTTCTGTCCCCTTGGAAATTTGGTCAAGGTGGAATGTCGGCATGTCCCCAGGGTGGGGGAAGGGAGGCAGAGAGAATGGCTTCCTGGAGTCAGTCCGTAGTGCTGCCTTGGGTTCTGTCCCCTTGGAAATTTGGTCAAGGTGGATGTTGGCTTGTCCCCAGGGTGGGGGAAGGGAGGCAGAGAGAATGGTTGCCTGGAGTCAGTCCGTAGTGCTGTGTGTGCTTGGATTGGGTCTTGTGGGTCTAAAAGTCTGGCTAGAATTTAGAAAACCCCCAAGACGGGGCCTTAATAGAACAAAATCGCTATGTGAATTTTTTAAGATATGGGTATATTTTAGTCACTTTATCACTACGTTTTCCTCTTTGTTTAAACTTGTAATTATAAAATAAACATTATTTAAGAAAAGAAAGCCTTATAACCACCACAAGTTCAAGAAATATAATTTACCAGTGACCCCAGAAATACCTCCATGTGCCTTGTCCCAGTGTCAACCTCCTCCTACTCCCCAAAGCAACCGATATCCTAGCTTTTTTTTTAAAAAAAAAAAGAGCTATTATAGGCAAAAACCTCTTTATTAAATTGTCCTGTATATCATAGAAAGCAATTCAAGAACCAATTACTATGATCAGCTGGTGCTGTCATGTTGTTAGCTTTACAGATGAATGAAGGGACTGATTGGTATAGAGAGAACTGATACCAGCTCTTGGCATACTTGCCGTGCATATTCAGAAAGGCTTAACCATTTTTTTGTTCTCTTTAACTAAAACGTATGCCATAAGAAAAGATCGCTTTAAAATTTAGTCACTTATTATTTTGTAAGTCATAATGAGAGGGGGGGAAAGTACCAATATCCCAGCTTTTTACAGTAACTACTTCTTTGTTTTTCATATGAGTGATTTTATCACCAAGTATGCTCCCCTAGTGTTTACCCTTTTAAAATATGTAATGTGGCCCTAGCTGGTTTGGCTCAGTGGATGGAGCATTGGCCTGCGGACTGAAGGCAAGGGCACATGCCCGGGTTTCGGGCTTGATTCCCATAAAGGGGGCCTGCAGGAGGCAGCCAATCAATGATTTTCTCTCATCATTGATGTTTCTATTTCTCTCTCTCCCTTGCTCTCTGAAATTAATAAAAATATTTTAATGCAATATGTCTTTTAGGTCTTTTTTAATTTTACAGGTCCCTCTCCATCCCTTTCTTTTCATTGTAATTTATCTGTCAAAAACCTGGGGCATTTGACCTGTAGGATTCTCACAGCCTGGTTTTGCTGATTGATACTCAGTGTAATTCAACACGTTCCTCTGTATTTCTTGCAAATTGCAGCTGGATCAGAGGCTGGGTGAGACCCAGGTGCAATCCCTTTGGTAATACCATAGTTGGTGTTGAGGTCTTTCATTAGGAAACACAAAGTCTGATGATCTCTCTTTTTGTGATGTGAGCAGCTGTCAATGGGATATTCAGTGGTCGGCAAACTGCGACTCGCAAGCCACATGCGGCTCTTTGGCCCCTTGAGTGTGGCTTTTCCTAAGCCTTAGGAGTACCCTAATTAAGTTAATAACAATGTACCTACCTATATAGTTTAAGTTTAAAAAATTTGGCTCTCAAAAGATATTTCAATCGTTGTACTGTTGATATTTGGCTCTGTTGACTAATGAGTTTGCCAACCACTGGGATATCTAAATCCATTAAAATTCTGATATTCTAATTCTGTCATTTCCTTTTAACGTATTAGTTGGAGTATTTTTATAAAAAGAGCTCTTTTCTTATGGCATAAGTTTTAGTTAAAGAGAACAAAAAAGTGGTTACAGTTTGGTTGCTATTGGCCCAGATCACTAGAAACGGCAGGATAAATGCTTGAATCATTCCCTTTATTTACCCAGTTCAAGCAAATAAACTGGATCCCTATCATCCTTTGAAGATAATCAATTGGGTCTGTTTTAAAAATCATTATACACTCATAGCTTTAGTTTAAACATGCAGAGTGTCCCCCCGCCAAATGTATACACACTTTAACAGCGGATTCCATTACATTTTGAAAATGAAATGTATTTTAATAAACACTGCCTTTATAATTATCCAAAGTCTGTATACATTTTTAAGAATATGTTATTGATTTTTATTTTTATTTATTTATTTTTAAGAATATGTTATTGATTTTTAGAGAGAGAGTAAGAGAGGGATAGAGAGATAGAAACATCGATGACAGAGAAACATCATTGATTGGCTACCTCCTGCACTTCCCCCAATCTCCTGGGGATCGAGCCCAAAACCCAGGCATGTGCCCAGACCAGAAATCAAACCTCGATCTCTTAGTTCCTGGCTCAATGCTCAACCACTGAGCCACAGTGGCCAGGCAAAGTGTATATACATTTTTTTGGACACCCTCTATTTTAATGTTTTGATCCATTACAAATAGTTCCTTTATTGTAGCTCAAATGGTTCCAATAGAAGTCTTTAAATTAGCTCCTGGATAGATACAGAAAACATACTGGTAGTTGCCCGAGGGAGGGAGGAATTGGGGGGCTGGGTGAAAAAGATGAAGGGATTAAGAAATACAAATTGGTAGTTACAAAATAGTCATGGGGATGTAAAGTACAGCATAGGGAATATAGTCAATAATATTATAATAAGTATGTATGGTATCAGGTGGGGGGGAAACTTAGGAAGTATATGATTGTCTAACTAAGAATAATATTGTAATAACTATGTATGGTATCAGGTGGGGGGGAAACTTAGGAAAGTATATGATTGTCTAGCTCTGTTACACCTAAACTAATACAAAGTAATATTGAATGTAAACTGTAATTGAAACAATTTTTTAAAAGGAAGTATGTAAAAAAATAATTAACTCCTGGGTCCTTTTGACATGACCTTATAGTCTCTAGTTAGTAGCTTCCTCACTATTTGGTATGACAAGATGTTTCAATTCATCTTGTACATTTTCTGTCCCAGACCTGGAATCAGCCATTTCTCCAAGAGCCTGGTTTCTTTTGATGGCGAATGATATGGTAAGGCTATCATCTGGGCACTGGGGACACTCACTGCTAGGCCCTTTCATTAATCAGAACTAGAAACGTACATACACATACACATACTTACATATATAATATTAAAAAAATAGCTTAAGAGTTCACACTGATAACTCCTCATTTAAACTCAAGACTACTGTTTTTTTTTAACATAATCTCTTCTGTATTACATCTATGCCTTGGCACCCTGTTCTCTAAAACACGAGATAATTAGAATATCTCATAATTATTCACTTACTTCATCCCACATTATACACACAATGATCTCAGATCAATAATACTAATACTCCTACCACCAACTAATTACTAAGAACAGTTTAAAAAACCAACCTTGCATATATTCTCTCCTTTTGCCCCTATTTTTTTCATGGTTGTACTACATTGACAGTGTCAGAGCATATAACCATCACATGCCATACACTCTTCCTTTTACCCTCATTTAGCTAAGATCTATAAATAATCAGATGTTTAAATGGTCACCAGCAGTCCTTATATTGGCGTCTTTCTAGTCATTTTGGTTGTCTGGAGCTCTTTCTCTAGTACAGCGGTTCTCAACCTGTGGGTCGCGACCCCTTTGGCGGTCGAACGACCCTTTCACAGGGGTCGCCTAAGACCATCCTGCATATCAGATATTTACATTACGATTCATAACAGTAGCAACATTACAGTTATGAAGTAGCAACGAAAATAATTTTATGGTTGGATCACAACATGAGGAACTGTATTTAAAGGGCCAGAAGGTTGAGAACCACTGCTCTAGTAGATTTCTCAAGAAGTGTTCATGGAAACATTTTCTGAGTTCTTGCAAATATAACAGGAAACTTTATACTTGAGGCTCAGTTTTCCTGGATATAAAATCTTTGGCTCATATTTTCTTTCTTTGAGTATCTTAAACATAATAATCCATTTATCTGACTTTCCCTTATAATTCATTTGCTCTTCTTCCTTGAATAGCCAAAAGGAATTTTCATTTTAAGTTCAGTTATTTTACCAGAATATTGTAATTACCAAAATATGTCTTAGCATTGGTAATTCTGGAATAATATCCAGTCTAGATCAATATTCTCAGTGACCTCTTTCAATATGTCTTTTCAAGAAACTTTTCTAAAATGATAGCTTTCAACATGTGTTCTCTTCCCTTGCTTTAGTCCTCCCATTGAGGTACTCTGATTACTTATATCTTGAACCATCGTTGCCTGCCTTCAATATTTGTCAGTTCCTCTAGAATATATTTATCTTTTTATTTATTTTTATTTTTTAATATTTTCCTCCTTTTAACTATTTCAAGACATTATCTGTCATTTTATTTGTGCTTGCATTCCTTCTAGTTTAGCCTTAATTTCTAAAGTGATTTTTACTTTTAAAAGGATTCTATCACCTTTTCTGTTTTTCTAATTTTGATTTGTTATTTTTCATGTCTTGTATAATTTTCTTAATGTGCTTTCTTTTATTTTGAAATAGAAGTTATAGTTTGGATTTGTTTTGTGATCATGTCTATGTGTGTTTTCATTGTCTGAAGGTATGTTATTCAGCCATTTAATCTCCCTTTTAATATAATTACTTAGAATGAAATTTGACCTGAATTACTTGCTTATTTTTATGTGGCTTGGGTAGCTTTCCTCTATTTGTTGGTGGAGAAACGGAACCAGATGTTAACCAGCAGAGTTAGACTGGACCTCAGTTCAGCAACCTCAGTAGTTGAGTTCTGGCTAAGAAAGAATTCAGAGCCAAGATTCAAATACAAGCAAAAGTTTATTTAGAAAGTCACTGAAGTAGAAGAAGTGAGCTGTGTAAGAAGTGAGCCTGCTGAGCTATGTGGGCTCAGGAAACAAGTTACAGAGGCAAAGAAGGGCCCCTGAAGCTTAGGAGAAAGAAAGCAAAGTACCCTTGAAAAGAAGATTCGAGCAAGTGTGCTGTAGAGAGGACAAGAGCCACGCTGGGTTCTTGTCTTGGGGGTTTTAAAGGTGGGGATTTTAGGGAAGGTCTCGGGGGAGGATTCAGTAGAATATTCATCAGCTTCCCAGGTGTGCCCTTCAGGGTCCTGGTCTCCACTGATTGGTGAGCACAGGCAGGGAGTCATCAGTCAGCGCAGCTGGTCCTCATGTCAGCCATGGCATCACCTCACCTGGTCTTGCTAGTCTTCTGGGCCTGGAGCTGAAACACAACTGAGACCTAGATGTTATCTCTAATTTGACCAAGACTCTGTCTCTGTAGTCAACAGACCCATGGCTCTGCTTCCAAGATCATTTGATGTGGGTCAGAACCTTATTGTCCTGAGGGATTAATGCTTAAGGGACTGGTCGCACAAGTGATGGTGGGAAAGGGCATGTAATAAGAATAGAGCCACAGCTGTCTAATAATTATTCACTTACCAACTACAGAGAAGAAGTTTTCTTACAGACCCCAGGAAACTGGAAGATGAAACAAGGCTTTAAAAAGATAAGATGCCTCAATGGGTCCATTACTCAGAAAAGAAATACATTTTGAGAACAGATCAAAGACAGGATTTTGAGAACAGACCAAGGACAGGACATACTTTGATTTGGTTGCTGTGCCCAGACCCTGACCCCCTCCAGGAGTTTTTCTCAGGAACCCTGACCATTCTCTGGTCCAGGAATGGGCTGAAACATCATAGGAGATTAGTCACTTTGTTATCGAACTTTGAGCTTCTGAAGGCCGGACTGCAGACCCTACCCTTCCCTTTCCATGTTACACTTGCAGCTCACAGCTGCACGGAGTTATCTTCTCCCTTGTGTGCATATAACCAGCCAACTGGCAAGGGGGGTGGCAGGGGGAAGGGGTCAGAATTTCCAGGGTGACCGACTGCTCTCCCCATATTGCCGGCATTATTGGAATAAACGCTCATATGTGATTCAACCCTGTCTCTGCTTAATTTGGCTCAAGTAGTGACAGGCAGCCTCAGACCCGTTGTGTCTGGTTTCACAAGGGCTTGTGTGGGGTTGTATGAGGCTATCCTCTGGCCCCCTTGCTCCTCCTCTAAGGAGGTCCACCACGTGACCAGCGGCTGGCGGGGGAAGAATGGTCACCCTGGGAGCGAGGTGCTCATTTTCCCAGTTTTGCCTGTTGCTAGGCACCTAGGGCTTTCCTCCTGGTGACCTTCCCTACCTGGCCTTTCATCCTTGCTCTGCTCATCCTAACTGCCTATTACATATTGGTTTTGGTTTTGCCATTTAGTACTTTATTTTTATATGTAAATTTAGAGATGTCAGAAAATGCTGCCACCACTACTGCCACCATCTTCTCAGAATCCCTTATTATTATGTGCATTTAATATGGTCAAACAACTTATGAACACCAGATACCAGGAAGGGTCTACCTGATGCACTTGTGGTATCAACACAAGAAGTTGGGGTGAACCTAGAATCCCCAAAGATTATTATAATAGGTACCTAAAAATTGTCCTGCCAAATTTTATAAAAAACTCAGTGTGTTTTTCATGCACATTTGCTTCAATACCTCTGTAAAAGGTGCACATTTATTTTTCCTTTATGCCTTAATTCCATTGCCTGTATGTAAAGGGTAATTTTTCAAAATATTAAAAAGATATAATTTCTATTCCCTTGTGGTCATTCTCCACCAAATAAGCAAAGCCAGGATTCGATGTACCAGGGCAGGAACCAGTGGCAGAGCCGGAAACAGATGCTTCCCTGTTCAGCTTTCCATCTCAAACCTGGCCTTTGGAGGCCACAGAAAGAGCAGAAAGGCCCCTCCCATCTCCAACTCCGAAGTTCCTCTGACATATCCATATTCCAAGCTGGGAAGACCAGTTCCTGAGGCAGAGAAGATTCACACTGTGACACAGGGGAATTCCCACTGGGGAAGAAAGGAAGGGACCCATCTTGATCGGGTTCCCAAAGGATCAGAACCTGCGGCCTGAAACAGCGGAGCCTGCGGCGGGGCCTCCCAGGCAGAAGGCGTGGAACAGGGACAGCCAGTTGAGTGCATTCATCTCATGCTGGCTACCACCTCAGACGCGCGGACAAGATTCCACGGCCCCACCTCAGCAGCTTGGTAAAATGTGTGTTCAGCTCCCACCCGCTGGCGTAGGGTTTCCCTGGGACATTAGCTCCCTACACTTCTAGGTTGCGCGTGTGTGAGAGCTGAACCAGCACCCACCTGTCCTGGGTCCCAGCACCAGAGGCTCCAGGGCAGGAATGACGGCTGCAGGGCAAGGCTGACAGGTGTCACCTGTGCAAAACTGGTGGCTGCTGCCATGTCTGGAAGAGGCTATGTTCCTGGCAGTGTCCAACCAACACAAGGAAGTGCTCTGCACAGCAAAAGTGAAAATTTAATCAGAGTTTACTGTTCATTCCAAGGTGATTAGCCACTTTCTATAAGAAGAGGAGGTGTCTACAGAGTTAGTGACAACGAATTTTTTAAAAATTTTTTTTATTGATTTTAGAGAAGAAGGAAGAGAGAGATAAACATCATTGATCGGCTGCCTCCTGCATACCCCCTACTGGGGACTGAGCCTGCAACCCAGGCATGTGCCTTTAACCAGAATCGAACCCGGGACTCTTCAGTCACAGGCCAATGTTCTATCCACTGAGCCAAACCAGCTAGGGTGACATCAGATTTTTATTCATTTCCCTGCGGTAAAGGACATGTAAATGGTTATGCAGATGCAAATGAATGCTTATCCGCCACCTTTACAGAAAGCAACCTGACGGGGCCTTCCCTTCTCCCAGTTCCTATGTGACCTGCCCATTTGCACCAGTTTCTGCTTCCTGCAGAGCGCGCGGGAAGCTCTGCTGGGCCAACGCAGACCAAGCTCAGCTGCCCCTGACCTTGCCAAGCATATGAAGAGCGAACTTCCTGTTAGATGGTGTCAACCCCAGGCACCAGGGAGGCCCAGGCGCAGCTCCCAAGGTCCCCGTGTCATGTATAAAATGCCAGCAGACTGTCCTTTGACGCACAGCCAGCCTCCCCCAAGACGGTGTCCAAAACCACTTTTTTCAGGAGCCTTGAATCAGCAATGCCATGACTCAATCTCTGTAGCTTACTGTAAGTGTTTCATATTCTTTCACTCTTTAATAGCCACTTCAACCTGGAAAATGTTCTCACAGTATGTTTTTCCATCTTGCCCCTTGCTCGCATATAATGAAAGTATGATCTCTCTGACTCTAAGTCACTGAGGTCAGCGAGCATGCCTTAGCCATCTCTACCCCCAGGATGTGGCACATAGAATCGCTAAACGAATTTTAGTTAAACTGAAGCGTGGTTAAGTTTTATCCTTCTAGTTTTAGAAATATCTGAGGTGTTGTTATCTCTTGGTAACTGCATCTTCAAAGTGTTAATTTTACCCTAGATCAGAGGTCACCAACCGGTGGTCTGTGGGCCACCGGTGGTCCATGAGGTCTGAAAGGTTGGAGACCACTGCCCTAGATGGCAGGCTTCCTTTCAGGCTGGGTCCTCAACTTGCTTCATCATTGCACCAAATCATCACTGGGGTCGGGGTCAGGGTCGGGGTCGGGCGGGCTCTTGCCAGGCTCTGTGTGTCCATTGACAAGAACCAACATCTACTGGGTGCTTACTGGGTGCCAGACACCACTCTGTGTCCTTTACATGTTTTAACTCACTTCGTGTCCCCAGGAACCCTATAAGGTAGGTACTATGATTGTCTCCCGTGTACAGGTGAGAAAACTGAGCAAGTTCAACCACTTACTCAAGGTCCCACAGCTAGGAGTGCGATTTTACCTCCAGCATGTAAAGTATTCTTTGGCCATTTCTCGCTGAGGGCTGAATGGTATATCTACCAAAGCTCTCTGCGCTTCAGTTTGATGCCCCTTGGTTCCCCCTAAACTTTCCCTGGTTTCTGACACTCCCACTTCTACAACATACCCTGTTCCTTTTGAGAAATGAGAGCCACAGAACAATAACGATGGTTCTCGCTAACTTGACCATGTGTCTGTCCCCTGCCCCCTCACAGGCCGTTTCCTCCCAGGTGGGTAGAGATGCTGAGCTTTTCCTGGATGCTAACAGCTGCTCCTACCACACACCATGTGCGGAGCATGGTGCAAGACACTCTGGGAGCTTGGAAAGAAGCCCTAAACCCATGAACGTCCAAATACCACAAGACCCGCAAATGAGATGCCAGCATGCCAGCAGAGTTCAGGGAAGGGCCAGAGCACTGTGAGTTGAGTTGGGAGGCTTTCTGGATCACAGTTAGACAGATGGAACAGACAGGAGACAGCATCTCAGGCTGGGAGACCATCTTCGGAAAGATGCAGGAGTGGGAACACAACTGCTGTTGTCATTCTGAGTCTAGGCTTGCTTCACTCCTTCTGAGGGGAAACATTGCGGGCAGAGACTGCCACTGGCACTTGGAAAAATACTCCACAGTAGGGTTTAGATCAGGGCTTGACAAACGGGCTGTTTTTGTGAGTGTAGTTTTCTTGAACAGCCAATCATTTACCGGCATCGTGGCTGCTTTACCACTACAACAGCAGAGCTGAGTGATGTGCGAGACCAGATGGCCCACAAAACCTAAAATATTTACTATCTGGCCCTTTAAAAGAAAAGTTGGGCCCTGGCCGGGTGGCTCAGTTGATTGGGCATCCTCCTGTGCATCAAAAGGTTGTGGGCACATACCTAAGTTTGCGAGTTTGATCCCCAGCTGGAATCAGTGTGGGAGGCAACCGATAGATATTTCTCTCTCACATCAATGTTTTTCTCTCTCCCCCTTCCTCTCTCTCTAAAATCAATTTTTAAAATATTTCATATAAATATATACGTGTGTGTGTGTGTGTGTGTGTGTGTGTGTGTGTGTGTGTGTATCCTCAGATAAGGAGTTTTTTTTAAGTTTGCTGACCCCTCCTCTAAAATATCAACTCTCCAAAAGAAAAGCTAACAAAGCCAACTGACTGGGGCTATCGGTATACTATACAATAAAACATTTATCTAAAACTTAAAAGAAACTCAAGATACCCAAGTTAATCACATTCTCCCTAAAATGTACCAAAGATAATCTGAAAAAAACTGATATTACCGATTCCACTGGAACCACTTCCCACATGTTCTGAAGGGCCTGGAGCACACTGTCACTGCACACATCCCATGGTTATGGGATGGAGGCTCCCAAAGAGTTTGGGATTTCCATCACCAAATTCTCTCATTCATTCACAGCTATAAATATAAAATAGTCAGAGGTCACCTGAATGCTGTTTGTTAAACATATTTATATATATAAAAGCCTAAGTGATCTTTACGACCGAACGACCAGAATGACCGGAATGACCAGTCAACCAGTTGCTATGATGCGCACTGACCACTAGGGGGCAGATGCTTAACGCAGGAGGCTGCCCCCTCTGGTGGTCAGTGCACTCCCACAGCCAACCTCCTGCAGCCCCTCTCCCCGACCAGCCAACCTCCCTCAGTCCCTACCCCCTGCCAGCCAGCCCCCTGATAGGCCTTGATCACCAGCCAGGCCGAGGGACCCCACCCTCACATACATTCATGCACCGGGCCTCTAGTGTTTAATAAAAGAAAACATACAGAATCCACAGATGTGAAATAACTTTAAGTAAAAAGTCCGTTGAAAATACGTTTTATAGGGATAAAACTAACAAAATTAAAATACATTAAGACCAAGGTCACTTACCAAAAATGTCACTAGGCAAGACAATCCCCATCTCCCAAAATGATGTTGAAAGGCTTATGTGGGTGTCTATGTGTGTTAGGTGTGTACAGGACCAGGGGGAAGGCATGATGGACAGGGAGATGAGAGGCAGGGTAGAAAATGCCCTGCCTGAGAAGACAGCCTGAGTCAGAACTCTGCCAGGAGTGAGGCGTGTGTCCGAGCCCTGGGCAGCTAACACCTGAGGCTCAGCTTCTCTGTGAAGGACTCCTGCTGGAGGATCTCTAAGAGCTTTTCCATTTTGAGATTCCTGGAAATTAACAGGACATTAGAATATATTTGAGAACAAGGGAAAACATACTAATTTAATGAACATAAAGGAAACCCTTTCCCAGCCTTTTGATTTTTTTGAAACAGTATTTAAATAGACTTTCTATACTTGAAATAATAAAATGACTTCATGTACTACCTAATATTATCTAGACTTCCAAGAACCTTGATGTATTGGACCCTCCCAGATCAGAAGGGAAACTGTAGAGAAAGAGCAAGGAATAAACACAGAAGTCCCCTGAGAAGAGTAATGCAGTTAAGAAACAGCCTGTGGCCTGCAGCAGCTGCGTGATCATCCACTAGCGGGGCTCACTTTGAGAGAGTGGCACAGAAACAAGGGAACTGCACGCCTGCATTCCCTCCTCAGTGCTCAGCAGCGGCAGTAATGAAGGCGGCCCTCCAGGGAAAATTAGAATGAGATTTGGGAAATGGCACCAAGCACATAATAAAAGAATAGGAAACATGTTAGAGAGGAGCTCAGTGTTACCAAAGGAGCAAAGATAATCAAAGGGGGGAGGGGAGAAGACTGCCTCTTCCTTGGCTCTGTCTCCTCACAGGGAAAAAACGATCAGATGCCAAAGAGTAATTTGAACTAAAAATCCAGGGGCCAGGTGTAGTGTGAGGAAGGTAACGAACCCCAGGGTGTTCGGGAAGAAAGCTGGGGAGCAAGTATAGAAGAGCTTAGAAAACAGGAATCAGATCCCGGGGGTCAGAGATCTGAGTAGGGATGCCATTCAGTGTGTGGCCTGCATCTACGTGGTGTGTGCTCACCCAGAGGGAGGGTCGACCCCAGGGCCGGGAAGGAGCAGGCAGCTGAGCTGAGCGTTGCTGGAGAGCCAGTCAGGACAGGCCTGGCCATCCACCGCCAGAGTTGGTGACAAGGGAGCCATCTGTGCCCAGTGCTAGGCTGGCACTGAAAGGCAGACAGGATTGGGTGGATGAAGAGAACGGAGAGCAAAGAGGATATGGGACAATGTGTGTGGACAGCACTCTCCAGCCAGACCTGCGCTGGTTAAGTGAGAAAGAAAGGATCGGCTTAAAGAGAAAGTGCAAAAAGAAGGGATAAGCTGCAGGAGTATTTTTTCAGGTTGTGAGTCAGGATCACCAGTGGGTTCGTTTATTTTTTAAGTGTACAGTTCTCCTCCTGTGTCTTTCTCCTTTACTTCACACAGAACACGTCACCTCTGGTCACCAAGGGTATGGGGGAAGCACACCAAGCAATTCTGGAACGCCAGCTGGGTGCCCTGCCATCATTCTGACACCATCTACCTGGAGATGGCATCAGATCCCACAGGTAAAGGGCTCAGTCCCACAGGCCGCCCCCCACCTCAGATGCCAGGCACAAGCGGGAGGTGCCCAGGTTACTCAACTTCTGTCCAACTTGGCTAAAAATCAGAGGTTCACAGGACCTCCTTCCCTTGGGTTTTGTTATTTGCTAGACCAGCTCACAGAACACAGAGAAACACTTACTAAGGTTTACCAGTTTTTTGAAGGATATGACAAAGGCTGCAGATGAACATCCATAAGAAGAGACACATAGGGCGAGATCTGGGAGGGTCCCAAGTGCAGGGGTTCTGTCATTGTGGAGTTGGGGTGTCATCCTCCCAGTACAGGGATGTGTTCACTGACCCGAAAGCTCCCCGAACCTCTTACTATTGAGATTTTTTGGAGGTTTCCTCCGGTAGACATGATTAATTATTAACTCCATTTCCAGCCCCTCTCCCCTCGCTGAAAAATGGGGAATGAGACTGAAAATTCCAAGCTTCTAATCATGACTTTTTCTTTCTGGTGACCAGGCCCCATTCAGGAGCCATTCAGGGGCCTACCCAGAGTCCCCTCATTAGAACAGAAGGCATTCCTATAACCCAGGAGTTTACAAGGTTTCAGAAGCTCTGTGTCAGGAATGGGGTCAAAGACAAATATTAGAACAAGAGCTATTCCTCTCGCTCTTATCACCAAGGAAATTACAAAGATCTTAGGAGCTCTAACGCCAAGAACCAGGCGCAGAGACCAATGTATATTTTTTCTATTATCTCAAAGTTGAAATAACAATTTATTGGCCAGCATGTTTTAAATTAAATAGAATGGATAGAATAAAACAGGAAACAATAGAAAATATCAGAGAGCATCCAAATAAGGATTGTTTCCTGAAACCTGTAAGATGAGGGTGTGTGTGTGTGTGTGTGTGTGTGTGTGTGTGTGTGCCTGTGTGCACACTGGAATGGAATGTAAACTGTGGGGCTCAACAAAAAAGTATGGAGCCACTATGTAAAGGGCAAGGCTGGAGAAGATGGAGGAGGCCAAAATGTAGAGAGAGCAAAAGCCCCTCTTTTGTACCAGGAACAGAGGAGGAGAGAATGGGGTATTCTTGTAAGCAAAAACTCAGAGATGTGAGATTCCTCCTGATTGAGTTCCCCTCTCTCCCTCTCTCCCTCCTTCATACCCTCCTTCTTAGACCCCCTCCATCATTAAGGCTTGGCCATTAGGCCAGAAGTGAAGAGGACATAATACAGAAGTGAAAAGTCAAACTCTTCTATTTCTGAGAAATTTTTGAGTGAAGTGATGGGAAGGAAAGGAGGAGACTAAAAGGCTAAGAGAAAGCAGAGCAGCCAATGGCCTGGAGGACCCGCCAAGGAACAACTATGGTGGAGGCAGCTTAATCAGAAGGACTTGTGGATGAACTCGGACTACAATGCCTAATAAGTCAGCAAGTCCCAATAATGACAAGGCCAAGGTGCATTGCCTGAAGTGAGTAAGGGAGAAGGTGCGTGGGACCAAGGGCCAAGGTGCTGGGCAGGTTGTAGATGTGCACGTTGAAGAACTCCAGGGTGGTTGTAAGGCTCAGAGTAGAGAGAGACCACGAGCCAGATGCTTAAGACCTTGGCCTCCATCTCCCTGGATAATAAAATCGCTGCCCTCTGCTGTGCAGAAGGGGGCAGTCCCTCAGGAGTACAGAGGCAGGGTAAGACTCCAGGGCTCTAACAGGCTCTTGGCAGCTTTACACATCGGTCTCGAACGGTTCTTGACCAACTTGTTCACAGAAAAAAATGTCTTGGTTGTTGAAAAAAACTTCAGTTCTCAACCTGGACCTGACAACCCTTTCATGCTGATACATCAGCATGAAAAAAAAGCATCTCTCAGGCCATGAACAATGGAGAGAATGCCTGTCAGTTTACCACTAAACCTCACATTGTTAACATCTCAGGAAATTGGGCTGTGAATATTAGTGTGTGAGTGTGTGTGTGTGTGTGTGTGTGTGTGCGCGTGCGTGTGCGCGTGCGCACATGTTTGTTTTTCTTGCTGATGAAATGGATGATTAGCACAATTTTAAAACATAAAGAGGTCATCAAGTGCTAATGTTGCTAAGAGTGTGAAAAAAACAATGATTACAGACAATTGAGGAAGTAGGAAAACTGTTGTTGATTTGGATAAACGAAAAGCAGTTATCCAGTTACAGCATTTCAGAGGCAGTGATATGTGAAAAAGCAAAGATGCTGCATGCTGACCTGAAAGACACCCCGGGAACAGGTGCTGAACATGATTAGTTTAGGGCTAGTAGGGTGTGGTTCAGTAAATATAAGAAAATAAATGTTTGTTTATAGATTAAACAGTACATTAGACATGTACTGTATATAAGAAAGGTTAAAACAGGGAATCATTTGGGAGTCTGGAACGAATTATTTGAATTTACATTATTTCTAATGGGAAAAAATGATTCCATTTTCAAACAAATCTCTTCTTGAACAGCCTTCCGGAATGTGAAGTGAGTAAGGCAGAAATGTATAACCTGAGTCTGGTCATCAAATGGCATCAGACATATCCAATTTAAGGGACAGTTTACAAATTAACTGGTCTATAACCTTCAAAAGTATCAAGGTCTTCAAAGTCAAAGAAAGAATGAAGAACTATTCCAGAAAGAAGGAGGTAAAGACACATGACCATTGCCTGGCCGGTGTGGCTCAGTGGTTGAGCATTGACCAGGTTCAATTCCTGGTCAAAGCACATGCCCAGGTTGTGGCCTCGATCTCCCCAGTGGGGGCTGTGTAGGAGGCAGCCGATCAATGATTCTCTCTCATCATTGATGTTTCTATCTCTCTCTCCCTCTCCCTTCCTCTCTGAAATCAATAAAAATATATTTTAAAAAACAAATAAATAAATAAATAAAATACTGATTGATTGATTGATAGATAGAGAGAGAGAGACATGACCATTAAATGCAATGCATAATCCTGGCTGGATCTAGGCTGGCTAACATAACTAAGACATTATGAGAACAATTGGTGAGATGAGTTGTGCCTGAGGATTACATGGTAGTAATATATCAGTGCAGTTTTCCTGATAATATTGAGGTTATATAGGTGAATGCCTTTGTTTGTAGAAAATACACACCAAAATATTCAGGGGTGACAAAGCATCTGGTAAGCAATTTATTCTCAAATGACTCGGACAGAAAAAATGTCTTTGTGGAATACTCTAACTTTTCTGTAAATTTGTGATTGTTTGAAAATAAAAAAAGAAGTATTTATATATCATAAATATATGATTATATCTACACTAATAAAAGAGAAACATGGTAATTAGCGTACGACCACTACCCTTCCCATTGGCTAATCAGCATATCCTTATGCAAATTAACTGTCAGCCAAGATGGCAGCCGGCAGCCATGCACTGAAGTGAACAGGGAGGCTTGCTTGCTCCAGTGACTGCGGACTCCAACGTTCCCCGCACTTGCCGGCCTCTCAGCTGCAACTCTAAGCAACTATGTTGCAAATATAGAAGCTAAACAAAACCCCAGAAACCGGCTTTCAGTCAGCCGGGCTTCAGCCAGCCGGACCACAACATTGTATCAAATACAGAAGGTAAAGGCCAGAAACCTGCTTTCAGCAGCGAGGCCTCAGAGCTAAAGCTGGCCCAGAATAGAAAAAAAAAAAGAAAAAAAGGAGCGGTTGGGAGCTTCAGTCACCCGGCAGCCTGAAAAGGGCCCTCATCCCCTCACCCAGGCTGGCCAGGCACCCCAGTGGGGACCCCCACCCTGAAGGGGGTGTGACCAGCTGCAAACAGCCATCATCCCCTCATCCAGGCTGGCCAGGCACCCCAGTGGGGACCCCCACCCTGAAGGGTGTGTGACCAGCTGCAAACAGCCATCATCCCCTCATCCAGGCTGGCCAGGCACCCCAGTGGGGACCCCCACCCTGAAGGGTGTGTGACCAGCTGCAAACAGCCATCATCCCCTCATCCAGGCTGGCCAGGCACCCCAGTGGGGACCCCCACCCTGAAGGGGGTGTGACCAGCTGCAAACAGCCATCATCCCCTCATCCAGGCTGGCCAGGCACCCCAGTGGGGACCCCCACCCTGAAGGGGGTGTGACCAGCTGCAAACAGCCATCATCCCCTCATCCAGGCTGGCCAGGCACCCCAGTGGGGACCCCCACCCTGAAGGGGGTGTGACCAGCTGCAAACAGCCATCATCCCCTCATCCAGGCTGGCCAGGCACCCCAGTGGGGACCCCCACCCTGAAGGGGGTGTGACCAGCTGCAAACAGCCATCATCCCCTCATCCAGGCTGGCCAGGCACCCCAGTGGGGACCCCCACCCTGAAGGGGGTGTGACCAGCTGCAAACAGCCATCATCCCCTCATCCAGGCTGGCCAGGCACCCCAGTGGGGACCCCCACCCTGAAGGGGGTGTGACCAGCTGCAAACAGCCATGCGTGACTGAGGGTGGCATCGAAACCTCCCGATCCGCCCTGCTCTGTGCATGATGGGGCGGCACCCCAACTCCCCAATCGGCCCTGCTCTGAGCCTGACCAGGGGCTGCACCTAGGGATTGGGCGTGCCCTCTGCCACCCAGGAGCAGGCCTAAGCCAGCAGGTCATTATCTCCCGAGGGGTCCCAGACTGCGAGAGGGCACAGGCCGGGCTGGGGGAGCCCCCCTCCCCCCCCCCAAGTGCACAAATTTTTGTGCACCGGGCCTCTAGTATATATATAAAAGATTCAGGAACTATTCTTCCCAGGAGCCCTTCCAGAAGGTATCTACTAGAGAATAAACTTCAGACAACTTAGAAAGGATTGGAGAGTGTTGGCAAAGACAGGTGGTGGGTACGGAGTATTATTAACAATAGAAGTAGGACTAAGTGATGGGGGTAAGGCTGCCAAAACAGTTAATGATGATGATGTGCTTGACAATGTAGATCAAATGCAGCTAACAAACATGAGCGAAGGGATGGGAGCATATGTAGAAGAATGAACTCACTGATGCCTTAACTAGTTAAACAATTAATTTTTTTAGTCAGATGCTGGAGGGAAGAGAAGAAATGAAGAAAAAAAGTTACAAAGTTATTTAAAATATCACTCATGATAGGGACCCAACACACAGTACCAAAAAAAGAGAGGAGTATTTAGGGTATTATATAAAGCTATGACCATAAGATCACCATTAGGACAAAAAAAACCCAAGAATTTCTAAGTATCAAAGAAAAGGCTCTCACTTCCCCTGTGGGAGAAATCACAGGCCAGGAAGGTCTTTCTTGGCAATGAGCTGTGCTGCCCTGGGGGAAGGGTGACGTGGATAAACTGAGATGGTTTCCTTTACCTTCTTCAGTGCATCCAATCTTGGATTTTTTCTCCCCAGTGTTGTGCTGGAATTGCTCCCCTGGGAGCCTGGACTTGCTCAAAGGCTCTCATCCACAGGTGATTGTCTAAATAGGGGGTGGGGGGAGAGAGAGTGCAGAGAAACTATACCTATGAAAACAAAGGGCCCCTGTACTCAGGGCAACACCTTCTCAAGTGGGATGTGACAACCACAAACTATCTGCTCACGTTCTTCCAGAACATGATTCAAAAAGTGCCCACACAGGGTATAGCCATGGGCTCTGGGAAATAGACCACGGGATGACATGGTTAAGGGAGAAAGAGAAAAGTCCACATCTTTTTTCAGGAAACAGAGCAAGACGAAACTCCAGAATCACGTCTTCAAAAAAGTCTGGGAAGGGCTTTCTACAGAACTAATCTACTTTAGGAATAAACACCTTTTCAAGGGAATGCTTTTGAGTGAAAGAAGCTGATAGAAAGGGGAGGAATACTCCCGGGATAAGATCGCAGGGCAGCTATAACAGGTGTTTAAAGAGATGATATCACCTTTTCCCCCACCAGCAGGCACCACACTCTCAGGCTTGTGATGATGCCCAAGTCACAGGGTTCACACACAGCAGCTTCAGCAGAATGGGAAGTTGAAAATCATAGACCTACTAAACAAAAAAAATAATCTTAAAACTACTGGTTAGACTGCTAATTACTTAGGGTTATAAAGCAAATCTACTGTGTTTATATTTTCCATTTAAGCTCTAATATAAATCATTGCATAAGTGGAGATTCTCTTTGAAGTACTTAACTAAATTACCTCTGGGATGGGGGTTGGGGGGAGGGGGAAATAATTTCCTTCCACATTTGAGCAACCAGTGTGTTCTTTTCCCCCATGGTGACCTCAAGGGACAGAAGCTGCCCACAATCTCTCCAAGGGACCATCCCAGGCACAGACAGGCTTATATGCCGTGATGTGGTGTGACCTCCCACAGCAAAAGGCCTGGATCTTCCTGTTGATACCTTTCTTTAGTCCCAGCTGGGCACAAACACACAACGTTACAGGTACCCATCTAACCTCATCTTTTCAGGCTGGTAACCAGTGCACTTTGAGCCTGTCACCAACAGCCACTGCTCTCAACTCCTCTGTTCCCATTAAACTATCATCACATCCCTACTTAGACCAGTCCTGAATTAGGTCAACACAATTAGCATTGATCTAACACACACCTATCTCAAGCCCTGGGGTAGGCACAGGGCACATAAAACCAAATAAAACACATTCTTCCTGCCCAGGAAGAGCTCAGTTTAGTCGGCAAGACAGACATGAAATTCTTAATTTTCAAACAAGTGGCCCACGTTTCATTTTGCACTAGGCCCTACAAATTATATAGCTGGTCTGCCTCACCTCTAAGTGGGTGTAATAATAGCATCTATTATGACAATAGAGTATTGGAAAGATGAAATGAGCAAATGAATGTAGAAAGCAAAGTGTCTGGCACAAAATCCTTCATAAATGAACGGCATTTTATTACCATTACCAGAGGCCCAGTGCACGAATGCGTGCATGGGTGGGGTCCCTCCAGGTGGCCTGCAGAGATTGGGCCCCAGCTCGTGCCCCCAGCTTCGCAATCCTGCAGCCCCACCTGGCACCCCACCTTGGCCTAGCGGCACCCCCTCACCTGCTCCACCATCCCGCCTGCAGGGCAATAGATTGCCCGGCTCCCTCAGTGCCGGGGAGCTAGGCGGCAGCCCCGCCCCCAATCACCGCCACTGGTCACCACCTGCGGGACAATCACAGGGTGATTGGGCCCCGCTCACACCCACCTTGGCCTGGCACCACCTGCTCACCTGCTCCACCATCCCGCCGCGGTCCCGCTCTCCTCAGGACCCATCAGGGCTGGCAGTGCCTCCACTGCTGCCAGCTGCCAGCGCCGCATCACCAATGCCTGCCATGTATTGCCCCCTGGTGGTCAGAGCATGTCATAGCAAGTGGTCGAACTCCCAGTCTCCCAGTCGAACTCCTAGTCAAACGACTGCCCGAGGGGACAATTTGCATATTAGGCTTTTATCATATAGGATTATAATTACACCCCCAAGAAGAAGAGGAGGGGCCTGCTATAAGGGGCCAGCAAAGGAGATGGGAGAGGGAAAGCTGGGGACAGAATGGACGGGCTGTCTCTCTGGAGGGTGGGAAGGTTCATGCGATAGATGGAGGAAGGCTAGCTGGACAGGGTGCCCTCACCGGGGCCAAAACTGGTAACAACTTTAATAAATGAAAAACAACCTGCAAATATCCACGAAGCTGTAAACTAAAGCACCTTCAACATTCATATTCAAATGCAACTCTTTTTGCCTGGCTGGCATGGCTCAGAGGTTGAGCGTGGACCTATGAACCAGGAGGGCACGGTTCAATTCCTGGTCAGGGCTCATGCCCTGGTTGTGGGCTTGATCCCCAGTGCGGGGTTGCGGGGAGAGACGTGCAAGAGGCAACCAATCAATGCTTCTCTCTCATCATTGATGTTTCTATCTCTCTCTCCCTCTCTCTCTGAAATCAATAAAAATATATTAAAAACAAACAAATGCAACTCTTTTCTAAAAGTGAATTCTCATTGCTACTGGTTTTAGCAATTTTAGAACATAGTACAGAAAGGCTAACATATAATATGTGGTCTATGGATGTCAATAAAAGAGAGGGTAAGTCAAGAATGCAATACTTGCCCTGGCTGGGGTGGCTCAGTTGGTTGGAGCATTGCCCCTTACCCCAAAAAATGGTGGGTTCGATTCCCAATCAGGGCACATACCTAGGTGGCAGGTTCCATCCCAAGTCAGGGTACATGTGGAGGGGGGCAACCAAGAGGGGCCACTGATTGATGTTTCTCTCTCACATCAATGTTTCTTTTTCTCTCTCTCTCTCCCTTCATCTCTCTAAAATCAATGAAAATTTTTTTTAAATAATGCAATACTTTGAGAAAAGACAGCACATAGAAGGGTCAATGTTTTAGCAAACTACCTAAACTCTAGTCAAATTAATCTGTGACAACTAAAAGCCAGAAATTTAATTAAAAGGCTGAGTGAGTGTTGAGTAATATTATTATAGCAAACAAAAGTATTTGGTTTAACTATTTCAAATTACCATTTCTGTAGTCAAATGGTCAAATATCAGCCATTTCATATAGCTTAACCCAATATTTCCTGAAAATATAGCTATTAATAAGGCAACACTAACCTGAAACATGACAGTAGTAAAAAGAACATTACACTTTTTTTAAAAGCAAATTTATTTTATACAATTTTTTAATTTCTTTATTGTTTAATGTATTACATAAGTCTCCTTTTTCCCCCATTGACCTCTCCCCAGCTGCCCCCAACTCCCAGCACATGCTCTCATCCCCCCACCCCCCGTCTGTGTCCATTGGTTATGCTCATATGCATGCATACAAGTCCTTTATTTGATCTCTAACCCCTCACCCCTTGCCTTCCCTCATAGGTTGGACAGTCAATGCTTCTATGACTCTGGTTCTGTTTTTGTTCATTAGTTTATGTTGTACATTATATTCCACAAATGAGTGAGATAATGTGATATTTATCTTTCTCTAACTGGCTTAGCATAATGCTCTCCAGTTCCATCCATGCTGTTGCAAATGGTAAGAATTCCTTCTTTTTTACAGCAGCATAGTATTCCATTGCGTAGATGTACCACAGTTTTCAAATCCATTCATCTGCTGATGGGCACTTAGGCTGTTTCCAGATCTTCGCTATGGTAAATTGTGCTGCTATGAACGTAGGGATGCATATATCCTTTCTGATTGGTGTTTCTGTTTTCTTGGGATATATTCCTAGAAGTGGGATTATTGGGTCAAATGGAAGTTCCATTTTTTATTTTTTGAGGAGATGTCATACTGTTTTGCACAGTGGCTACACCAGTCTGCATTCCCACCAACAGTGCAAGAGGGTTCCTTTTTCTTCGCATTCTCGCCAACACTTGTCATTTGTTGATTTGTTGATGTTAGCCATTGAGACAGGTGTGAGATGGTAGCTCATTGTTTTGATTTGCATCTCTTGGATGATTAGTGACTTTGAGCAAGTTTTCATATGTCTCTTGGCCTTCTGTATGTCCTCTTTTGAAAGGTGTCTATTTAGGTCCTTTGCCCATTTTTTTATTGGATCGGTGTGTGTTTTTTAAAAAGCAATTTAGGAATCTTTAGTTTTTATTATTATTTTGAAATATGTTTTTATTGATTTGAGAGAGAGAGGAAGGAAGAGGAAGAGAGATAGAAGCATCAATTGGCTGCCTCCTGTATGCCCCCTACTGGGGATCAAGCCCACAACCTGAACATGTGCTCTGACTGGAACGGAACCCGTGACCTCTTGGTGCCTAGGACAAGCTCAGTCAACTGAGCCACACCAGCCAGGCAAATTTCAAAATCTTTAAAAGGATATCATTGCCATAGCTGGTTTGGCTCAATGGATAGAGCGTCGGCCTGTGGACTGAAGGGTCCCAGGTTTGATTCCGGTTAAGGCCACATGTGGGTTTGACCCCAATAGGGTGTGCAGGAGACAGCCAATCAATGATTCTCTCTCATCATTGATGTTTCTATCTCTCTTACTCCTTTCCTCTCTGAAATCAATAAAAATATATTTTTAAAAGGGTATCATTTATCACCCTTATGATCAGAGAAAAATAGATATTAATTTTTAAATGCAATAATTCAGGAAGAAAGCAAACATTTTACTAAAAGACATCACAAGAATGGGGACTGGAGAAGCAATAAATGAACAAACATCCTGGTAAAAACTACAATTTAAAAAAATATGTATGGATAAAAAAACAAATACTATACTAAAAAAAATAGTTTTATGCTTGAATTACTAGTACAGGCATATTATAGCACATGTTCAATAATACAAAAAAGTGCAATTTATTAAATCATGAACTTTGCTTGATAAAAAAGCAAATTAGTGACTGCATAATTCCTCTATCTATTATTTATTGAGCTAATAACAAATGCACAAAGGAATGAGACAGAAGGCTTTAAAACCTATTGGAACCTTCTTTGTGGAATTGGGCCAATCAGATCTTCCAGGCAGTTCTAACTCATTTTATAAAAGCCCTCTAGAGCATTCCGATGGGCTTTTAAAAAATATACACAGCTGCTTGACACCAGGATGCCACTATGGGGTGGGTTAAATGGCTATCAACAGATACTAGGCTTCCAGCACTTTTAAATTCTTTAATCTTTTTCATTCTAGGTCTGATGATATATTTTTAATGGGATGAGGTTTGTGGGGTAGGTTTTGATTCCCTCCCCGCCCCCCAAGAATATTAACAAATTCTGAGGACTACAATTAATGTATAGAAAAATCAAATATAAAAAGTAACCAAGGGTCCAGATGATTCTGGTCTATTCTCAGAGCTTATCTTAATCTAGTGGCAGCATTTAACATCGTGATTTTTCTTTCTTCTTAAAGTACTGTCTCTGTGTTACTCCCGGCCCCAGACTCTGCTGGTTTTATTTCTGTTTTCACTGGCCTCCACCTCTGCTTTCCCTTGCTAGATCCTCTTCTCCTTCCTAGCTTCTAGCTGTTAGAGCTCCACCGGGCTCAATCTGGAAACTCATCTCTCTCTAGGTCATCTGATCCACGCCTGTGGCTTTAAATAGAACCCTAAATAGAACCCTCCTGCTCCCCTGAGCATGCATCAGGCTGCCCATTCCACATTTCTACTCACGTGTCTAATAAGTATTTCAAACTTAAATGGCCAAAAGAGCTCTTGATTCCCCCAATTTCCTTGTTGACCAGTCTTCCCCATTTCATTAGTGAGACTAAAAACTAGGAATCCTTCTGTCACAGGCCATAGTCCATCCATCAACAAGTTCTGGGAACTCTATGTTCAGAGTGTATAATGAATTCCACGATTTGTCACCATCTCCACCAGTACCACCCCCACGCAAGGTACCACTACCTCTCACCCAGATGGTTACCATAGCCTTATAACTGTTCCCCTGTTTCCACCCCTACTCAACACCCCCAGAGTTACTTTTAAATTAATCAGATCAGATCATTCTCCCACTTAAGCCTTCCAATGGCCTCCCAGCACCTTTGGAACAAAGTGCCAACTCCACCACTTCAAGACATGGAAGTACAAGTTGGTATGATTACACTGGAGAACAATCTGGTGATGTCCAGTACACCTAAAGCTCAGGACACCTGACCAAACAGAGAATCCTCATCCTGGCATCTCCCTGAGAAAAACTCCTGCAAAGGTTCTACAGGGCTGTTCATTGCAGAACTGTTTCTAATAGAAAAAAGTATAAAACACCTAATTGGCCTTCAGTAGAGAAATTTTAAAATAAGTTGAGCTTTTTCAAATGACAGAATGCTACAGTATATTAGTTTAAATAAATAAACTATATACTAGTTAAAATAAGTTAGATCTATGGGTACAGTAATAAAAAGTGACTATTTTTAATGTTTGACCACTAACAGCAGTCAAGCCCCACCACTCTCCTTTCTCTTTTGCCCCACATCCAGGCCACCCTAAGAGAGCCCAGGCACTGGCAGGAAAGTGCAAACAGTGCCTCTTGTGGAACTCTCCCTCTGCCTCGCCTTCTAACCAAATAAAAATCAGAGCCACCGCCCCACACCCAAGCTCTTCTCCTTCCAAGAATAATTTTTTTTTATCATTTCAATGTTTTATTTATTTTTTTCTAGCTTTATTGAGATGTAATTGATATATAACAGTGTATAAGTTTAAGGTGTACAATGTGTTGATTTGATACACTTATATATTGCAGAATGATTACCTCCATCATGTCACATAATTATCATTTCCTTTTGTGGTGAGAATATTTAAGATATCCTCTCTTAGCCTTTTTTAAGTATGTAACACAGCATTATTATTAGCTACTAGAGGCCCAGTGTGTAGATTCATGCACCGGTGGGGTCCCTCGACCTGGCCTGCAGGGATCAGTGGACCTCCGTGCCACCACAGCCCAGCCTTACCTGCCAGCTCCAGCCCACTGTCCGCGTCAATCCCGCACAGCATGAAGTAGTGCACAAAGCGGCAGGCGGCCAGGGAGGAGCCTGAGCCCTGGCTGGGCACCGCGCCGCTCCCACTCATCCCGGCCCCCGCTGCACCTGCCACCACCACTGGGGCAGGCAGGGGGAGTGTCTGCAGGAGAGCTTCACACTGCCGCAGCTGCGCTTGCCAGCTGTCAGCCCAGCGTCTGGTGCCATCTGTCAGCTGAGCAGCGGGAGCACACTGACCACCAGAGGGGAGTTCCTGCATTTAGCGTCTGCCCCTGGTGGTCAGTGCATGTCATAGCTACCAGCCAGTCATCCAGTCATCCAGTCGCTTAGGCTTTTATATACTAGTCCTAGCTAATAAAGAGGGAATATGCAAATTGACCATCGCTCCATCACAAAGCTGGTGGTGTCCATAGCCACAGATGGTGGCGCTCAGTCCTCTCAGCCCCACCAGAGTCCCCCGGGGGGGGGGGGGGGAGGCAGCCGCTAAGAGCAGGCAGCGTGAGTGGCCTGGCAGAACGCTTGCTTCATTGCCGCTGTGACAAGGCAAGCGTTCCACCCCAGCCGCGGAGGGCCTCTGTGCAGGGCGTGGAGGGGGGACGCTTGCGTTGTCACACCGGCGATGAGGCAAGCATTCTGGCCTGGCTGCGGAGTGTCTCTGGGCAGGCCAGGCCCAGAGCAGCCAGGCGGAATGCTTGCTTCTTCATCGCTGCCGCAGAGACTCTGACAGCAAGGAGGAGGAAGTCCCACCCCCATAGAATCAGCCAGAATCAGCCATTGGTCAGATAGCTCTCAGCGCCTGAGAGCCAGGACTCTCATTCACCTGCATCTCAGACTGTGACAGCAGGGAGGTGGGACTATGTCTAAAGATCAACTATTGATACAACGTAGCTCTGCAGCCAAAAGAAGCCGGCATTATCAGCAGAAAATGTCTGAAGACCAACGTGCATCTGATGTTGAAAGAAGGTGGCACCTGCAACAGAATGTATCTGAAAAGCTACTATTGGCAAAATGTAGCTCAGAAGCGAAAAAAAGCCAGAATCATTGACAGAAAATGTCTAAAGACCAACGTGCCTTTGAAGTTGAAAGAAAGTGGTGGCAATGACAGAATATGTCTAAAGAACAGTCATCAACAAGTACTACCAATACTGGTAGGAACTGCCTTCTCAACAAAAATGGAGTACATGAGGATACAATTCTCAAACATAGTGTGTGGTGGAATGACTGTTAGATGTCAATTTTGCCTATCACTAAATTTCTCTGATGAGAAACCATCCGATAAGAAATTTACTCAATCTTGTAGCAAAGGTAAAGTCTGTCCAAATGATAAACATTTTCCAGAATACCCAGCATATTTAGAAATATTAATGACAAACGAAGATTCTGACAGTAAAAATTTCATGGAAAATATTCGATCCATAAATAGTTGTTTTGCTTTTGCTTTCATGGGTGCAAATATTGCATCACCATCAGGATATGGGCCATACTGTTTTAAAATACATGGACAAGTTTATCACCATTCTTGGACTTTATATCCTTCAGATGGTGTTTCTCAGAAGCAGGGGAGGGCAGTTGGGGGGGTACCGGGCCGGCAGGGGGGGGGCAGTTGGGTGCGATCAGGCAGGCAGGGGAGTGGTTGGGGGTGATCAGGCTGGCAGGCAGAAGTGGTTAGGGGCATTCAGGCAGGCAGGCAGGCGAGCAGTTGGGAGCCAGCAGTCCTGATTGTAAGAGGGCTGTCCGACAGGGATTGGGCCTAAAGGGGCAGCCGGACATCCCTCACAGGTTCCCAGATTGGAGAGGGTGCAGGCTGGGCTGAGGGACAAACCCCCCCCCCCAAGTGCACGAATTTCGTGCACCGGGCCTCTAGTATATAGATAATCACCATGCTGTACATTAGATCCTCAGAGCTTCTTAATCTTATAACTGGAAATGTGTACCCTTTAACCAAAATCTCCACATTTCCCAACCCTTCCCCCAGCTACTGGTAACTACCACTATACTCTCTGTTTCTCTGAGCTTGGCTTTTTTAGATTCCACATAGAGGTGAAATCATATAGTATTTGTCTTTCCTTGTCTGACTTAGTTCACTTAGCACAATGCCTTCAAATAACATCCAGGTTATCACAAATGGCAGGATTTCCTTCTTTCTCAGGCTGAATAATATTCCACTGTAGGAATATTGTTCTACAAGTAGGACCCCCAGACTACTGGTATAAGCAAACAAAAAATTTCTCTGGAAGAAGATTCAATTATTTATATATATACTAGAGGCCTGGTGCATGAAATTCATGCATGGGTAGAGTCCCTAGGCCTGGCCGGCGATCAGGGTCGATCTGTGGGGCAACTGGCAGGGTGATAGGGGGGCCCCCACTCGCACATGCCTTGGCTGGCCTGCCGCCACCCACTCTCCGACCCTCCCCCAGCCACCGCCACCAGTTGCCTACCTCTGCGGGGTGACCAGAGGGCCAGCCCCACCCCCAATCAGGGTAGGGGGCCAATCGGGGGTGGGGTCAGCCATGGGAAGGGGCCGTGAGCAATTGGTGGGCCAGCCCCACCCCCAATGGGGTCAGGGCTGGCCGGGGGAGGGGCTGGGGGAAGTTTGCAGGCTGGCTCCACCCCCTGGTCAAACACTTGATTGAACTCTGGGTCAAACTCTTGGTCAAAAGGACAATTTGCATATTAGCCTTTTATTATATAGGATATATATAATCTTCTTTATCCATCTATCCAATGACAGATACTTAGGTTGTTTCCATATCTTGGCTATTGTGAATAATGCTGCAATGAACATGGGAGTACAGAAATCTCTTTGAGGTCCTGTTTTCATTTATTTTGGATATATAGCCAGAAGTGAGATTGCTAAATCATATGGTAGCAATAAAATTGGATGCTCACAACAAGAGAGTCCCTGAAATTGACCCATAAAGTATTAGCAGGTTAAGTAATTCAAAACAATCATCCAAGAACAACTAATAAAGCTGAATTACACATGATTTTTAAAAATCTTCTTAAAAGCAGAGGCTAGCTAAAAAGAGACTGAGGGATTAATGGACCAAAATGTAAGAGGTTAGAAGCCAGAGAAGTAACCCAGCATTCAATATGCCTTTTATCTGGATGGCATTTAACAATTCATAAGGTAAACATACAAAACCTGAGTTACAGAATGAGGCAGATAATAAGTAGAATTCCAAGATCTACACAGAGTAGAGAGTCTGATAAACTCCTCCACTTTAAGCTGGGACAGTACCTCAAGACTTTACTTCATCTGAGTGATTCTTAAATTTGCTATAAGGTGGTCCAAAACTAGTAGGGCCCCAGACTATCAGTATAAGGAAACAAAAAATTTCTCTGGGAGAAGATGTAATTATCATATGTCTCAAAATTTTCCTGCAAATACGTTTTCAAATACAATGACCAGAACAGTCAAAGAGAACTAAGCATACACAGAAGAAGGGGGAAAAGACCCTTGTAAGCAAGAACCAGCAGGGGGGGAAAGATACAACAGAAAGACTTCAGCATAAGAACTTCAGATATTAGAGTTTTCAGACCCAGACTATAAAATCACTATTTTCAGTATTATCAAAGAAATAAAAGAAAAGCTTGAAAACATCCTCAGGGAACTGCATACTTTAAAAAGTGGCAACACAGAAGTGAAAAGGAATCAAATGGTGGTTCTACAACTGAAAAGCAATAAAAGTTAAAATTAAAAGTTCAGTGAACAGATTTAACAGCAAATTAGACACAGCTGAAGATAAGTCAGAAAAAAACTATCTGGAATAAAACATCAATCCTTCTAAACTTAAAAAAAAAAAAAACTAAAGAGGCAACACTCCCTAACTCCAAGCAAAGATATTATAAGAAAAGGAAACTCCAGACCGATCCTATATAATAAAAGCCTAATATGCAAATTGTCCCCTTGGGCAATCGTTCGAACAGCAGTTTGACTGCTCACTATGACATGCACTGACCACCAGGGGGTGGTGCAGAACATGGTGGGCATCGGTGACAGGGCGCTGGCAGCGGGCGGCAGTGGAGGTGCTGCCAGCCCCAATGGGCCCCAAAAAGAGTGGGACTGCGGCGGGATGGTGGAGCAGATGAGCGGGCAGTGCCAGGTCAAGGCAGGTACAAGAGGGGGCCCAATCGCCACATAGATGGCAACCAGCCCTGCAGATGGTGACCAGTGGCGGTGGCAGGGGGCAGGGCCACCACCCGGCTCCCAGGTGCTGAGGGAACTGGGCGGGGGGCCTAGCCCTGATGGATCGCCCTGCAGGCGGGATGGTGGAGCAGGTGAGGGGGCGGCGCCAGGTCAAGGTGGGGTGCCAAGCAGGGCTGCAGGGCTTTTTGCAAGGCTGGGGGGGACGCAAGCTGGGGCCTGATTTCTGCAGGCCACCCTGAAGAATCCCACCCATGCATGAATTCATGCACTGGGCCTCTAGTAGTCCTTATAAATATTAATGCAAAAATCTCAACAAAATATAGCAAACTGAATTCAGCAGCATATTAATAAGGTTATAATTATGACCAAGTGGAATTTACTCCCAGAATACAAGGATGATTCGACATATAAAAATCAATCAATGTAATATATCACATTAAATAGAATGAAGACAAAAACACATGATCATCTTAATTGATGCAGAAAAACATTTAATAAAATTCAACATCTTTTCATGATAAAAATACTCAATAAATTAGGAATGAAAGGAAAATTCCTCAACATAATAAAGGCCTTACTTGGAAAAACCCATAGTTAACATCATACTCAACAGTGAAACATTGAAAAATTTTCCTCTAAGATCAGGAGCAAGCCAAGGAAGCCTGCTCTTGCCACCTCTATTCAATATAGTACTGAAGTTCTAGCCAAAGCAATTAGGCAAGAAAAATAAATAAAAGGTATCCAAATGGAAAGGGAGAATATTATCTCTGTTCACAGGTGACATATGTAGAAAATACTCCACACAAAAACCATTAGATCTCATAAATGAGTCCAGCAAAGTTGCAGGATACAAATCAACATATAAAACTCATTTGTATTTCTATACACTAGCAATGAACAATCTGAAAAGAAAATCAAAAAAACAATTCCATTTACAGTAACATCAAGAAGTATTAAATACTTAGAAATAAATTTAACCAAAAAAGAAAAATGTTTGTACACTGAAAATTATAAAGCAACTCTGAAAGAAATTAAAAACATAAATAAATGAAAGACACCCCATGGTCATGATTGGAAGACTTAACATCATTAAGATGATATACTACCCAAAGTGATCTACAGATTCAATGACATATCAAGATCCCAAAGGCGACCTGAAAGGAGATTAAAAATAGCAGCAGAGTAAATGGAAGCTGCACGGACACACTCGCAAGAACAAACTGGAATTACAACTAACATACAGAAAAAATTCCTGAATAATCAACAGAAGACTCACTGGAGAGAACCCAGATACCTGAGGACCAGAAGTGGAGACCACATAGATACTGGTAGGAGGAGCAGAGGTGTGAAAGGACTGGCCAGGCACCCACAGACAGCAACTGAAATTCCGGAGAGATATCTCAGCTGTGGGGGGTTGCCACAGAGAACTCTGGGATCTAACCCCCAAATTGGGCCCCCAGCAGAGAGCACCAGAACTGAGAAGGGTACCCAAATAACATCTATCTGTGAAAAGCATTAGGGTTGCTGTATGCCATGGAGAGACAGCTGGAAATTCAGACACCCCCCAAATGAAAGAACAAGATCATTCTCCAGAAGAAGAGATAAATGAAGCAGAGATAAGAAATTTATCAGAAACAGAGTTCAGAGTAATGATGATACAGATTCTCAACAGCATTAGAAAAGATATATTAACTATGAAAACAGAAATAAAGAATAACATAACATAAATAAAGAAGACATTGGAAGGAATACACAGCAGATTAGGGGAAGCTGAGGATCAAATCAGTGAATTAGAAGACAGGGTTGAAAAAAAATCACTCAATCAAAGAACCAAAAAGAAAAAACAATTTAAAAACAGGAGGATAGCTTAAAGGAGCTGTGGGACAATGTGAAACATAACAATATTTGAATAGCAGGTGTGCCAGAAGAGGCAGAAAGGGAGAAAGAGATAGAGAATATGTTTGAAGAAATAATGGTAGAAAACTTCCCTAACCTGAGAAAGGAAAAAGTCACACAAGTCCAGGAGGCACAGAGAACTCCAAGCCAGAAGAACCTAAAAAGGCCCACACCCAGATACACCATAATTAAAATGTCAAAAATTAAAGACAAAGAGAGAATCTTAAAGGCACCAAGAGAGAAGAAAACTGTTACCTGCAAAGAAGCTCCCTTAAGTCTGACACCTAATTTCTCATCAGAAACTCTACAGACTGGAAGGAAAGGCATGAAGTACTAAAGGTAATGGAAAACAAGGATCTGAAACCAAGATTACTATATCCAGCAAGCCTATCATTCAAAATGGACAGTCAAATAAAGAGCTTCCTGGACAAAAGAAAGGCTAAAGGAGTATAGCACCACCAAGCCAGCATTACAAGAAATGCTAAAGAGACTGCTGTAATGAGAAAAATAAACAGAGAGAGAAACCTAGGCATACAGAATTTAAATGGTAATAAGTAAGTACCTATCAATAATAACTCTAAATATAAATGGATTAAATACTCCAATCAAAAGGCATAGGGTAGCTGAATGGATACAAAAACATGACTCAACTATATGCTGTGGACAAGAGACCCACTCAGAATAAAATACACACACATGATGAGAGTGAGTGGATGAGAAAAAATGTTTCTATGCAAATGGAAAAGAAAAAAAACTAGAGTAGCAATACTCATATCCAACAAAATAGACTTCAAAATGAAGGCTATCACAGGAGACAACAAAGGTCACTACAAAATACTAAAGGGATCAATCCAACAAGAGAATATAACTCTGGCAAACATATATGCACCCAATATAGGAGTACCTAAATATATAAGAAAACTTTTAGAGGACTTTAATGGAGAGATCAACAACAATACAATCATAGTAGGGGACTTAAACATCCTGCTGACCTCACTGGACAGATCTTCCAGACAAAAACTTAATAAGAAAACAGTGACTCTAAAGGCCACACTGGATCGGATGAATTTAAATGACATTTATAGAACATTTCATCCCAAAGCAGCAGAATATTCATTCTTCTCAAATGCACATGGATCATTCACAAAGATAGACCACAGATTAGGATACAAAACAAGTGTATACAAGTTCAAGAAGATTGAAATCACATCAAGCATCTTCTAAGATCACAGTGGAATGAAATTAGAAATCAACTACAGTAAAAACACCTAAAAACATTCAAACACATAGAGTTAAACAGCATGTTATTAAATAATGAATGGGTTACTAACGAGATCAAGAAAAAAAATAAAAAAATTCCTGGAAACAAATGAAAATGAACACACAACAACCCAAAATTTCTTGGACACAGCAAAAGCAGTCCTGAGAGGAAAGTTCATAGCACTACTGGCATACCTCAAAAAAAGAAAATCAACAATAAACTATTTAGCCCTACAACTTAAAGAACTAGAAAGAGAACAACAAGATACTCCCAGAGTCAGTAGGAGGCAGGAAACAATAAAGATTAGGGCATACATAAATAACATAGAGACTTAAAAAACAATACAAAAAAAATCTATGAAACCAAGAGCTGGTTGTTTGAAAGGATAAACAAAACTGGTGAACCATTAGCAAGACTCCTCAAGAAACAGAGAGGACCCAAATAAATAAGATCTGAAACGAAAGTGGAGAAGTAACCACTGACACCACAGAAATGCAAAGGATTGTAAAAAAAATACTATGAATAACTATATACCAACAAGCTGGACAATGAGGATGAAATGCACAAATTCCTAGAAAAATACAAACCCAAAACTGAATCAGGAGGAATCAGAAAACCTGAATACGCCAATAAAAACTGATGAAATAGAAGCAGTAATCAAAAAACTCCCAGGAAACAAAAGCCAAGGTCCAGACAGCTTCACAGGGGAGTTTACCAAACATTCAAAGAGGAACTAACACCTATAATCCACAAACTATTTCAAAAATCCAAGAGAAATGAACACTTCCAAACTCTTTTTATGAGGCCAGCATTATCCTAATTCCATAACCAGATAAAGACACTACAAAGAAAGAATTACAGACCTATATCTCTGATGAACATAGATGCTAAAATCCTCAACAAAATATTAGCAAATCAGATCCAGCAATATATTAAAAGGATCATACACCATGACCAACTGGAATTTATTCCATGGATGCAAGGCTGGTACAATATTCCCAAATCAATAACGTGATATATCACATATACTAATTGAAAGACAAAAATCACATGATCATATCAATAGATGCAGAAAAGCATCTGACAAAATCCAACACCCATTTTTGATAAATAAACATCATTACATAAAAGGGTACAGTCTTTTTTTTTTTTAGTTTTATTCACTTCAAACGAGCCGGATCCGGCCCTCGGGCTGTAGTTTACCCACGGCTGATCCAGAACCACAGGAAGGCTGGCTGAGTGGAAATTCTACAACTACAAGGAAAGAGAAAAGCACACTGAGACTCAGAGGAGGTGTGGAAGTAAAGTGCAGAGGTACGGAGGCGCACACGGAAAGGGCTGGCAACTGAGGACACAGGTGTCTTTTTCAATCCGGAGGGAGACACAAGCTCCCAACGGCTCTGAACTCCAGTTCCAGGCGAGTCTCTGGGGACCCAGACTCATACGGGGAGAAACTGGACTGTCTGGCATCGGGCAGAACTTGAGAGCAGCTTTCTCTCAGAGATGCTTGCAGTGATTACCTCTGCAATAAAAATGGACAGTGAGACCCGGGGCCTCTTAGGGCAGGGCTGAGGATCAGCCATAGAGATTTGCTCCGCCCTGTTGATTCCCTGAGACTCCACCCCATCCAAGCTGTGCGCAGAGGCTTTTGCATTTGAATGGCCTGGCCCTTTGCAATCTGAAAATTACCTAACAAACTGCAGCTGGGTCAGAGAGACCCAGAAC
>NW_005356042.1:2176018-2177817 GCF_000412655.1 Myotis brandtii | reverse complement strand
ACAGTCAGTTACCTACAAGGGAGTACCCATACGACTGTCAGCTGATTTCTCAACAGAAACTATGCAGGCCAGAAGGGAGTGGCAAGAAATATTCAAAGTGATGAATAGCAAGAACCTACAACCAAGATTACTTTACCCAGCAAAGCTATCATTCAGAATTGAAGGTCAGATAAAGAGCTTCACTGATAAGAAAAAGCTAAAGGAGTTCATCACCACCAAACCAGTATTATATGAAATACTGAAAGGTATCCTTTAAGAAGAGGAAGAAGAAGAAAAAGGTACAGATAAAAATTATGAACATCAAATACATATCTATCAACAAGTGAATCTAAAAATCAAGTGAATAAATAATCTGATGAACAGAATAAACTGGTGAATATAATAGAATCAAGGGCATAGAAAGGGAGTGGACTGACAATTCTCGGGGTGAAAGGGGTGTGGAGGGTGAAGGAAGAGACTGGAAAAAAATCATACACCTATGGATAAGGACAGTGTGGGGGATAAAGGCATGGGGTGGGGTGGGAACGGGTGGAGGGGAGCTATGGGGCGAAAAAAGAGGAACAACTGTAATAATCTGAACAATAAATATTGAATTAAAAAAAACTCAGCAAATTGGGAATAGAGGGAGCATATCTCAACATGATAAAGGTCATATATTACAAACCTACCATGAACATCAAACTCAATAGGCAAACACTAAAACCATTTCCCCTAAGAACAGGAACAAGACAGGGATGCCCACTTTCACCACTCTTATTCAACATAGTACTGGAAGTCCTAGACACAGCGATCAGACATGAATAAGAAAAAAAAAAAAGGCATCCAAATGGAAAAGGAGGAAGTAAAACTCTCATTATTCGCAGATGACGTGTTATAGTAAAAAAAAAAAAAATCCTAAAGACTCCACCAAAAAAACTACTAGATCTAATAAATAAATTCAGCAATGTCGCAGGATATAAAATCAACACCCAAAAATCAATGGCTTTTTTATACACCAATAAAGAATTCTCAGAAAGAGAAACTAAAAAACAATCCTGTTTACCACTGCAACAAAAAAATTAAGATACTTAGGAATAAACTTAACCATGGAAGCAAAAGACCTGTACTTGGAAAACTACAGGACATTGAAAAAAGAGATAGAGGATATAAACAGGTGGAACAATATACTGTGTTCAGGGATTGGTAGAATCAACATCATTAAAATGTCCATTCTACCCAAGGCAATCCCTATTAAAATGCCAATGGCATATTTCACAGATCTACAACAAATACTCCAAAAATTTATATGGAATCAAAAGAGACCCTGAATAGCTGCAGCAATCTTGAGAAAGAAGAACAAAGTTGGAGGAATCACAATACCAGATTTCAACTTACAATACAAAACCACTGTAATCAAATCAGCCTGGTACTGGCACAAGAAGAGGCATATAGATCAATGAAACAGAACAGAGAACCCAGAAATCGAACCAATCCATTACACTCAATTAATATTTGACAAAGGAGGCAAGAGCATACAATGGAGTCAAGACAGTCTCTTCAATAAATGGTACTAGGAAAATTGGACAGATACATGGAAAAAATGAAACCATACCACCAACTTACACCATACACAAGAATAAACTCAAAATGGATAAAAAACTTAAATGTAAGTCGTGAAACCATAAAAATCCTAGAAAAATACCATAAGCAGCAAAATCTCAGACATCTCTCACAGCAATATGTTTACAGATACATCTCCTAAGGCAAAGGAAACTAAGGAGAAAATAAACAAATGGGACTACATCAAAATAAAAAGCTTC
>NW_005356042.1:2169553-2173312 GCF_000412655.1 Myotis brandtii | reverse complement strand
GAGAGTATCATGCTAAGTGAAATAAGTCAGTCAGAGAAAGACAAGTATCACATGATCGCACTCATATGTGGAATCTAAGTAACAAAATAAACTGATGAACAGAGTGGATCCAGAGACATGGAAGCATGGAACAAAGTGCAGAAACTCAGACAGAAGGTGGGAGAGGGTGGGTGGATGGGAGGTAATCAACCAAAGACCTTGTATGCATATGCATGGCCCATAGACTCAGACAATGGGGTGGTGAGGGCCTGGGATGGGGAGGCGGGGGCGGCCTGGAGGGCATCAATGGGGGAGCAGGGGGCATATATGTAATACTTTCAATAATAAATATTTTTTTTGCAGAGTAGGAAAAGCCAATGCTCAAATTCATATGCTACTTCAAGGGACCCCAAATAGACAAAACTTGAAAATAAAAAAGCTGAAGGATTCACACTTCCTAACTTAAAAACTTAACTACAAAGGAATGGCAATCCTAAAAGTGTGATGCTCACATGAAAACAGACATGGAGAAGAATGAAATAGAGAGCCCAGAAATAAACCCACATATATATGGTCAATTGATTTTTTTACAAGGTTGTGAAGACCATTCAGTGGAAAAAAGAACAGTCTTTACAACAAATGGTGCTGGGAAAGCAAGCAAAAGAATGCAGTTGAATCCTTACCATACACTGTATACAAAATTAGATGCTAAAATTAGATGCTCAGAGTGGATCAAAAGACCTAAACCTAAGAGGTAAACTATAAAACTCTTAGATGGAAACATAGGGGCCAAAAGGTAGAAATAACCCAACTGCCCATAAGTCAGATACATGCGATAACATGGATGAACCTTGAAAACATTATGCTGAGTGAAATAAGGCAGACAGAAAAGGACAAATATTGTATGATCCCTTTTATTTATTTTTGTATAATTCTTTATTGTTGAAAGTATTACATATGTCCCCATTGATGCCCTCAAGACCTACCCCGCCCCCCACCCCAGGCCCTCACCACCCATTGTCTGAGTCTATGGGCCATGCATATATGCATGTTCCATGCTTCCATGTCTCTGGACCCACTCTGTTCATCAGTTTATTTTGTTACTTAGATTCCACATATGACTATGATCATGTGATACTTGCCTTTCTCTGACTGACTTATTTCACTTAGCATGATACTCTCCCAGGTCCCTCCATGCTGTCTCAAAGGGTAAGAGATTCTTCTTTTTTACTGCTGCATAGTATTCCATTGTATAAATGTATCACAGCTTTTTTATCCACTCATCTACTAATGGGCACTTGGGCTTTTTCCAAATTTTAGCTATTGTAAATTGTGCTGCTATGAACATAAGGGTGCATACATTCTTTCTGATTGGTGTTTCTGGTTCTTAGAATATATTCCTAGAAGTAGGATTACTGGATCAAATGGCAGTTCCATATTTAAATTGAGGAAACTCCTCCACACTATTTTCCATAATGGCTGCACCAGTCTGCATTCCCACCAGCAGTGTACTAGGGTTCCCTTTTCTCCACATCCTCACCAGTACTTGTCATTTGTTGATTTGTTGCTGGTAGCCATTCTGATAGATGATACCTCATTGTCGTTTTCATTTGCATCTCTCTGATGAGTATGACCCCTTTTATATGAAATATCTAGAGTAGGCAAATCATAAAGACAGAAAGTAGATGCGAGGTTAACAGAGGCTGTGGAGAAAAGAATGGATACAGAGATTCTGTTTGGGTGATGAAAAATTTTGGAAGTAGACAATGATGATAGTTGCAGAGTATTGCAAATGTAATTAATCCCAATGAATTGTATACTTAAATGGCTAAAATAGCAGAATTTATGTTTTCTATATATGTGTGTATATATATAAATTTTAAAAATATTTTTGACCACAATTTTTTAAAAGTAAGTAAGTCTTCAAAGAATAATAGGTATATGTCAAAGGACACAGAAGCCAGCTTGGGGAGCTTTCCACTGGCCAAATCTGAGACAATTTCAGCATCAAAATAAAGAACAGTTATAATAAAGAATTATACCTCTGAAAAAATTTCCATGAAGATAAATAAATACTAGAAGTACAACTAGTATATGTAGAAAGAATAATGGAATTTATGTGTGAGAGTCATATAATAATAATTGATTTGGGCAAGAATGATCAATGGACTAAAACTAATAAGTATAAGTTTGAGTAACAGGATATTTATGTAGACTCAATGTTCTCTCCAGAAGATATTTATTAATTGAAAGCGTTAAAACAGTGGGGGATGGGGAGGAATACACACACACACACACACACACACACACACACACACACACACACAGAAGGATAAACAAAGGTATTCATGCTTTATTTGAAGAATCTGGGTAGGGGGTGTTCATAAATCTTTGTACGATTCCTAAAACTTTTTTGTAAGTAAGAAATTATGCCCAAAAAATGAAGAATAAACTTGAGATACAGATATTTTAGGCAAACAAAAATGGGGAGAAATCATGATTAGCAGACTTGACCCAAAGGAAAATTTTAAGTATCCATTTTTGGCAGAAGAAATAGGATCCAACCAACATGGAATGTCAGAGATGCAAGAAGGGCTGAAGAGCAAATAAAGTGGTAAACATGTAGGTAAGGGTAAATGAGCACTGACTTCATAAAATAATCATAAAAATGCCTTGTAGGGTTTTTTAAATATAAATTTGAAATCAACAACATATAAGTCAAACTAGGAAATAAATGGAATTAGTGTGCTTGAAGGTAGTTATATTGTTCAGATGGAGAGTAGAAGCTTTGATTAACATTATACTTTGATAAACTGTAGAATAATTTTAATAATTTTTAGGATAACCACTTAGAAAATATTATATAACTTCCAATCTGGATGCAGAGGAGAGGATGATGAAATCATTTTTAGTTTAATTTATTGGGGTTATGTTGGTCAATAAAATTATATAGGTTTCAAGTGTACAATTCTACAATACATCATCTGCACATCAAAAAGAAGTCAGGAGAAAAAAAGAGAGAGAGGACAGGTGACACAAACCGAATGCCCAGATTTGAACCCACATGATCAGTATTCACTTTAGAGTAAATGAACTAAAAGACAGAATGGATTAAATAATAAAATCTAACCATATGCTATTCATAACAAACATCAAGATATAGAAATGTTAACAGCAAAAGAATGGAAAAATTATGTAGCATGTAAATAATAACCAAAAAGCTGAAATAATTATTGCATTATCAAACATAGAATTTAAAGCAAAAACTGTTATTCTAAGTAAAAGAGGGCACTCAGAGAAAGTCTTCATATAGGTAACATCATGCTCAGTGATAAAAATGACAACTTTCCCTTTCAGGATTGAGAATAAATCACTTACACAGAAGGACAAATAGTACATGAGAAGAGGCTCAGCATCACTAACCATCAGGGAAATAAATGCAAATCAAAACCACAATGAGACGTTTATGGTTTGTCCCTCTGCTCTCAATTCGTAAAAGGCTCCTTTTTAGAGTAACCAGGACAGGGATCACACAGTGGCCAGTGCAGTATGAACCCACTTGAATTCGGACCAAAGGTCAAATTATGGAGCAGTTTCCATGTCTCTAAAAAGCCTTATGCAGCACCACACTGATATGTCCATTTACAGCCACCAGGAACTTGCTGCCTCCTCCCGTGTCCCTACCCCAAACTTCACCAAAATGCAAGCACATTTTTTATATTTGTTTTACCCAATAATAATAATTGTTCTTTTTCTTGATTTTTATTTAAAAAAATTTTT
>NW_005356042.1:2167860-2169407 GCF_000412655.1 Myotis brandtii | reverse complement strand
CTCATCGATGTTTCTAACTCTCTATCCCTCTCCCTTCCTCTCTGTAAGAAATCAATAAAATATATTTTTTAAAATTTTTTTATTGATTTTTAGAGAGAGGAAAAGAAAGGGAGAGATAAAAATTTTGCTGAGTGAGAAACATCAATTGTTGCCTCCTGCATGCCCCCTACTGGGAATTGAGCCTGCAACCCAGACATGTGCCCTAACTGAGAATCGGTGTGTGACCTCTTGGTGCATGGGTCAACACTCAACCACTGAGCCACACTGGCCGGCCCTTTTTCTTAATTTTAAATGATGAAATAAATACATTATCTTTCTCAAATAAAGAATACCAACAATGAGATCTGACCTCATGCCTGTTAGAAAGTTTATCAAAAAACAAGGATGTAGAGAAAAGGACACCTTCGTGCGCTGTTAGTGAGAATGTAAACTGGTGCAGCCACTGTGGAAAACAGTATGGAACTTCCTCAAAAAACTAAAAATAGAACGTCTATATGACCCAGCAATTCCACTTTTGGTAATATATCCAAAGGACACAAAAACACTAACTCGAAAAGATATCTGCACTTCCATGTTCATTGCAGTATTATTTGCCAAAACATGGAAACAATCTGAGTGTCCATTATTGGATGTATAGATAAAGATGTTGCAACATAAATATACAATGGAATTATTTAGCCATGAAAAAGGAAATCCTGCCATGTGGCATCATGATGGACATTGTAAAATAAGTCAGAGAGAGAAAGACAAATACTGTATGATCTCATTTACATGTGGAATCTAAAAGAAAAAAAAATCAGCCCTGGCTGGTTTGGCTTAGTGGATGGAGCGTCAACCTGCAGACTGAAGGGTCCCGGGTTTGATTCCGGTCAGGGGCACATGCCCGGGTTGTGGTCTCGATCCCCAGTGGGGGTGTGTAGGAGGTGGCCAATCAATGATGTTTCTGTCTTTCTCATTGATGTTTCTGTCTTTCTCTCCCTCTCCCTTCCTCTATGAAATCAATAAAAAATATTTTTAAAAATAAAAGAAAAAGAAAAAAATCCGATTTGTGGTTAGCAGAGGAGGGGGCAGTGGGAAGGGGGATTAGAGAAAGGTGGTAAAAAATACAAACTTTCAGTTGCAAGATACATAAGTTCTGGGGAAATAATGTTCAACATGAGGGCTATAGTTAACACTGCTGTATGGTATATAGCAGAAATCAATAAAAAATATTTTTAAAAATAAAAGAAAAAGAAAAAAATCCGATTTGTGGTTAGCAGAGGAGGGGGCAGTGGGAAGGGGGATTAGAGAAAGGTGGTAAAAAATACAAACTTTCAGTTGCAAGATACATAAGTTCTGGGGAAATAATGTTCAACATGAGGGCTATAGTTAACACTGCTGTATGGTATATAGCAGTGGTCGGCAAACTGCAACTCGAGAGCCACATGCGGCTCTTTGGCCCTTGAGTGTGGCTTTTCCACAAAATACCACGTGCTGGCGCGCATGTACAGTGCGATTGAAACTTCGTGGCCCATGTGCAGAAGTTGGTATTTTGTGGAAGAGCCACA
>NW_005356042.1:2151138-2167035 GCF_000412655.1 Myotis brandtii | reverse complement strand
GGTGAGGGGCTGATGGCTGTTTGCAGGCTGGCCACAGCCCCCAGCCACTCAAGCTCCCAGTGGAGGCTGGCTGGAAGCTGGTATCTGGGATTTATTTATCTTCTATAATTGAAACTTTGTTGCCTTGAGTGGAGGCCACAGCTGGCCAGGGCAGGCAAGCCTCCTGCTTGCTCCAGCTCCGGCCGCCATCTTGGTTGGGTTAATTTGCATATAGTCACTCTGATTGGCTGGTGGGCGTGGCTTGGGGCATAGCAGAGGTGCAATCAATTTGCATATTTCTCTTTTATTAGATTAGATGATGGATGCTAACTAAACTTACTGCAGTCATCATTTCACAAAGTATGTACATCAAATCATTATACTTATACCTTAAACTTATACAATGATGTGTGTCAATTATCCTATATAATAATAAGGTAATATGCAAATTAACCCTCACACCATAACACCATCACAAGATGGCGGCACACACAAGGGAGGCAGGGGGGGTGGCCGGCTGCCCTGCGCACCTGCCGCCACAGTTCCCGTGGCCCCGCGGGGGTCAGGAGGTCCGGTGGCTGCTCCGCGTGCTTGACACTGGAGTTCCCTCAGCCCCGCTGGGGGGCGGGTCCCCGCTACTGCTCCCCGCAGCTTCCCTGGAGAGTCGGACATCCCCAAGGGGTCCCAGATTGGAGAGGGTGCAGGCTGGGATGAGGGACAACCCCCCCCCCCCAAGTGCACAAATTTTGTGCACTGGGCCTCTAGCATTTCAATAAAACTGAAAGAAATAAAAAGACTAAATCACTGATATCCACCAATGCCAGTTCTGCTCAATACTGTACTCTAGCCAGCAGAGAAAGGCGTGCAAAGGGGTAAAAGTACAAAGATTAGAAAGGAAGAAACAAACTATCATTAACCATGGAGATCTATATTTAGAAAGTCCAAAAGCATCGACATGGAGAATTTTAACTCACAGTACTATGGAAGGTTACACAATCACTTAAGCCCACCTCTATTGTTCATTCAAACTGCACATGTTCATTGAGCAGGTGCTCAATACTACACACGGGTTTTTGTTAAAGCACCTGTGTTCCAGTGACGCATCTCTCAATCACCAAGGACAATTGTTAAAAATGCAGATTTACGTTTTTTGTTGTTTTTTATTCCCACCCCAGGTTATGAAATCAAAATATCTACAATTTAGACCAGTCTACATAGGACCTGGGAACCTTCACTCTTTAAGTTCCCCAGTGATTCATTTGTCTGCTAAACCATTATGCAAGATTCCAGAGCTGTGCTACAATTCTGTTTTACTTATGATTCTTAGCAATGCTACTAAATAATATTGATCAATTACAACCCAATAAGGTTCTCCCTTCGAATCCTAATCCATTTCATTTACATCTTATTTTAACCCATCTGTTTTTGAAATCTCTCTCTTATTCAATTAATTTCCCTGGCCCCTCTGATGTCAACACAGCAGAAGGTCTACAAAGCATATGTTCAAAGTAATACTAGTTTCTCACCCAAAAACATACGAGAAATAAAAAGAGAATGAATGTGATTTGTTGTGTTTTCTGATAATATAACAAAAAATCCCAAGTAGCAGAATATTTTTAGTAGAAAGGCAATTTAATATTATCCATTTCTTACTCTATATGTAAAATATTTTAACTCTTTCAAACAGTCCCTAAAAGTTTCCTCAAAAAAGTACAATATAGCTCTGACCGGTTTGGCTCAGCGGATAGAGTGTTGGCCTGCGGACTCAAGGGTCCCAGGTTCAATTCTGGTCAAGGGCATGTACCTTGGTTGCAGGCACATCCCCAGTGGGGAGTGTGCAGGAGGCAGCTGATCGATGTTTCTCTCTCATCGATGTTTCTAACTCTCTATCTCTCTCCCTTCCTCTCTGTAAAAAAATCAATAAAGTATATTTTTTTCACAATATAGTGAAAATTACTTGCTGCTAATCCTGATGTTTGGCCTAGACTAGGGACCAATTCCCAGTTTAAATGTACAGGCAAACACTACATTGCATTTCTTTTCTTTTTTTAATATATTTTTGTTGGTGTCAGAGAGGAAGGGAGAGGGAGAGAGAGATAGGGATATCAAAGGTGAGAATCATTGATTGGCTGCCTTCTGCACACCCCACACTGGGGACCGAGCCTGCAGCCCAGGCAAGTACCCTGACCAGGAATCAAATTGTAGCCTCCTGGTTCATAGGTCAACACTCAAGCACTGAGCCATGCTGGCTGGGCCATAATTCCTGGGCCACACTGCATTCCTGATGATGAACAAGGATTTAGAAATAATGGTCAATATAGTGTCTTAAGAGTGTACACTCAATTCTCTTCTGTGTAGTGCTTTGTTCATATCTGTTATAGCACTTAACTCATTGTATTGTAATAAATTGTTTGTTTTACATTAAAAAATAATAATAAATAAATAAATGTACAGGCAAATAATTAATAAAAAGATTTAAAAAGCACAGTTGTGTGAGGGACTTTAACAACACCATGACCCTGACCTAGAGGGCAGCATTATTGTAACTATTTCTAAGAATTACAACACAGAGCTCATTATGAGTCAGACATTACAATTTACAAAACAGCTAACAATGGATTTGGCATTAACTTTATAATAAATTTAATCATCATTTCTACCGGCAAGGATCTAATTTTACTTGAAAAGAAAATATACACTGTTGTACTCCTAATGACCTAATGAATTATGAGATTTAAATTATTTTTAGAAAATCATCTCCCATTGTTCCCCTACACTTGTGCCAGCTGAATTGAATAGCTAGTTACCCCTAAAGAAATACACTCTCCCTCCCCCTCCTCTTCTTCCTCCTCCTTCTTCTCCTCCTCCTCCTCCTCCTTCTTCTTTTTCTCTTCTCTCTCTCTCTCTCTCTCTCTCTCTCTCTCTCTCTCTCTCTCTTTCTCTCTCTCTCTTTCTCCTTTACAGCCAGAATAAATGTTGAAGTGTCATCAATCCTTCAAGGTTATCTCCAATGCTACTTTGTCCACAATCTCTCAAACTGGATTGTTTCACTGATGGGTAAAGTCTCTGACATTTTCTTTATTCCATCTTGTATAGTGAGGTGCTGAGAGTAGATGCTAGATTTTACTTCACTTTGGAACATGCCCTACCTTCCTCACCTCCAGTGCCTTACAAAAAGGAGGTTCTCAATAAATTACTCTTGTTGCCCTTTCAGTCAATGTGCCAACTCATCAAATTAGTTTGGTTTTTCCTACCCAAATAAGTAAGTCACATTTCTTCAATATATTCTTCTTCACAAAAAGAATAATAAGCCCATTAAGAAAATACACTTTTTACCTAAAAGTAAGCACAGTAACTTAAACTGTTAGAGATAAATCCGCAGCCCAAAGCTGTTCTGTGCCTGCACCATAGACCAGAGCTGCTGCCTTCCAGTACCTGCCAGTGCTCCCAGCAGGGCCCTTATTTGTGCCGAGACCACACAGACATCTTGTACAGAAATCACGTCTTTTCAATCCAGGAAAAATATCTGAGCCACCCTTACAGGGCTTGGTATTTAAATGACAAAGAAACAAAGAAGATTTAAAAATCAAGACTGCAGCATTAAGCAAGTGACCCAAACTTTGGTCATGAGAATATTAAGCAAAACTAAGTTATTTTAAAAGAAAGTAGAAGTAAGGAATAATGAAAGAGGCAAGAATAAAACACTAAGAGCAAAATAAATTTATACATAAGACAACTATTTTTCAAAATTCTTGCTCGGCTTTGGATGTTCTGTTTGCCTCCCAGCTACAAACACATTCTTCACACACGCTGGGAATGCTGCGGAAAACTAGTCAGCATTCAGAGGCTTAACCCACAGTCCCAGTGCTGTGCCTGTGGGCCCAATCCTCAGACAGCCATTCGTCCTCAGGAGAAGTTAGGGGTTGAAATGCAAATATGCAAACAACGGAATTCTCTCTCTAAAATAGCTGGAGAAAGCATGATCTCTATTGCTATTCTTTTTAAAAAGGAAAGGGGCGGGGGAGAGAAGCTTGCAATCTTAAGGACTTGTGTAAGTACCTTTGTGGACATGCTAACCTGACTACCTCAGGGAAGGCCTGCGTGGCAGTCTTGCAAACTCAGAGACCTAAAGCAACCACAAAAGATGGTCTGAAATTAAAACTTCTTAATGAAAGCAGTTTGTTGTGGGTAGTCATGTCCTAGGCTGGTATCTTCCCTGAAAAAGGTCAATCTTTACCTTAACTGAGCCTGTCTATTGTCTTTTGACATCTACAATAACATACTGTTGTAATGTCAAAGTAATTTTCCTCTTTCTGGACCCCTCAAAGCACAGGCACCGCTCTGCGGAGACCACAAATCCCCTCATTGTTATTGAGTTAATTGTTGACTGTTAACTATCCTGAACCCACCTAAGTAAAAGAAGTATGTGTCTAGCTATCATTTTACTATCCAATCCCAGAGGTTTTCCTCTGCTTTCTCCCGCCTCCCTAATCTATCACCAATGGATTTCATGTAACCCACTTACATCTCTTCCTTTGATTGTAATGTATAAAACTAGGTACAAAACTGCCATTCTCTTGAGCATTATCTCAACCCGTTGAGATTCTGCTTCCTGGCAATTGTCAACAGTTTGGCTCAAATAAACTCACAAAAATTTTTCATAGGTTTCTTACGTTGATACCTTAGTATAATACAATTTTGAGGGTGAAAACAATGTAAAGGAACAAACACACTTGTCCTAGGTAAGATCTATACTCTGGAAAAGGATTGACATATGTGTGACAGTTGACTGACCAGACTCACTAGAGATTTATTGATTTATCAATCAATGCCTTGGGCACTTGATTCTCCCCAAGGGAAAATTAACAATCCAACTAAACTAATAAATTCTATTATGAACCAAAATGAATGCAAGAATCAATCCTGTCACTTTGTACAACAACCAATTACTAAAAAAAGTATGTCTATCCTTTGGGAAGTACTTAAAATTAAAAGTTATTTAACAAAAGAAATAATATATTAAGTAATCATAATTGAAGCCAATAGACATTTTTGAAGGATGGCTTTGATATGCTTTAAAAGAGATAAGTGAATCTCAGAGAAGTAATTGCATAGCTGGGTTAAGAACATGATTTTTTTTAAGTGAATTGATTGCTGCCTCTACCACTTAGTAGCTGCAATCTGTTGGGCTTTCTAAGCCTCTGTTTTGTCATCTGTAAAATGGGAGGCAGCCAATATGAGGAGACAAAGAAACACGTTCCAAATGAAAGAACAGATCAAAACCCCAGAAAAAGAATTAAATAAAATGGACAAAGCAACCTACGGATGCCGAGTTCAAAACACTGGTTAAAGAATGCTCAGTGACCAAGGGAAAGAGTTGATTAACTTAGCAAGAACTTCAACAAAGAGATAGGAAATATAAAAATGGAGATGGAAAACAGAAAATAGCCAGTCAGAAATGAAGATTACAATAACTGAAATGAAGACTACATTACAGAGAATCAACAGTACAGTAGATGAAGCAGAGTCTCAAATCAGCAATTTCAAAGATAAATATTAGTTGGATAAATGGATGTCCTAAATATTTAAATTGGTATTTTCTGAAATTTCTCTAATTTCTTACAATGAGTTTATTTCAAAGGGGCCTTCCCAAGAGGTGCAAATTATAAATGGGGAAGGTCACTTCTAATATATATGAGACTATATTATATTCCCTATCTATAATAATAAAAGCATAATATGCTAATTAGACCGGATGACCTTCGGACGAAGCTGGGGCTGGGAGAGAAGCCCAGGTCCCGGATGCCTGCCGGTGGCCAGAGGGAAGCCCAGGTCCCAGGTGCCAGAGGGAAGCTGGTGCCGGCAGCTGGGGAAAGGAAGGCCTACTCTTGCACGAATTTCATGTATTGGGCCTCTAGTACTTAATAAGTACTATTAACGCAACCTACTAAATAGCCAGGAAAAATAATAATATTTGCTATGTTACATTATGTGCAAAAATAAATTACAAGTGAATTCGAGGTTTAAATTTTTTAAGAAAAGGACCAAAATATATGAATATTTGTAGAATCTTAGATCAATACCAAGAGTAGAAACATAAAGAAAACGAGAAATTATAGCAAAACCTTATATTTCCAAATATCATAAACAAAATAAGAAAAATTTAAATGCAAATTATAAACTGGGAAGGTCAGTTCTAATATATATGAAATTATAATATATTCCCTCTTACATATAAACACTTAAACATGAATACAAAATATATGTATGATATATGTGTGTATATTTATGTGTATATACATCCATATATTTCCTAATAATGTCCATTGGAAAGGCTTAAAAGCAAAGCACCCCAGTAGCAATGAGTATTCATAGTGTCCATACCTTGGTCACTAATAACAGTCCATGTGGTAAAGACTCATGGATCCTCAGAGAAATAAATGAATTCTAGGACTGGGAAGGTTTATGATGAGCGTGGAATATCTTGTTAGACCAGAAAGTAAAGAAATGCTCCAAAAAAATGATAAGACTCTGAAAAACACAGGAGCTAGATTTAAAAAGCTGGACCACAGTCCAAATCTGGGATAATTTGAACACCAAAATAATACATCAAATGAATTATAAATGATCAAAAATGATAGATAGATAGATGGATAGATAGATGGATGATGGATAGATAGATAGATAGATAGATAGATAGATAGATAGATAGATAGATAAGGGATGGAGAGACAGATAGGGGAGAAGAGAAGATTCTTGCTTACAGTACCAACTAGATGCTGAATACCAACCAGAAAACATGGGAGGGGGTGCTACAGTTGAAAGATCACCATTTTGTTGCAAAGATTCATTAGGCAAGGATTATCAATTGATCCTAAATCCAGGGAGATATTTTGATGAGAAACAGATGTTTGCATAATTTAAATTGTCTCTTCATAGATTGTTTATTTGTTTTAAAGAAAAAAAGGAGTTACTATTTTTAATCGTGGATAAATAGAACAGCAGCTTTATTGGATGGTGAAAATTAATATTACCATTGTGGGGTTATGGATATGCTCAGGACATGTATTATATAAATGGTATTCTAGCTAAGAATGCACTTCCTAATTCAATCACAAAGACACTTCAGAGACACCCAGGAACATTCTCATAAACATAATGAGGAATCATATTTGCTATGATTTGAATGTTTGTGTCCCCCCAAATTCCTATTAGAAACCTAACTCTCAAGGTAATAGTATTAGGAGGTGGGGCTTTTGGGGGTGATTAGGTCAGGAGTGCAGTGTCCTCAAGAATGGGATTAGCGCCCTTAAAAAAGAGGGCTGGCAGAGCCCCCTCATCCCTTCACTGTGTAAGGTTCGCCGTGAAGAATTCTGCAACCCAGAAGAGGGCCTTCACCAGACCCCATCGTGCTGGCACCCTGACCTTGGATTTCTAGCTTCCAGGCTGTGAGAAAAAAATATCTGTTGTTTATAATCCACCAGTCTGTGGTATTTTGTTAGAGCAGCTCGAAAGAACTAAGACAATATTCTCTTAAAATGTCAATGTTGTAAAAGATAAAAGCTGTGGAAATGTTCCAGATTAAAGGAGCCTAAAGAGACAAGACAACTAAATGCAATATCATATCTAGACTGGATCTTAATTTGGAGGAAAACAATGTTATAAAGGATATTACTGTGTAACCTGACAATATTGGGATGCTGACAGTAGATTAATTAAAAGTATTATGCAAATTTACTGACATTGATAACTTTGGTAACATACAAGAACATTCCTATTCTTAGGAAATATACACATGGCTCAGGGGGGAAATCAGATATATAGAGAACTGATAATAAAGAAAAATGGGCAAAATATTAAGAATAAACATATGAAAGAATGGTTAGCCTTAGTAAGAATAAAACTACAAATTAAAATATCTCACTTCCAAGCAAATGGCCAAGAGACATATGAAAAAATGCCTAATGTCACTAATCATTAGAGAGATGCAAATTAAAATGACAATGAGGTACCACCTCACACCTGCCAGAATGGCTACCATCAATAAATCAACAAACAAGTGCTGACAAGGATGTGGAGAAAAAGGAACCCTAGCCTAGTACACTGCTGATGGGAATGCAGACTGGTGCAGCCACTATGGAAAACAGTATAGAGTTTGGTCAAAAAATTAAAAATGGGCCCGGCCAGTGTGGCTCAGTGGTTGAGCATTGACCCAGGAACCAGGTCAGGGTTTGATTCTTGGTCAGGGTGCATGCCTGGGTTGTGGGCTCAATCCCCAATAGGGGCGTGCAGGATGCAGCCCATCGATGATGTTCCTCTCTCATTGATGTTTCTATCTCTATATCTCTCTTCTTCTCTCTCTAAAAATCAATAAAACCATATTTTACAAAAGAAATTAACAATGGAACTGCCATTTGACCCAGTGATCCCACTTCTAGGAATACATCCTAAGAAGCCTGAAACACCAACCAGAAAGAATATATGTGTCCCTATGTTCATAGCAGCATTATTTGCAATAGCTAAGATCTGGAAACAGCCCAAGTGCCCATCAGGAAATGAGTGGATAAAAACGCTGTGGCACATTTTTACACCATGGAATACTATGCAGCAGTAAGAAAAAAGGAGAGTATTGAGACAGCATGGGGAGTATTATGCTAAGTGAAGTAAGCCAGAAACATAGGTGTGAGACAGCATGGAGAGTATTATGCTAAGTGAAGTAAGCCAGAAAATAGGTACCGCCTGATTGCACTCATGTGGAATCTAATGAACATAACAAACTGACAAACAAAATAGATCCAGAGACATGGAAGCATGCAACAGACTGAGGATTCTCAGAGGGAAAGGGGTGAGGAGAGAATAACCAAAGAACTTGTATGCACATAAGCATAACCCATGGGCACAGACAATAGTTCGGTGAAGGCCTGGGGAGGATGCAGGAGTGGGAGAAGGGGGTGAGTGGGAAGAAAAATGGGGGACATCTGTAATGCTTTCAACAATACAGATAAATTTCAAAATAAAATATCTGTCACTTCAATCAAGTGTTTCAATGTCACCTTCTCAATTAAGCTTATCTGGACTTCTCTAAAACTGTACTCTCTTCACTCCTATCCCCTTACCCACTGTTATTTTTTTCCTATGGCATTTATTGCTTTCTAAATTACTAAATGGTTTACTCTTTTATTACATACATTTATTATGTATGTTTGTCTCCTACCCTAGAATAAAAGTTTCATGAGGATAGGGATTGTTCTTTTTCACTAATCCTAAGCACTGAGAATAAAACCTGGAATGTGATTTGCAATCAATATATGTATATATCTGTTGAATGAATGAGTGCAGCAGGTAAACAAAGTTTGGGGCTTTTTAAAAATAATAATAACATCCACAGTAGACAAGTATGTGAATAACCCAGACCCTCTCATGTACTGCTAATAAGAGGGTAAACTGATTAAATGAACCGTATAGATTCATAATCATTCTATAAAATACTAAATAACCATTAGAAGTGATGGTATGCGCCTGACCAGTTTGACTCAGTGGATAGAGCGTCGGCCTGCGGACTCAAGGGTCCCATGTTCGATTCCGGTCAAGGGCATGTACCTTGGTTGCGGGCACATCCCCAGTGGGGAGTGTGCAGGAGGCAGCTGATCGATGTTTCTCTCTCATTGATGTTTCTAACTCTCTATCCCTCTCCCTTCCTCTCTGTAAAAACTCAATAAAATATATTTTAAAAAAAAAAAGAAGTGGTGGTATGCAATGTGACAAAAATCTCATTGTATTGTTATGTAAAAATTACATAGTAGAAAATAGCATGCACAAAAGAAGAAAATTTAAAAAGCAACAAAATAGCCTGTACAGTATGTCTCCACTGCTTTAAAAAAAAAATTGCCCTGGCTAGTGTTTCTCAGTGGTTAGTGTACCAAAGGGTCACGGGTTGGATCCACAGCCAGGGCACATACCCAGGTTGCGGGTTTGATCCTTGGTCAGGATGTATGCATGAAGCAACCAATCGATGTTTCTCTCTCACATCAATGTTTCTCTCTTCCTTTCCCATCCTCTCTCTTTAGAATCAATGGAAAAAATCCTCAGCAGGTGAGAATTTAAAAAAAAAGGAAAGAAAAATAAATAACTTGAAAAAAGCAGAAAATACATATAACAAAATCTTATTTATGAGGTGAGATTACAAGTGTTTTTTACTTTCTTCTTCTGCCATATTTATTTTCTATGATGAATATGTACTAGAGATGTAGCAAGCAGGATAAAACAGTTTTAAAGGAGAAAATAGGAATAACCTAGTCAATATAAATATGCTTTCCTGTTTTAACAAGAATACCAAAAAAGTAATAACGTATTTTGAAATGTTCAATATATGGTTATATTGAATGGAAACTAGAAAGCAAAAAGTGGGGGAGGGACTGAATGTATACTAGAATGTCTTTACCATTCTGTTCTTTTTAAACTGGAAAAAAAAATTAAGTGTGCATTAAATACATTTTATAACATTTTCTGGATTAAAAGGCCATTCTCTTCTCAGTAAGACCAGGATACTTTTTCAGAACAAAATTCAAAATTCTGACTATCCCTGAAGCTAAACCAAGTCTGCTGGGGCTACAAAACCGACTCAATGCCTGGGCTGGGGCACTCGGTGCCGTGTGAAAGCCACTCACCCTGCCTGGCTGACTGACCCTGAAAACAGCACAGCTTGGTGGGAAAATGAATTCAGGGAGGCTTGACTCCACAAAACAGAATGTTTTCTTTAAAGGCCTTCCGTGTATAAAAGTCTAGATTTGTTATGACTCCCAGGACCAGGTGCATTAAATAGCAAACACTAACCATACCTAAGACATCGTTTTTAATCCACTAGGATGATCGACGATGAGGACATTTTGGCAACTACTATAAAATATCGCCCTCTGGTGTTAAAATCATTGCATATTTATTAACAATACAATAAGAAAAAAGAAAAGCCCATCTTAAGTATAAACACCATTATCTTCAGGAACTTGTATTTCTGGCTTACAAAAATCAGAACACAAAATTCCACAGGATTGTACTGGAATATGTGTGGACGCCTTCCCTCCTGACAGTGCCTGAAAAATACTAAGTAATGGTATTACAAGGTATCTTAACCAATTCATATCAGAGAATTTTCTCTCCAGGAGCTACATTTAACTGTTTCTGGAAAATAAACCAAAATTTTTTTCACAGGAAGATTTCTATTAATTTTGGTAGCAAGAATAAAATAGGAGTAATATTGTATATGTTACATAAGTCTTTAAAAATAGGACAACTCTTATAAATAACAAACAGCAACATTAACAAAGAATTTGGCAATGACTATCTCTATATTTATTCTTCCCTAAATGTACTTCAAGAAGATAATTTGGGAAGGTTTTAATAGTTATACATACTGGAATTACTTGAGTAAATTCAGCAGAAAAAATGAAAAGAGTAATTAAATATGAATAACACTGTCATCATTAAGCTAAAAACAAACTCTGAAAGAGGTTATTTTATTTTATTTTATTGAAAGAGGTTATTTTAAGACAGGGAAATAACGTTTAAGTTTTCTCACATAAATGGAGTTTACAGTGCGTACTTTTCAACCTGGACATTTACAATAAGCTCAAATAGCTATTTTTAATGTGTCACATCTAAGACTTAGAATTTGTAGATATTGTAATACTTGGGAGAAATTTTACCTACATTCCACCATTTTTGAAAGAGCTACTTTTAAGCAAATTGTTCCTATATTCTGCTCATTGTATACTTAGAATAAACAAAATGCTTATTGAAATTAATGAAAATAACATCAACTAAAAGAATATTTGACATAAATTTGTGAAAGAAATTATACTAATATTAATTATGGCTAATATTTATTGAACATTTCATATGTATCATGTACTAACACATACTTTTGCCAGAATTATCCCATTTGATCATGCAAAACTTCATAAGGTAGGATGTTTGAACACAATATATAATGAGCTAACTAGCTACACTTATACCATATATAACAAATGATTAATATCCAGAATTTATAAAGTGTTCCAACAGCTCTAGCCAGTTGGATTCAATACATAGAGCATTGGCCTGTGGACTAAAGGATCACAGGTTCAATTCTGGTCAAGGGCACATACCTCAGTTGCAAGCTCGATCCCTAGCCCCAGTCAGGATGCACGTGGGAAGCAACCAATCGATGTGTCTCTCTCACATCAATGTTTCTCTCTCTCTGTCTCACCCCCTCCCTTCCACTCTCTCTAATAATCAATGGAGGATTCCAAAATGGCAGCAGAGTAAGTTGAAGCTACTCTGACACGTTCCCAAATACAACTAAAATACAGAAAAACCATCCTGAATAATCAACTGAAGACTAGCTAGAGAGAACCTGACAACCAAGGATGGAAATGGAGACAACATAGAGACCAGTAGGAAGTGCAGAGGTGCAAAAGGGCTGGAAAGTAAACCACAGCTGTTCCCACAGACAGCAGCTGAAGTTCCAGAGGGATAGCTCAGCTGTGGGGTTCCCCACTGAGAACTCTGGGGTCTAAACCCCAAACAGGAGTCCCAAGCCCAGAGCATCAGAACTGAGAAATGTGCCCACAGAACATTGGGCTGTGAAAAGCAGCAGGATAGATGGCTGGAAATGCAGGCATCTTCTTAAAGGGCATCTTCTTAAAATTTCATGTGTAGACACTCACCTTGAGCTCCAGCAGAGGGAGAGCAGAGTGTACTGGAGTTGTGTGAGCAGAAGCCAGGGTTGGGGACTCAGGGCTTAGAGCTCTGAATGCAGAAACCCTGGTTTCCTGTGCTGAGTCATTCCCTCATAGGCAGAGGACATCTTTCTCCTGCAGACCTTTATTATCCAGGCAGCTTTTGCCTGGGGGTGGAGGGGAGCAATTGCCCCACCCTGTGGAGTTTGTAAGGCACATTAAGAGACTGAGAATAACAATCAGCCTGCAGGCAGAAGCAATTGTCCCACCCTGTTGGAAAAGCTCTCACGCCACCCTATGGTCCATACCCTGAGGCTAATCAAGACTGAATAACAATAAGACTGCAGGCAGAGGCAGGCCTCTGGAATCTTTGAGTCTTTGCCTGATCTAATCTGGGGCCCAGGGATAGGAAAAGCAGACCTTGGAACACATCTTGGTCCTTTCCAAAGGCACCCAGCCCCAGCAGAGGGAGCCACAAATTGTGGATTGCTGATAGCTCCAAACAGGGTACTCAGGGACAGTCAGAAAACGTGTCTGACACTGTCCTGCACTACACATTGGGAGTCGTGGCAAATGTACCTAATACATAGACACAAACCCATACAGGCAGCCAAAATGGCAAGACAAAAACAAGCCCCAAATGAAAGAACAAGAGAATTCTCCAGAAGAAGAGCTAAATGAAATAGAGATAATAAATTTATCAGACTATGTTGGGCAGACCCCCTTCTCCGCCTCCTGCACAGAGAGAGAGAGACGTAAACCGGTTCTTTTAAGTAGAGGCGCTTTGGGATTTGAGAAATGAAAAAGACAGGACACAAAAATAGAAAAAACTGGGACCGGATGTGGTGTCTGCACTCCTGAAGGAGGGACAGACAGACAGACAGCACCGGAAGTAAATTTAATATATATTCTAGGTAACAGGAAGTTACATCACATCTGGGTGGGTCTTGAGTTAATAGGATCCATTTCTCTTAGCACCTGGGCGGGAAAGTCAGACTGAGTGCCGTCCTAGCCTCTTGATTAGAACCACCCCCAGGGCGTGGCTCTGCCTGTGCTCTGGGTCCAGTCGACGATATTTAAAAAACATCTGAAGGTGCTAGCCAGCAGCCCTCCACATCAGACATAGAGTTCAGAATAATGATGGCAAGGATGCGCAACAGCATGAGGAAAGATATAGTAACTATGAAGAATCACATAGCACTAATAAAGAACACAGTGGAAGGAATACACAGCAGATTAGGGAAACTGAGGATTGGACCAGTGAAATAGAAGACAGGGAGAACAAATCACTCAATCACAGAACAAAACAGAACAAAAAATTAAAAAACAGGAGGACAGCTTAAGAGAGCTGTGGGACAACATGAAATGTAACAATATTTGCATAATGGATGTGCCAGAAGGCGAAGAAAGTGAGCAAGGAATAGAGGACCTGTTTAAAGAAATAATGACAGAAAACTTCCCTAACCTGGTGAAGGAAAAAGTCACACAAGTTCAGGAAGCACAGAGAGTCCCAAGCAAGAACCCAAACAGGCCTATGCCAAGACATATTGTAATTAAAATGCCAAAAATTAAGGACAAAGAGACAATCTTAAAGGCAGCAAGAGAAAAGCAATTTGTTACCTACAAAGGAGCTCCCATAAGGCTGTCAACTGATTTTTCACCAAAAACCCTACAGGCCAGAAGGGAATGGCATAAAGTATTCAAGGAAATGAAAAGCAAGGATCTGAAACTAAGATTACTATATCCAGCAAGGCTATCATTCAAAATTGATGGTGAAATGAAAAGCTTCCCAGACCAAAAAAAGGCTAAAGACGATATCACCACCAAACCAGCACTGCAATAAATGCTAAAGGACTGCTGTAATGAGAAGAAATATATATAGAGAGAGAAACATAGCCATAAAGAACTAAAATGACAAGAAATAAAGTACCTATCAGTAATAACCTTAAATGTAAGTGGATTAAATGCTCTAATCAAAAGACATAGGGTAGATGAATGGATACAAAAACATGACCCAAATATATGCTGTCAACAAGAGACCCACCTTAGAACAAAAGACTTACATGGGATGAGAGTGAAGAAATTTCAAAAAAAATTCCATGCAAGTGGAAATGAAAAAAAGCTGGAGTAGCAATACTCATATCTGATAAAATAGACTTCAAAATGAAGGCCATCACAAGAGACAATAAAGGTCTCTACATAATACTAAAGGGATCAATCCACCATGAGGATATAACCCTGGTAAATATATATGTACCCAATAGAGGAGCACCTAAATATATTAAAAAAAAAACTTCTGGAGGACTTTAAGGGAGAGATAGACAGCAATAGTAGGGGACTTTAACACCCCACTTACGTCACTGGATAGATCTGCCAGACAAAAAAATTAACAAAGAAACAGTGACTCTAAAGGACACACTGAATAAGATGGATTTAATTGACATTTATAGAACATTTCACCCCAAAGCAGCAGAAAATACATTCTTCTTAAGGGCACATGGGTCATTCTCAAAAACAGACCACATGTTAGGACACAAAACAAGTCTCTACAAGTTCAAGAAGATTGAAATCATATCAAGCATCTTCTCAGATCACAATGAAAAGAAATTAGAAATCAACAGTAACAACACTCAAAAAACATTCAAACACATGAAGCTAAACAGCATGTTATTAAACAATGAATGGGTTACCAATGAGATCAAGAAAGAAATCAAAAACTTCCTGGAAACAAATGAAAATGAAGACACAACAATCCAAAATCTCTGGGACACAGCAAAAGCAGTCCTGAGAGGGAAGACTGCTACAGGCCCACCTCAAAAAAGCAAGAAAAACTTCTGATAAACTGTCTAGCTCTACAATTTAAAGAATTAGAAAGAGAATAACAAGAAAAGCCCAGAGTAAGTACAAGGAAATAATAAAGATCAAAGTGTAAATAAATGCAATAGAGACTAAAAACAATACAAACTACCCATGAAACTAAGAGCTGATTCTTTGAAAAGATAAAAATGATTGATGAACCTTTAGGCAGACTCATCAGAAACAAAAAGAGAAGATCCAAATAAACAAAAACAGAAATGAAGTGGTGAGGTAACAATTGACACCACAGAAATACAAAGTATTGTAAGGAAATACTATGAGCAACTATATGCCAACAAGCTGGACAATGTGGATGAAATGGACAAATTCCTAGAAAAATACTATC
>NW_005356042.1:2145211-2148990 GCF_000412655.1 Myotis brandtii | reverse complement strand
AAAAATGCTCAAAGTCACTGATCATCAGAGAGATGCAAATTAAAATGACAATGAGGTATCACCTCACACCTGTCAGAATGGCTACCATCAACAAATCAACAAATGACAAGTGCTGATGAGGATGTGGAGAAAAGGGAACCCTAGTACACTGCTGGTGGGAATGCAGACTAGTGCAGCCTCTGTGAAAAACAGTATGGCGTATCCTCAAGAAATTAAATATGGAACTCCCATTTGACCCAGTGATCCCCCTTCTAGGAATATATCCTAAGAAACCCAAAACACCAATCAGAAAAAAATGTATGCACCCTTATGTTCAGAGCAGCACAATTTACAATAGCTAAGATCTGGAAACAGCCCAAGTGCCTATCAGTAAATGAGTGGATAAAAAAGCTGTGGTACATTTACACCAAGGAATACTATGCAGCAGTAAAAAAGAAGGGTCTCTTACCCTTTGAGACAGCATGGAAGGACCTGGAAATTATGCTAAGCAAAATAAGCCAGTCAGAGAAAGACAAGTATCACATGATCTCACTCATATGTGGAATCTAATGAACAAAATAAACTGTAGAACAAAATAGATCCAGAGACATGGAAGTATGGAACAGACTGTTTAATCAGAAGGAAGGCAGGATTGGGTGGGTGGGAGGGAGGGAAGAGATCAACCAAAGAACTTGTATATGCATAACCCATGGACACAGACAATAGGGTGCTGAAGGCCTGGGGTGGAGGGGATAAAGGCTAGAAGGAGTCAATGGAGGAAAAAAAGGGGACCTATACAATATTTTCAACAATAAAGATTTTTTTTTAATCAATGGGGAAATAGCCTCAGGTGAGGATTAACAACAAAAAGAGTTCCTACAATCAATAAGAAACACAATCCAGTAGAAAAGTAGGAGGAAATATGCAGTTTCCAGGTATATGTCACTTGTCCTAACTTGTTCCTTATATTCCAAGGGTCTATATCCCCTTACCAACTTGTTATCTCCACTTGAATATCTTTGACATAGCTGCCAAGAACTTATGTAAGGTGGCTATATTAATTTCCTAGGCTGCTATAAAAATCACACAAACTGCATACCTTAAGCCAACAGAAGTTTATTTTCTCACTAGAGGCCTAGTACACAAATTCATGCACCAGTGGGGTCCCTCAGCCTGGCCTGTGGGATCGGGCAAAACCAGCTCTCCAACATCCCCCAAGGGGTCCCACATTGCAAGAGGGCATAGGCCAGGCCGAGAGACCCCACCGGTGCATGATTTGGACCTGGGGGAAACCTGGGAGGTTGGCCAGCCGGGGAGGGACCGTGGGAGGGCTCCAGGGCATGTCTGGCCTGTCTTGCTCAGTCCCAATCAGCCGGACTCCAGCAGCAAGCTAACCTACTGGTTGGAGCGTCTGCCCCCTGGTGGTGAATGCACGTCATAGTGAGCAGTTGAGCAGCCTTAGCATATCATTAGCATATTATGCTTTGATTGGTTGAATGGCTGACCAGTCGACTGGACACTTAGCATATTAGGCATTTATTATATAGGATAGTTCTAGGGGTTAGAAGTTCAAATTCAAGGTGTCAACAGGGCCATGCTTGTACCAAAGTCTCTAGAGAAGAGTCCTTATTTGCCTCTTGTAGCTTCTGGTGTTTGTTAGCAATCCATACTAACTCCAATCTCTACTTCCAACATCATATGGCCATTTCCCCTTCTGTTTTCTTTTTTTAAAAAATATGTTTTTATTTATTCTAGAGACAGAGGAAGGAAGAGAAATAGAGAGAGACAAACATCAATCAGATGCCTCTTGCACACCCCCTACTAGGGATTGACCCCTGCAACTGGGCATGTGCCTTGACCAGGAATTGAACCAGTGACCTTTGGTGCATGGGATGACGCTCAACCAATTGAGCCACACTGGCCAGGCTTTCCTCTCTTTTATGTCTCTCTGTGTCCAGATTTCCCTCTTATAAGGACTCCAGGGCCCTTCCTAATCCGGTATGACCTCATAACTTGATTACATCTGCAAATACCTTATTTTTCAAATAAGGTCACAGGTACCAGGGGTTAGGACTTAAACATATCTTTTTAAGGAACACAATTCAACCCAGTACAGTGCCATTTTAAGTTCTTGAGATTTTCTAATTCCTACCATTGGACTGTGTGTGTTATTTCAAACGTATAAATATAAATACATTTGCATACATACAACACATAAGCATACATCTACAAATACGTACACATATAAACAAACAGATATATATAAAAGGGGACAATTTCTATAAAAGATAGGCTCTAAATTACACTGAAATATTATTGAAATTTTAATATTGCCTCTACCCATGCATAAAGGAAACCTTTCTAAGAAAATGAATTTTTGTTGTTGTTAATCCTTACGCGAGGATATTTTTCTATTGGTTTTTAGGGAGAGTAGAAGAGAGAGGAAAAGACAGAGAGAAACATCAATGTGAGATAAACACATCAATTGGTTGCCTCCTGCAGGTGCCCTGACCAAGGTACGTGCCTTTGGCCCTCAGGCTGACACTCTATCCACTGAGCCAAACCAGCTAGGGCTCTAAGAAAATGAATTTAACAATAACAATTTCCTACAAGATTATTCAAAGAACCAAATTCTTTGGCCAAATTGTTCCTTTAAAAAAAATTTTTAACAATTTGGGGGTTCCACACCCACACATGATAGAGTAACTAGAATTAGACTTGCCCTCCCTCTGTCAACAACTAAAATACTGAACAACATGTATAAACCGACTGTTTTCAGATATTTGAACAACAGGCAGCACAAAACTGACCCCAGAAAGAAGTGTTTACCAAGACCTTGACACAAGTAGGGAGAGCCCTAAAAGCTTATAGCAGCCTCACTGGGCTGAAAAGAAAGACATCAGTTTTCAAAGCATGATGTAGCTGGAATTTATGGGCAGAGTAATAGAGAGGAGGGAGCCATACAGAGAAAGCGCTCCAGATATCTGCCTAGACCTTGAATTGTTGGCTGACGTCCAAGCCATGCATGCATAGCATGAGACACACAAGGCAGGGCAAAGAAAACGTCCTTGGAAAAGAACAGCTACCAGAGATATAAACTGAAAACCACTGGAACTCATAGTTTGGATGTTTGACTTTTGAATACCAATCAACTAGAAGAAAATGACCCTGTTGAAAATTCTGGGCTTGGAACAGAAATGCCACAGATAAATAGTAAGTAGGCTAAACTAGTTCCAGTGTAAAGGTTCTTTCACTCTAACAAAATCTAAAAACAAGATTCAAAAAAATCAAGTTACCCTTGGCTGGTGTGGTTCAGTTCGCTGGGCATCATCCCATGCACTGAAGGGTTGCCAGTTAGATTACCGGTGGGGGCACATGTCTGGGTTGCAGACTCCATCACCCATAGGGGCCGTGTAGGAGGAAGCCTATTGATGTTTCTCTCTCACATCAATGTCTCTCTCTCTCTCTAAAAAAAAAAAATCAATAAAAAATATTTTTTAAAAAGATCAAGTTAATCCACAGATAAATAATTCAGCTTCCAAAACAAAACAAAATTCAATACAGAATTAAAGAAAATCAAACAAAATCCAAACTAAACAAGATAATATTTGCACCATCTAGCACTAAATTAAAACTTACTAGACATTTAAAGACACAGAAAAATGTTACCTATAACCAAGAGAAAAATTAGTCAATAGAAACAAATTTACAAATTACTGAGAGAATAAAGTAAGCAAAGACTTTAAAAAGATACAGATAGATAGATAGATAGATAGATAGATAGATAGATAGATACACAC
>NW_005356042.1:2126391-2145085 GCF_000412655.1 Myotis brandtii | reverse complement strand
CTGGGGCCTTCCTTTGTTCCATGCCGCCCCCTGGTGGTCAGCTCATGTCATAGTGAGCGATTGAATTCCTGGTCTCCCGGTCGAATTCTGCATATTAGATATATATATATATATCTCTAACACTATGTTTAAAAAATTTCAAGAAAATCTGATCACAATGAAAATAACTATTTAAAAGAATCAAATGGAACTTCTGTAGATAAAAATTACAATATCTGAAAGGGGAAATTCACTTGGTGGACTCAAGAGCAGACTAGAGCCCTGACCGGGTAGTTTAGTTGGTTGGAATGTTGTCCCATACACCAAAGAGTTGTGGGTTTGATCCCGGGTCAGGGAGGCAACCAATTGGTGTTTCTCTCTCACACCAATGTTTCTCTCCCCACCCCTTTCCTCTCTCTCTAAAATAAAAATTAAAAAAAAAGTATCCTGGGGGTGAAGATTAAAAAAGAGAGAAAGAGAGCAGACTAGATGCTGTAGGAGATAGATGCTGTAGGAGATCAGTACACTTAAACTATCTAAACTGAAGCATAGAGAAATTTTAAAAGCCAAAAAGAAAAACTTAACAGACTCTGTGACTTTGTCAGATATTATGACATGTTCTAACATATTTGTAATTGAAAGGTGTAATGTGGGAAGAAAAAGTATAGAAATAATAGCGGAAATTTTTTAGATTTTCTGAAACTATAAACCCACAGATACAAGAATCTCAAAAAACCCTCAGTATGAAAAACACAAAGAAAACAATGCAAAGAATCATCATGAACAAATTGCTGAAAGTTAGTAAGAGCACCTAGAAAAAAAGATTCATTAAGAGCAGAGAAATTGAGCCCTAGCTGGTTTGGCTCAGTAGATAGAGTGTCAGTCCATGGACTGAAGGTCCTGGGGTTCGATTCTGGTCAAGGACACGTACCTCGATTGCAGGCTCAATCCTTGGCCCTGGTCGGGGCACAGGGGAGGCAACCAATCAATGTGTCTCTCTCACATCAATGTTTCTCTCTATCTCTCCCCCTCCCTTCCACTCTCCTTAAAAATCAATACAAAAATATCCTCAGGTAAGGATTAAAAAAAGAAAAAAGAACAGAGAAATTGAGATAAGAATTATCCTCTACTTGTCTTCAGAAACAATGCTAAGCTGAGAGACAATGTAAAAACATCTTTAAAGTGCTAAAAATATTTTAAATTCCCCCAAAAAAATCATTCAAAAAAAAATAAAGCAATTATTTTTTTCATACAAACAAAGCTAAGAGAATTGGTTGTCAGAGACCTACAATATGAAAAATAGTAGAGAAGGTTCTTTAGACTGAAGGAAAATGATTCCAGATGAAACTCAAATCTACAAGACACAATGGAGGTAATCAGAAATGGTAAATATTTGAATAAATATAAAAGACTTTTCTTGTTCAGGTTCTTTAAAAACTAATTGACCTTTAAAAGCAAAAGTAACAACATATGTAAAAGTAAAATTTATACTAATAAAAATATCCCAAAAATGAGAGGTATGGAATAGAAGTATTGGTTTAAGATTCTTACATTATATGTTAAGTGGTATAATATTTTAAAGTAGACTGTAATAAGTCAAAGATGTATATTGTAAACTCTAGAGTAAATACTAAAAATCAAAACAACAACAAAGAGCTTATAAATCAATAGAGAAGTTAAAGTGGAATATTTAAAAATAATCCAAAAAGAGATGGAAAATAAAAAAGATAGGAAAACAGATGAGAAAAACAGAAAACAATTAGAAAGATGGTATAGTTAAACCAATTACATCAGATAAAATGACATAAATGCATCAATTAAAAGTCTGAGAGTTTTAGAAGGGATAAAAAGCAACTATATACTATCCACAAGAAACACTAAGCATAAGAAAACTGGAAACACAATATTAAAGTCAGACAATATAGAGATCAGAACAAGGAATGTTACTAAAAATAAAGATTACTATTTCAAAATGAGCAAAAGGTAAAATCATCAAGAGACAAAACAGTCTTCAACAAATATGCATCTAATAACAGAGTTTCAAAATACATAGATCAAAAACTGACATACAGAAAGTAGATATAGGCAAATCTCTCACTTTAGTTGTAAACTTAAATATTCCTCTCTCAGTACTGTAATTGATAGAACAAATAGACAAAATTAATAAGGGTGTAGACCAAGGGTGAGCAACCCCTGGCACGCGTGCCAAACATGGCACGCCAGTAACTTTTGCTGGCACGCGAAACTCTCTCTTATAATCTTCCATTTACAATTTTTTTCTTAATATCGACTTTTTTATTTTTCAGATAAATTCAGTGTAGGTGCATCTTAGATAAATAAATAATTTTACATAACAAGTTATCTTAAAGACCATAGACATGGATTGACGAGAGAGGGGAAGAGCAATTTCTATGCCTCTGCCTTAACTCTCCCTGCCTTCCTAGATCCGACCAGTGTTTTGGTTTCATCCACATATGCTTGTGAATCTTTGTTCTCAGTGATGAATTTTGTTAAGTCTCGTAATAGGAGTAGCCTGACGGATGAAAGTAGTAGCTCGTGCATATTTCTGAAGGTCACGAAATATAAACCTGATGTAAAATCTCTGTCATCAGTGATGCAGCAGCAAAAGTCCCACTGATAATATCAAACGGAGTCATAAAGTTTTCTGTCGGACTATCAGTGTACATGTATACATTAAAAAATAAATGTATTTTTCATCATCATATACTGTGTTTTTGTCGCTCAAATGAATTTTATTATTTCTTCAAGGTTTTCCACATACGTACACCTTAAGAGATATCAAGTAGGCATAACATGTTCTCAAAAAATTAGGGTTGGCATGCAGAAGAATTTTGAGTCAGAGATTTTGCTGGTTTTGGCACGCACTCACAAAAAAGTTGCCCACCCCTGGTGTAGTCAATCTGAATATGATCAATCAATTTGAATTCATTGATATTTATAGAACCCTACACCAAAAAACTCTAGAATATGCATTCTTTTCAAAGTACATGGAAAATTAACAAGATAGATCATATGCTAACCATAAAATAAGTCTCAATAAATGTAAAAAAGTTGAAAACATATGGAACATATTATCTGACCACAACTTAATTAGATTAGAAATAAAAAGCAAAATATCTAAAAAGTTCCAAAATATTTAGAAACTAAAAACATTTCTAAATGACCCATGATCGCTTCTCAGCCTTTTGGCTAAGATCAAGTGTAGTATCTGTCCTTATCAGTTTAACATCTGATACGTCCTCTATCCGAGAACATTATATTAAATGTATTTTTGGAGCAGGGAGATGGAATAAGAGCTTGCTCCGTCCACTCCACACATCGACCCGGTATTGCAGTACCTCTGGGAACAGTGCATCAAATAAATAAATAAATAACCCATGAGACAAGCAAGAAATCACAAGAGAAATTAGAACATATTTCAAACTGAATTATAATGAAAACATAATCTACCAAAATTTTGGGTAGGTGCTAAAGCAGTGCTCAGAGGAAATCTTATAACTCTAAATGCTTATATTGTAAATGAAAAATGTTTAGAATAAATTATCTAGAAATAGGGGAACAAATTAAACTCAAAGTAAGTAAAGGAAGGAAATAAGAGCAGAAATCAATGAAACAGCAAACAAACAATAGAAAAAAATCAATAAACAAAAAGAAACCCTCTTTTTAAAAATTAAAAAGAAAGTAATAAGCCTCTAATTAGGCTGATCAAGAAATAAAAAAAATACAAATTATCATTATCAGGTATAAAAGATGGAATACTGCTACAGATCCTAAAGTTATTAAAAGAATAATAAAATAATATTATGAACAAGTTTATACCAATAAATTAGACATTTGATAACTTAGAAAAAAAGACAATTTTGAAAGGCACAAAATTCTAAAAATATCACAGAAAGAAATAGAAAATCTGAATAGACCTATATCTATTAAAGAAATTGAATTTGTATTTAAAAACTATTCCTCAAAGAAAACTGAAATTCCAAATGTGCTTTTTTGTATTTTGTGAATTTTTGTTTGTTTGTTTGTTTTGTTTTGTTTTTTAATCCTTACCCGAAGAAACTTTTCCACTGATTTTTAGAGAGAGTGGAAAAGAGAGGGAAAGACAGAAATATCGATGTGATAGAAACACATCGATTGGTTGCCTCCTGCATACACCCTGACCAGTGCCCAGGCCAGGGAGGAGCCTGCAACCGAGGTACGTGCCCTTGACCAGAATCAAACCTCGGACCCTTCAGTCGCAGGCTGAGCCAAACCAGCTAGGGCCCAAATGTTTTTTAAATGAAAAAAATCTTACACAATTCTTTCAGAAAACAAAGTTAGAAAGCGTGATTTCCAAATTCATTTTATGAGGCCAGCATTACCCTTATACCAAAATCAGACAAAGACATTACAAGAAAATAAATTTATAGTGCAATCATATATAATAAAACTTTAATATGCAAGTTGACCGGACAGTGGAATGATTGGTCGCTATGAACTAACCACCAGGGGGCAGACGCTCAACATAGGAGCTGCCCCCTGGTGGTCAGTGTTCTCCCACAGGGGGAGCGCTGCTCAGCCGGAAGCCGGGCTCACGGCTGGCAAGTGCAGCGGTGGTGGCGGGAGCCTTCACAGCAGCACTAAGGTGCAGCTAGCTGAGCGGTAGGGAGCAGCAAACAGGCGGGCGGTAAGGAGAGAGGGGTCCCGGACTGCGAGAGGACACGCACAAAATTCTAAAAATATCACAGAAAGAAATAGAAAATCTGAATAGACCTATATCTATTAAAGAAATTGAATTTGTATTTAAAAACTATTCCTCAAAGAAAACTGAAATTCCAAATGTGCTTTTTTGTATTTTGTGAATTTTTGTTTGTTTGTTTGTTTTGTTTTGTTTTTTAATCCTTACCCGAAGAAACTTTTCCACTGATTTTTAGAGAGAGTGGAAAAGAGAGGGAAAGACAGAAATATCGATGTGATAGAAACACATCGATTGGTTGCCTCCTGCATACACCCTGACCAGAGCCCAGGCCAGGGAGGAGCCTGCAACCGAGGTACGTGCCCTTGACCAGAATCAAACCTCGGACCCTTCAGTCGCAGGCTGAGCCAAACCAGCTAGGGCCCAAATGTTTTTTAAATGAAAAAAATCTTACACAATTCTTTCAGAAAACAAAGTTAGAAAGCGTGATTTCCAAATTCATTTTATGAGGCCAGCATTACCCTTATACCAAAATCAGACAAAGACATTACAAGAAAATAAATTTATAGTGCAATCATATATAATAAAACTTTAATATGCAAGTTGACCGGACAGTGGAATGATTGGTCGCTATGAACTAACCACCAGGGGGCAGACGCTCAACATAGGAGCTGCCCCCTGGTGGTCAGTGTTCTCCCACAGGGGGAGCGCTGCTCAGCCGGAAGCCGGGCTCACGGCTGGCAAGTGCAGCGGTGGTGGCGGGAGCCTTCACAGCAGCACTAAGGTGCAGCTAGCTGAGCGGTAGGGAGCAGCAAACAGGCGGGCGGTAAGGAGAGAGGGGTCCCGGACTGCGAGAGGACACAGTCCAGGCTGAGGGCCCACCCCCCAACCCTCAGTGCACGAATTTTGTGCATCGGGCCTCTAGTATCTCTTATAAACATAGATGTAGAGACATTTAACAAAACACTAGCAAATCAAATTCAGCAATATATATAAAGGATAATAATAAAAACAAGTGGGGTTTTTTCAAGAATGTAGGTAGATGTATCTTTCAAACATCAATCAATGAAATTCACAGAATTTAAAAAATCATATGATCATCTCAATAGCCATAGGAAAAGCATTTGACAGAATTTCCCTTTAATGAAAAACAGTTTCGTGTGGACCTCCAGAAAGAATATATCTTTAAGAAAGGATTCCTAATAGTTAACTGAATCCAAATTCATAACCAGAGTCTAGCAGTCATTGCTGATAGAGGCCTCTCTCACACACACCACATTTCATGAAAATTCATAGACTGAGGCAACAAGCTTCCTGCTCCTGTTTCTGCCATCTGAACTCACCCTTATAAAGAAGTTCATGGACTTGTCTCTCAACTAATGGGCTGAAACATGCCCCATCCAATCAGAACTGCAGGACTATATCCTCATTTGCATAAATACTAACCAATCAACTGGCTCCATAGTAACCAATCAGAGTGCATAATTCCAACCAATAAGGATTGTGCTATTTCGACAGATCAAACTGTGCAATTTGGATTCCTCACTTGCATTAAAAAATGGGTCAATTCAGAACAAGGGCAGCACTTTCTCTATAAAAAGTGGCCTCCCCTTGGTCTTGGTAGAACACACTTTCAGTTTCCACTAGAAGTTGCATTTTTCCAGTTTGCTTTCATTTGAATAAAGTTTCTTCTCTTTCTGTACCCCAGATTTGACACTTTTGTTAACATACAATTGGTGGTAGTAAACCTTTGTTGACAATGGAATACAAAGAAATTTTCTCAATCTGATCAAGAACATTTATGAAAAACCTACATAAGTATGAAAGATTATTTATCACTGAAGATTGGGAACAACCAAGGATGTCCATTTTTACCATTTCTATTCAACATTGTATTGGAGGTCCTAGCCAGTGCAATAAGACAAGGAAATGAAATAAAACACATACAGCCCAGCCAGTGTGGCTCAGTGGTTGAGCATTAACCTATGAACCAGGAAGTCACAGTTTGATTCCTGGTCAGGGCACATGCCAGGTTTTGGGCTTGATCCCCAGTAGGGGGTGTGCAGGAGGCAGCTAATCAATGATTCTCTCTCATCATTGATGTTTCTATCTCTCCCTCTTCTGTTCTATCTGAAATCAATAAAAATAGTTTTTAAACACAAACTAGAAAAGAAGTAAAACTATCTTCACTTACCACCAAAATAAGGATTTATGTAAAATCCTAAGGAATCTACAAAAAGTGACTAGAATAATGCATAATTTTAGAAAAGTCACAGGATACAAACTTAATATTTAGCAATCAATTATATGACTATATAGTAGCAACAACTAACTGGAAATTTTAAATTTTTAAACATCATTTATAACAGCATCAAAAATATAGCATGAAATAATTAGGGATCAAAAACACATTCAAATGTGTTGAGGACTCATGGCAACACAATACTAGGCTAAAACAGTAAAACCCTCTCCCCCCTTCTATAAACACTTCTTAACACTGGAGTACCCAACAGGTCAATCCTTGGATTATTTTACTTCTCCAGTTCTCCAGCTAAATGCATCTCTCATCTCAGGACTTTTCATTGAATTTCATCTATTTATATGTATACTAGAGGTCCAGCGCATGAAATCGTGCAGTAGGGTCCCTAGGCCTAGCCTCCATCTTCTGCCCATTGGCCAGTCCCCAGGCTAAACACCACCTCTGCCGCAGGGCTGTCAGGCCATAGGGATTACCAGCTCATCCCCAACTGCTCAGGGGTTCAGGCCTGCAGGGAAAGCAGGGGCTGGCAACTTTACCTCCATGCGTGTGCACCAGGCCAGCTGCTGATGGAACGTGCTGCCCGCTCGGGGCCACTCACGCGGGCGCCAGGCGGAAGCTGCAGAGTGGGCCCACAACCTACCTGCCCCAGTGTGAGCGGCCCTGAGTGAGCAGCATGTCCCATCAGCGGCTGGTCCGGCACCTATATAGGCAAACCTATAAATTAAATGTGTTTAAAAATATTTAAGGAGCCTGGCCAGTATGGCTCATGAACCAGGAGATCAGGGTTCGATTCCCAATCAGAGCACATGCCCAGGTTATGGGCTTGATCCCCAGTAGGGGGCATGCAGGAGGCAGCCAATCAATGATGTTTCTCTCTCATTGATGTTTCTATCTCTCTACCCTTTCCCTTCTTCTGTCTCTAAAAATCAATAAAAATATTTTTTAAAATATCAATGGATGATAGTATAAAAGTATTTAGGGGAAATAATTATCAATCTAGAATTCTATACTCGCCAAATTATCAATCAGATAATTGTGAAATTATCAAAAGTAAGAGTGAAATAAAGACATTTTCAAACAAATATTGAGGAAGTTTATCATTCATAGACCTTTGGTGGAAGAATTACTAATGGATGTGCTATGGGCAGAAAAGCACACTCCAAAAGTAGATACGAGAATAATTAGCAAAGAAATTTACAATCACATCTAAATAAGTATTGACTATAGAAAGTATTGACTAAATAAGTATTAACTATTTTTTTTAAAGCACTAACTTTGGGCAAAAAGAGGTGCCGGAAGCTGGTCCATCCTTGCTGCTTGACAGAGTCGCTGCAGGGAAGAAACATCTGCACAGCATATGTTTCAAGGGACCTGGCGTATATGGCATACTGTTCTTAATATGTTTGCTCCCCTTAGCGCTATGTGTTTTAACCAAGGTCACCTCTCCGAGAAAGGTTGTTTCCCCAGGTAGGGATTTTTCCCTGAAGTTAGGGAGGGGATAAAACCCCTTAACTAAGTGCCAGGCGGGTAGTTAATCACTTTAACTAAGAACAATCACGCTTAAGCTACATAATCTTTACTCCCTGGAATGGAGATAAGAAACGCCCTAACCTTTGGGACACAGGGCAGTCCCAGGGAAGGCAAGCAGCGAGGCTGGGAGGACATAACCTTTACTGGGTAGGATAATCTCCTTCAGTCACTTCCTTGTAGCTTATCAGTAGAGCAGTGACCTTGGAATAGCCCTTATAATGGAACACAGAGATTAACCTAGACAGGATTAAACTCAACAGAACTAGATTAACAAACGCCCTAACCTTTGGAATAGAATGGATAGGATTAAAATCAACTGGTATAAATACAGATGTAACAGGACAATAAAGACAGAACCTGGCTAGAGAACCTGGCTAGGCTGCTGATCAACTGAACGCTGTCTCCGTGTCATTCCTTCTTCGCCGACTCCGTCCACACCTTTGGGAACCCCTGGACCTGCTGGGGCAGGACCCCAACAAAGAGGTAATTAAAAGGAGGTAGAATTTTAAAACTACTCAATGATGGTATGAATGACAGGGGAGATGACCTTGAAAGTTTTCTAAAATCCTTATATTATTCTGTAGGAAAGTATAGTGCTTACTAAGCATGTTAAAAAAGATAAAAGTAACCTCAGAAGGAATAGAAATGGCATGTAAAACTTCCAAACTGTTGTCAGGTAAGGAGAAAATAAAGCAAGCCAGGTAAATAGAAGACAGGAAATGAACAGGGAGAAGAGAAGTATGATTACATGGAGAAAGCATTACATGATAGAAATATACCCAAATATGTCAGTGTGTTAGGTTAGGTTCCCCCAAAACCATAACCTGAAACAAAGGTTCAAATGCAATGTAGTTTATTTTGAAAGTGATTCCAGGAAACATTGGTCAGGAGTGAGAAAGTGAGACAGGAAAGAGAAGGCAGTCACAAAAGGGTGGATAACTACTGAAACTTAGCCTTGTTAGAGGTTTCTGAGAGCTGTGTAGAGTCCATTGTAGAACTGGAGCCCAGAGTAAAAAGGAGTGAAGAAGCTGCAATGAATATTAATCAGTCATTGGTTAAGAGATGCTGCTGGGTATTAATTCTCAGACACTTTCACACTCAACTGCTTGTGGCTAAGCAGACTCCTTCTGTTGGAGAAAACCTCAGGCAAAGAGAGAGATGCTGCCATGGATGACTATGGTGAGGCAGAGAAAGCATTCCAGAGCTTCTGCTGCAATCAGTATTCATAATCAATGTATCTGATCAAAATTGCCTATAAAAGATAGAGTCCTCAGATTTGGAATTTTTTAAAATTTTATTTATCGAGGGATTTTAGAGAGAGATGAAGAAGGAAAAAGCGAAACACTGATTTGTTGTTCCACTTATTTATGCATTCATTGGTTGATTCTTTTGTGTGCCCTGACTGTGCTCAAACTCACAACCTTGGCATATGGGGACAAGGCTCTAACCAACTGAACTACCCAGCCAAGGCAGATTGGATTTTTTAAAGAAGAAAATTCCATATATACGCTGTGTAAGAAGAAACACATGTGCATTTCCTTGCTCTGACAGCTAAAAGAGCCTAGAGGCAATGACATCCCAGTAGCAATGAGCACACTTAGCGCCCAGATCTTGGGTCTTAACCATTTTCCAACAAAAGGAACCAAGATTCCTTGAAGAAATGGCTGATCCTAGAGCTAGGGTAGGGAAGGAGAAAGCCTACACCAATGGGAGCATGTCAAAGGACACAGGAGATAACAGAAATAGCTCCCAAAGGCCAAAGCTGGAATAAATTGAACAACAAAATAAAGTAGATTGGATTATAACCCAGTGTATTAAATAAATATCCAGAAGTGAGTGATAAATAAATAGAGAGAAGAGAATAATCTCCCATTCAGAAGTTAAAATAATCTCTATAGATACTCCACCCACAGGTTGGAGAGCATAACTCTCCACCCCTCTCCTCTCCTCTCTCTCCTTGGGCTGCACATAGTGACCTTCTTCTAAAGAGGGCAACATAGAAAGGATGGGATGAGGTGGGCCGAGTAACTTTACAGTGGAGAATCCTGACAAACACTACCTTATCCAGGTGATCAACACCAGCAGTGATGTCATGTTGATATTATAGGCCCTTGATATTGTGTGATGAAAATGGCACTTTACCTCTATGATCTTCCTCCCTAAAACCCACAATCCCAGCCTAATCATGAAAAATAAAGGAAAAATCCCAATTGAGGGATATTCTACAAAATACCTGACCAGGACTCCTCAAAACTGTCGAGGTCATCAAAAATAAGGAAAGTCTGAGAAACTGTCACAATTAAATGGAATGTGGTGTCGTAGATGGGATTTTGGGACAGAAAAAGAACGTTAGGTAAAACTATAAACTTTAGTTAATAATAATGTATCAATATGGTTCATTAATAACACAGGTGCCATACTAATATTGTAGGATGTTAATAATAGGAGAAACAAGACAGAGTATATGAGAACTCTCTATACTATCTTTGTAATATTTCTGTAAACCTAAGGCTGTACTAAAAAAAATAAATAAAGCTTAATTTTTAAAGAGAGAGATATACATCTAAGAATATAAAGAAAGAATGAAAGTAAAGGGACAGGAAGAGAAATGTCAACCAAATACCCACATAGAGCTAGTATAACATAAGATAAAATAGGATTCAAGGCAAAAAGCATTATTAAAGATAAAGATAGTCACTACTTTAAAAAAATCATCAGAAAAATATTATGATCTTATAAATACCTATCAACAGAACCTCAAAACATATGACGGTATACTCTTCTCAAAAACTTTAATTCTGAAGTAAGCTCCCAAATAAAGCCCACAATGTTCTCATTTTTCCATTATTTACCTGTTTCCTGTTCTAAACTGTGCTGTGATATATACTGGAAAATATTTCAAGTTTTACTTCATGTAACTTTAGGTGAAATTATGGAATTGTAGTCATTCTTTTGGGCAAAAGAAAAATGTCTTAAAGGCAATTAATATAGAGAATTATCAAGAATAGTCCATGTTTAGCCCTAGCCGGTTTGGCTCAGTGGATAGAGCATTAGCCTGTGGACTGAAAGGTCCTGGGTTAGATTCCGGTCAAGGACACATGCCTGGGTTGTGGGCTCGATCCCCAGTAGGGGGTGTGCAGGAGTCAGCCAATAAATGATTCTCTCTCATCGTTGATGTTTCTCTCTCTCTCTCCCTCTCCCTTCCTCTCTGAAATCAATAAAAATATTTTTTTTAAAAAGAATAGTCCATGTTTAGACCTGAACTTCTGAGTTATAATTTAGCATCACCCTAAAGCAAAGCTCCTTACTCAGTGGTTTAGCTGCTGACAAAGACCTCCATCTCCAGACACCACCTGAATCAAACTTCCATTGTATCAGGAGTAGCACAGTACACAGTTCTTGGGGCTCTCAGACCAACAGGGATCAACCCCAGAGAGGGTCCAGTGAAATCACCTGGAGAGAGCATCCAGAGGATGAAGGTTACAGAGAAACAGACACAAAAAAAGAGGGGGATTTCTTAGGGCTACAGAAAGAAAAGAGGGCCTGAGGTGGGTCAATTAGCAATTAAGCGAATATTCAGGGTATCCCCCCAAAAATGTATACACACTTTAACAGCTGATAATTCACTTAATTTTCTCTCCTTCTCAGGTCTAATTTATTTGAAATAATGGGTGAAGCCAGACTAAGCTTCAAAGAAAATTTATCCACTAGACTTCTCTATGGGGATATACAAAACTGGCAACAGTTGAAGAATTGAGGGCACAAAAATACCAAAGTGATTCTTAATATATGCAATTCCATTGCTTTAAATTATCAGCAGTGCCTGAACTAGAATGGTCATCAGTTTGAAAACAGGCATTGACAAAAAAAAGTATTCATTTCTGTAGATTCTTTTAAATTTTGAAAATGAACTGTATATTAATAAACACTGACTTTATAATCATTCAAAGTGTGTATACATTTTGGAGGACACCCTATATTTGCAGGATTTATCAGGAATATGTCACATTGCATTTACATGGATTTATAAAAAGAGAGCAAGTTTAATAAACCAAACGTATGAAATGGTGACAACAGAGAAAAAAACTGCTAAATACCCTGCCTCCCCAGGCATCAAGGACGTATAAAAAGATGAAGCCTACACATCAGCATGCTAAGGTTTCCCTTTGCTACCAACTGCAAATGACAATGAGGTCCCTGTTGGGGCCTGCATAAGTTCACTAAAATTTCAACCCTGCACTTTGTATTTTATTCTCAGTTATTTCTTATCAAAGGAACCTTTTTTTCTTTCACATGCTAAGCAAATATTGGCTAGTTTACTCTGCAGTTTACAGTGCATTTATATAATAATCACAAACAACATATATTTGGAAAAATGAGTATTCGCAAATCCTATTTTTTCATATCAAAAGGGGTTGATAATATTATGAGGTTCATAATATTTTTCTAACCCAGAATGGATTAGAAGAGTTCAGTTATGTAAACACACCACACATGTAGGTATGTTTCCAGAAGCTTAAAAATTATTGAGAGAAAAAGTCATTTTATGTAACTAATTTTTTGTTGTTGTTAATCCTCACCTGAGGATATTTAGTGATGATTGCTTATTTTTATACTCCCTGACTATTCCTTGGATTTAGGATGAAAAGGGGAGGAAAGTGATTTTTCAGAAGTTTCCCTTCTTTTATCCATGTTCCTGGTCAGCTCCAGATTTTCTAGGAAGCCCACTTGGTTTGCCAGGGCCTCCAAATGCTGAATTAAAGGACTGGATACAAGTTCTTGGCTAGAATAGCCCTGAGCCACGGATAACAGTGCCTAATGGTAACCAGGGGCGCTCACAGGACCCCACTGACTCCTTAGGCTCATGACTCCTCTCAGAATACATCCACACTTTCTGGGGAGTCTCTTATAAGTGGAGTTTAGCAATAAGAGAAATGCTATAAAAAGAGAAAGAGAGAGAGCCCTAGCCAGTTTGGCTCAGTAGATAGAGTGTCAGCCTGCAGACTGAGGGGCCCCAGGTTTGATTCCCGGTCAGGGCACATGCACAGGTTTCGGGTGTGTAGAAGGCAGCCCATCAATGATTCTCTCCATCATTGATATTTCTGTCTCTCTCTCCCTCCTCCTTCCTCTCTGAAATCAATAAAAATATATTTTTAAAAAAGAGAGAGAAGTTTGAGATATATTCATATATTCTTTTGTATGTATGCAATTGCACATAAATGAAATATATGTAAGAATTCTGTAAATGTTCTTTAGTTAATAAAGATGAGAATCTCAATATTAAATTAATTAACATTAATGAGAACAGAATAAACAAGGATCCAGGTGCTTAAATTTTTCCCTTTACTTTTATTTAGAATAAAAACATTACACAGGAGAATCCTATATAATAAAAGCCCTGCGACCAAACGATGGAACTACCAGAACGACCGGTCGACCAGTCGCTATGATGCACACTGACCACCAAGGGGCAGATGCTCAACGCAGGAGCTGCCCCCTGGTGGTCAGTGCGCTCCCACAGTTTGAGCACTGCTTGGCTGAACTGGATGTACAGCGCTCCCACAGCAGGCCGATCCCCGCAGGCCACGCCCCCCACCAGTGCAGGAATCCCGTGCACCGGGCCTCTAGTATTCTATAAATAAACATAACAGAATAGGTGATTTACAGTTGGCTCCCCTACAGCCTACAGTATCCACAGAGTCATTTTTTTAACACAATGTATTTTGTGAATAAACTTCTATACTTTTAAAATTGAGTTTTCTCTGTTTGAAGTACAGCTTTAAGCAACTACAAGTTTCTATCGTGCTAACCCCAGGCAGCAGTTGCTTTTAACTTCTATCTTTTATTTAAAAAACTTAATTGGAAGTTTTTGTAGCCAGGGGGATAACTTCAAAGAAAAGGGAAAAAATGCCAAAAATTAATACTTTATGTCAGAGGTTAGTAAGGAAAGAAACAAAGATTACAGAAATGAGGGGTTAACGGTATATAAGAAAATGGGGGAAGAAGGGAAGAAGGCAGGAAATGGACCAAAGAAAGAATGACAGAGGGGAACCCATAACAGAACAAGATGTGGGGTTTCATTGTCCTCACTCTGAACAGGGTGAGACAACACAAGGCCTGGAGCAGCATTTGTAATTTCTCACACCAAAGGCCCTGTGCATGGGTCCCACCCCGACTCAAGTCATTACAGTTACACATCAATGGATCACAGCTCTCTGCACTTCAATTTCTAGACATCCCTGTCACTGCAAATTCTAAATCAACTCTGACAAAATAATATTAAAACTTCAAGTTTGATTTAGTGCTCTTCCTTTGAGGAGAGTACAAGAGGAAAGTGGCCCTGGACTGGGAGGGTCATGGGGCGAGGGTCCTTGTCCCATCTCTGCTACCAGCCGATGTGAGACTTTGGGCTAGCCCCTTCCCTTCTCTAGAGCTCAGTTATGTTATGGTACAGTGAGAGGGCTGGAGAGCATTCCTGATGTTCCTTCAAGCTCTGATAACCTATCACTCTGCGATTTAAGGTTGGTGAATCTCCTATCACTCACCAGGGATGCTGATAAACAAGTAAATGAGATGAATATACAAGATTTGCTCCCAGAGGTTCTTAAATTTAAGTGAATAATAGATCTTACTATTTCAAATGGAAGATCTTGCCACACTTGGACAGGTTCTCAAGATCAGAATAGCCATGAAATAAGACTGCAAACCTCACTAGTCCTACACAGGCAAGACTTCTCTTACATAAAATATCACAACAGCCTGTTTTCCATGCTCTGCTTTTATATTTCGCCCAGCAATCAATTTCAGAACCATTTGCCAACCTAATTTAACAGGCTCCATCTTTGATAAAAGGAACTTTGAGGCAGGTGACTGGAATGATGGGGGAGAAGGCCTGATAATGAACACCGACCTGGCTTGAGAGGCAAGGGCACTGATCGGTCCTCCCTAAAAGTGAATTCAAGCCTTCCTTAGAGCCTAGAAGGCCCTGGCTTCCAGATGGAGATCTGCAAATGCAGAGAGGCACCACCATGTTGTACTGCAGTGAGGCACCAGATTCTAAACAGAGTTTTTACTGCAGAAACTGAGGCTGACAACGAAACAGCCCACAAGCACAAAGTCTAAACTGGCCAGTTGGCCATTCCATAGTCCTCTGAAGGTGAAACTGCCCAGCGCACAGACCCAGCTGGATTAGGGATGAGCATGTGTCCCAAGGGCAGCTAACTCATAGGCAGGTCAGGTCTCCTGAGAAAGATCTGGTGCGCAATGATAAGCTGGGCCAATAGGGTCCCTTGCTGGAGAATGTGAATGGGGCTTGAAAAAAAAGTGGTTAGTGATGGGAGAGGAAGGCTAGGGACCATGATGGAGAGAAGCTAGAGAGACCCTCATGGACTGTGGGGCCAGACTAAACAGACATCAGGTAGCTAGTCCCAGCAACTGTGAACACACACACACGAACACACACACACACACACAGTGACATGCTGGACAAAATGGGAGTGGGAGTTTAATCTGTAATAGAGTTCAACAGGAAAAAAGGTGGGGAGAGGGAATTCCTACATACCGGAGACAAAAAATAAACCAGAGTGAGGAGCATAAACTAAAGCTGAATAACCTTGAAGGCAAGAAACATTATATGAGATAAAGCAGGTCACCACACAATAATAAAAGACGCAATTTTAAGCTTGCGTACACCTAATAATGTGGCTTACAATATAAAAAGCAAAAAATTAAAGAATTGCAAGGAGGAACTGATGAATCTATAATTATAGTTGGAGAATTTAACATGCATCTTTCAGCAATTTATAATCAAGAGAACAAAAATTAATAAAGACTTAGAAAGAACATTTGAACAACAGCTTAATTTAATGAACCAATAACTAAAGAATACATACTCTTTTTGTTCACATGCAGCATTTATAAAAACTGACCATTCCAAAATATAAGGCAAATATTAAACACTCCAAAGCATACCTGCCTTAATCTCATCAAAAGGTAAATAAGTTAAGGATCAATAATAAAAATATATTTTTAATCTTTATATTTGGAAATTGTTTAACACCAGAAATACATAGGTCATTGAAAAAAATCATCATGAAAATTAGAAAGTGTTTTAAAAAGGAAAAAAAATTAAGTTAAATATAGCATGTTAAAACCTGTAGGATACTTCTACTTAGAATGTAGAAAGTTGTAAGAGAATGTTGCTCCCATCCTAACAAGTAAAAGGTGGTTAACCACAAAATCATAGTCTTCTCAAGTACATCAGAGAGCAGAGGATGCAATTAAACCTAATGAAATAAAATCCAAAAGCAGACACACATGTTACATTCATTCTTGGTATAGCAGAGGGAGGCAGAGAAGGCTGCCACAGATGTGTAAGAAAATCACTTAACTGCTCAGAAATGGTTGGCATGGAAGGAATAAAGGAGAAGTAGAAAAGGAACTCCCTGTATGTTCTAAGCATCAAGAAAAATTATTTATAAAAAAAGAGAAAAACACTTAATTTTTAATGAATTTGTAGAGATTAGACAAAGGCTAGCACAATGGTTTAGATCCCTAACAGCTCCCATACAGGAAGAGTCTGTACCTCTGGCCAACTCTACTCAATGGGCCTTTACTAAGTATGTGTGAGAAAAATTGGAGACAAGACAGAAGAATTGCCAGACATGCTCTCTGAGGCATATGTGTGAAGCCTCGGGGACAATTAAAAAGTGTCTAGCATACGTGTAATTGGAGTGCCAGAGGCAAGGGAAAAGAGAAAGAATCAAAATAAATATTTGAAGAAATAATGGTTGAAACATTTCCAACTTTGGTAAAATAAATAAATTCACATATTTAAGCAGTTCAGCAAAGCACACGTAGAATAAAAACAAAACAGAACAAAAAACATCCCCACACATATCATGGTCAACCTGGTGAAACCAATAATAAAGATAAAAATCTTGAAAGCAGCCAGACAAAAAGTGAAACAATAACTCGAATTATGCCCAACTGGTTTAGCTCAATGGATAAGAGCATTGGCCTGTGGACTGAAGGGTCTTGGGTTTTATTCCAGTCAAGGGCACATGCACAGGTTGCAGGCTCGATACCAAGTGCGGGGCGTGCAGGAGGCAGCCAATCAATGATTCTCTCTCATCACTAATGTTTCTTTCTCTCTCTCCATCTCCCTTCCTCTCTGTAAAAAATCAATATATTTTAAATATATATATATTTATATATATATATATTGATTTCAGAGAGGAAAGGAGAGGGATAGAGAACTAGAAACATTGATGAGAGAGAAACATCAATCAGCCGCCTCCTGCACACCTCCTACTGGGGATGTGCCCACAACCAAGGTACATGCCCTTGATCAGAATCAAACCTGGGACCCTTCAGTCCGCAGGCCAATGCTCTATCCACTGAGCCAAACTGGTTAGGGCAATAAAAATATATTTTTAAAAAATAATAAATTACCATTCACAGCTCATCAGAAATTACAGGGGTCAGTAGACAGGAAGATAATATCTTTTAAAAAAATTTTTTTAAATAAAACCTGCCAACCCAGAATTTAGCATCCAGAGAAAATGTCCTTAAAGGAAAAGTTGAAATAAAGACATTTCAGATAAAATAGGTTGATTATAGAACAAAATGAAAAAGTTATAGCAACAAATCTTTTAGGAGAAATAGGAGAATACCTTGGCAAACTTGGGGTAGAAAAGATTTCTTAAAAGACACAGAAAACATTAAAGCTAAAATAAAATAATTGATAAACTGAACATCATCAAAATTAATAATTTCTGTTCTTCAAAATACATCATGAAAAGAAAAAAAAGATCTCGGGAAAATGGCGGAGGTATAGACAGATGTGTCCCGTGCCTTGTCCCAGAGCTGTTAGGGTGAGCAGCTGAAGCGGGTAGCATACAGCCCGAATAAGCAGAGGATATTCAGCTGAGAGACAGTTTGCAGCCGGGAAAGGCGGAGGAATCCTGGAGAAAGCGGATTGAAAGTTGGAGACTGCAGCTGAAATCTCTCCCCGAGCGCCGGCTCAGCTGTGGAGACCGCGCCATCTTGAGTGGCTGTTTTTTGGAAATGTATACTGTACACCCAAAGACCCGGCATCCAGAGATCGGCTGCTAACCCAGAGACACCGGATCTGGGACAGCGCGACTATGTGGAGTCCTGCTTCTCATGGAAAGGTCAGGTCTCGCCTGAAGGTGCTGTTGGCAATTCAGGTTGGGGAGAGGAGTGTG
>NW_005356042.1:2126070-2126332 GCF_000412655.1 Myotis brandtii | reverse complement strand
GCTGCTGGCAGAAGGGAACGCTTAAAATTAGCCCATAGCTGGACTGGATGCAAAAAGGCAACCTCAGATTTTGCCAGTGTGCAGGCTACTCAATGTAAGGAGAGAGAGGGCGCACGGAAGAGTCTGCGTGGGCTGAAAGGTGCAGGGTTGCGAATTCGCACAACTCCGCAGGCTCTTGTTTTGTTTTTTTGTTTTGTTTTTCTTTCTCTTCTCCTTAAATCTTGGCGTTTGATTATTAAACCCAGTGCATGGGATTGCCCAG
>NW_005356042.1:2083780-2117747 GCF_000412655.1 Myotis brandtii | reverse complement strand
GGGCCCAGGTCAGGGCTCATGCAGGAGGCAACCAATTGAAGTATCCTTCTCACACTGATGTTTCTCTCTGTCTTTCCTTCTCTCTTCCACGCTCTCTAAAAAGCAATGAAAAAATATCCTCAGGTGAGGAAAGGAAGGAAGGAAGGAAGGAAGGAAGGAAGGAAGGAAGGAAGGAAGAAAGAAAGAAAGAAAGAAAGAAAGAAAGAAAGAAAGAAAGAAAGAAAGAAAGAAGAAAAGGAAGAAAGGAAGGAAGGAAGGAAGGAAGGAAGGAAGGAAGGAAGGAAGGAAGGAAGGAAGGAAGGAAGGAAGGAAGGAAGGAAGGAAGGAAGGAAGGAAGGAAGGAAGGAAGGAAGGAAGGAAGGAAGGAAGGAAGGAAGGAAGGAAGGAAGGAAGGAAGGAAGGAAGGAAGGAAGGAAGGAAGGAAGGAAGGAAGAAAGAAAGAAAGAAAGAAAGAAAGAAAGAAAGAAAGAAAGAAAGAAAGAAAGAAAGAAAGGAAGAAAGAAAGAAAATATCCTATGAAAGAGACATCTTGAAAATGCCTAAAGAAAGTTGTCATTTTTTCATGGTGAAGGGACTGGAGTTCGTGTTGATGAAAACACCTTGGCGGCTGCAGCAGCCAACAGTGGCAACAGCAGTGGGTGATGGGGGCAGCACCTTCCCCTGATCAGCCAGGTTGCCTCCTGCAAAGGGAGACCAGACTGCAGCTTAGGCCCGTTTCCCATGGGGAGCGGGACTAAGCCGTCAGTAGGACATCCCCTGAGGGCTCCCAGACTGTGAGAAGGGGTAGGCTGGGCTGAGGGACCTCCCCCTCCAGTGCATGAATTTCGTGCACCAGGCCTCTAGTCCTATATAATAAAGCCCTAATATGCAAATCGACTGAACCCAGAACTACCCATCGCTATGACACACACTGACCACCAGGGGGCAGACAACCAGTGGTGGTGATCAGTGGGGGGGCCAGCCAGCGGGCAGAGCCAGGCCGCCAGCCAAGGCAGGTACCAGCAGGGGCCCCCTGATCACCCAACCCACTGGTCTCCCCACAGATGGCCCTGATCACCGGCCAGGCCTAGGGACCCTACCCTATATATTGGGAACAGTCTCTTAGATTTAAAAATGAAAACCTGGCAAGGCTACTCTAACACTGAAAAAACAGGATGATGCAGCGATGACATGCATGGACTCTGGCTTGCCCATTTTGTGGTCAGCCCTGATTCTGACACTTATAACTGTGTGACAAAGCCAATTACTTAACTTCTCTCTGCTTCAGTTTTTCCACCCATAAGATGGGGAAAATGATACTACTGCCTCAGAAGGATCATGTTATGTACTACTTTTTATAATCAGGGCAAAAAAATGTAGCTGCCCATACAACAGCAAGATGCCTTTCACCTGTATGAAAAGTATGGTCACTGGTGCATGCAGCGTCCCGGATTGAGAGAGGGATGTGCAACTGCCGGTTTAGGCTCGACATTCCCTGAGGGGTCCCAGATTGCTAAAGGACACAGGCCAGGCTGAGGGACACTCTTGGTGCATGAATTTCGTGCACCGGGCCTCTAGTATTTAATATTTAAAGATATTTTAATTGTTACACAGGCTCTGTGGCCCCACACATGTGCCCAGAGTGTGTCTGACAATTCTCCTGTTCTGTCTCCAGTTTTTCTCATACAAACCTAGGAGACTTACAAGGCTTACCTTGGGTGATGAAAGACAAGTAGATCTCCATACCCACCTCAGAATCTTAAAAGTTTATATAGAGGCCTTCACTGGGTTCAGTCACATATAGGTCCAGATGGTCTCAATAACTGTCTCAAGTCTTGAACAGGCTCCAGCTGGAGGAACGGAGAACAGAGCATACTAGTACATTCCAAGGACAGGGGAGGGGGGAGGAGCCTCCGGTTACCCAAGTCCAGATCACAGGTCAACCGGCAGTCACATCCTCCTGACGACCTCCTCTAAAATAGACACTTTACAAAAGAAGACATATGAATAACTAATGAGTGCATGAAAAGGTGCTTAATATTATTATTCATTAAGGAGATGCAACTCAAAACTACAATGAGATACTACTATCCCTCCCATTAGAATGGTAAAATTTTTAAATGTTGAAGAGAATATGGAACAGAACTCATTGCTGGAAAGAGTGTAAAATGCAAATACCATTTTGAAAAACTGCTTAACAGCTTCTTAAAAAGTTAAGCATACACCTCCTCCTTTTATAAGTTTTTCTATAAAGGGAGGAGAAAAATAAGTCATCTCTAGAGAAAGATATAGGGTAAAGGAGCTTTTTTAAAATCTTAAAATGGGTAATATTATAGGCACTGTATATGCTGGTCAGAATGATCCAGTAGATAGAGAAAACCTGATGATACAGAAAAGGGCAAACTGTTGGAGCAAGGTGCTTGAAGGATGGCATCTAAAGTAATGGGAGGGAAAGGCAAGGTACACCCAGAGGGACACAGTCATTGTATAGCTATGCTGATGGGAAGTACACAGGTTCTCTTTGATGGCTGAAAGTGAGAATGAAAATAGAAGGTATATGAAGTTTCAGGAAAAGGGAGAAGTTGTTAGAGTCATCAGGAGAACTCCATTGCCCTCTTCCTTCAACTCTGACCTAAAAAAATTGAGCCATTTTAGGGACCTGCTGCTCTCAGTACACTACCTAATGAAAAGGGTTCTTAGGTGTTTATACATTATACTTAATGTAGATGCTTACTCTTTACCATGATATAACATAAGTGATGAACATTCCTTACAGAAAGTAATTACCCTGTACTCCCCATTTGCTCTGTTCTCAACTGCATTGTTTAGGAGCTATTTATACTAAAATTATTCTTGTACACATCAAACCCATTACTTTAAGAAGCTAGTCTCTTTTAAGTAGTGATTTAATAATCTGCATGAAGGAAATCATGTTCCAACTTCTCAATAAAGTATGTTAAGAGCAGAACTATGATTTCATGCCAAGTACATCTTAAATATTATATTTTAAAATACATCGTGTTCACATAAACAACTAGATAATGCAGCTTTCAGCATCAAGCGTGTAGGTTCATTTCCTCCACACCAGCCCTGTCTCTACAGCCTATTCATCATGATGTATGAACAGCTTCCATAAATATGATGCTTCTGAGTAAGTTTTCCTCATCCTGGTTAGTGTTGGGGTTAGGGAACCAAGACACTAAGAGTCAAGGAACTATGTGTATTCAGCTTCCCTTCCCCCATAATATAAACACTCAAGTTGTAACGAAATATACCTGCAGACAGAAATTTCATGAGACCAAAAACCAAGACCCTAGGACTCTGAGGATTCTGTCCTCTACCCCCACTACACACATACACACACTATGTGCTAAGTATACCTGAAGATGTTGTGTTTCAAGGGCAACTATACTAGACCAAGAGCCAGCATTCCTTGCCAGTATTGCCATTAATTAGCAGTGGGCTTGATAAGCTACAATGAGAATCTGGTGTTGACCAGATTGCGCTGTGAACTTCAGCTCTGTTTCTAAGCAGCTCACTAGGTCAGTCTCATGACATCTTTGGGCCTAGGAATATTAATTTCCACTCTGCAGGAATGCTGGAACACAACAGAGACTCAATGAATGCAATTATTATCATTACTTCATCTCTCTACCCCTGTTTCCTAACCTTTACAAATGCAGTGGCTCCAAATACCAGCTCCCCTTACTCTGATGAAGTAAAAGATGTCCCAAAATTCACGCAAGAAGTAATTTTGATAGAAAATACAGGTTTATAATAAAAATTGTAAATTTTTTATTGATTCATAAAGTATACAGTATAGGGTTATGTATGGAATAGAATATCAGGTAAATGGCCTCCACGGCTTTGCTGGCACATATGCACTCTTTTGTTGAAATCATTTGGGGTTCAGAAAATCCAAGAGTGATTGTTGAGAAACAAATGCATCCACAACGTGTCACTGTTTGGTGCGGATTTTGGGCTGGAGGTATCATGGGACCATTCTTCTTCGAAAATGCGGCTGCTCAGGCAATAACAGTTAATGGTGCTTGCTATCACGACATGATAATCCATTTACCCAATATGCTATTCCATATATAACCTTATCCTGTATACTTTATGAATCAATAAAAAATTTACATTTTTTAATTATAAACCTGTGTTTTCTATCAAAATTACTTCTTGCGTGAATTTTGGGACACCCTTTATGAAGTATGGGCATACGTATACAAGATGGTCACCAAAACAAAAGACTGTCACTGTCACTGAGACTGAAGGAGAGATGAAATGATGGGAGTGATATAAGCATTTATTTGACATAAATAAAACTATTCTATTTTGGAGAATTACATTTTGTCAAAAAAGAGCCTGAATTGCCCTAACTGGTTTGGCTCAGTGGATAGAGCGTCGGCCTGCGGACTGAAGGGTCCCAGGTTCAATTCCAGTCAAGGGCATCACCTTGGTTGCGTACACATCCCCAGTAGGGGGTGTGCAGGAGGCAACTGATCGATGTTTCTCTCTCATCGATGTTTCTAACTCTCTATCTCTCTCCCTTCCTCTCTGTAAAAAATCAATAAAATATATATTTTTTTAAAAAATTTTTAAAAAGGACGAGCTAAAAAGTGGATAATTGTGAAAGGATGGCTAGAGACAGCCTGCCTTGGGACACAGTGAAAATTAAGGCATAAGTTCACATGTACAGTTTATTCCTCATTCCTCCTTATAGCCTTCAAAGAATAATCTGTTAAGGTTGCCTATAGCCGAAAGTGGTGTTTCTCAAAATATGGCCCCAAGGACCACCTTTTGACACCCCGATGAGATTTTTTTAAAATACAGATGCCTGAGACCATCCCCCAAGAATTCTGATCCTTAGATCTGGATTTAAAACCAGAAATCTACATTTTAATAAACCTCCCAGATGATTCTGATACCACTACACACTGAGGACTCCTGAAGCAGCCAGCCTGTCCCAGTGGGCAGCCCACTCTGGGCCTTGCTCTGAGGACTCCTAATGCTGCCTCCAGACTGAGCTGAGCCTCCGCTCACCCCCAGCACTCCACAGGCTGGTGTCTGCAGTGCCTGTGTGTCCACTCAGTCTGGTTCTGAAAATGGAGAGGTGGCTTTATGGGAATATAATGACTATTAAATGATTACACCTTGAGCAGGAATGTTGACTACCCTTTATAAAGTACTGCTAGAAATAGGAGGAATAAGAGAAACTGCAGACATCTGCATTTTTGGTCAGAGGAAACTTCACAATGTGTATCAATGTGGAAACCTTTAAGCCAGCAATTTGACTTTAAGAAAACTATCCTTAGGAAATACAGAGATGTGTGCAAGGATGTATGTACAAAAATATCCACTTTACCCTATATATAATAAAAAATAATTTAAACCAATCATCCAAAAATTGTAAACTGGCTAGAAAAATAATAGGACCATAAAACAAAGTGCTAACTACTACTACTAACTACTCTTAGAACTCATGTTCTAAAAAATATTTGTTGATAAGGAAAAATGTTCATAATACTTTGCTAAGTAAACAGATGGTTACAAAATAGCATTATCATATGTAACAAATATATCCTATATATAAATTATATATATAATACAAACACATATTCACCACACATGGGAGGGACGTGGAAGGATACTGATTAAACTATTGAGTTCTTCCATCCCCACCTCTTGTTACTGACAAAATCCACCAATGGAAGATAAAACAAAGTTTAAAGAGAAACATTTGCATAATCTCAAGGATATTTATTAATACAAAGGGGAAGACTGCAACTTTACAGAAGAGAACTCCAGCAGACACCACCATATGCAAGTGATCAAGGTTAATAAAACTAGTAATATGACATATTGAGATCATGAACCCTTGGATATGATGCACTGAGAACATTTCTGTGGTATTCATGCCAACAGTACATACTTCACTGAAATCATGTAGGAACAGCTAACAAACGCAAATCATTATATTCTGCAAAATAACTAGTCAGCATTCATCAAGTGTCACGGTCATGAAAGATAGGGGAACTGTCACAGATTGGAAGAGATTAAGGAGACATGATGATTCAATTCACTATTCAATCCTAGATGGGATCCTCAAACAGAAAAAGGATATTAGTGGAAACTAAACTAATTATTTGACATTCAAATAAAGTCTGTAGTTTAGTTAGTAGTATTGTCCCAATGTCAATGTCCTGGTTTTGATCATTGTACTATGGTATGTAAAATGTTAGCATTAAGGGAAGCTGGATAGAGGATATGCAGGAATTCTTTGTATTGTTGTATTAGACTTCTATTGCTGCATAAATTACCACAAGTTTTGCAGCTTTTTTATTATGTGTATTAACTGTATTGTCTCATAGAAGTCTGGCATGGCATTGCTAGAGCCTCTGCTCTAAGTCTCACCAGGTTAAAATTAAGGTATCCAGGGAGGCTGTAGTTCTTGACTGGGACTCAGGGTCCTCTTGCAAACTCACTGGGGTTGTTGGCAGGATTCAGGTCCTTGCAAGTTATAGGAAGGATGTTCCATTTCCTTGCTGGCTGTCAGCCAGGGGCCAGCCTTATCTCCCAGCGGCCACTCTCTGATTTTGCCACATGGCCCCTTCCAACTCACAGCCAGTGAAAGTGTGTTGAGTCTTCATGCTTGAATCTCTCTGACTTCAGCCAGAGAAAGTTCACAGTGTTTCAATGTTCATGTGATTAGATTGTACTCACCTAATCTTCATATTTTAAGGTCTGTAACTTCAAATACATCTGCAAAGTCTCCTTTGCCATATAGCATAATGTATTCAGAGGCTTCTGAGATTAGGGCATGAATATCTTTGGGGACCAATTTTTCCTACCACAACTATATTTGCAACTTATCTCTAAGGTTAAAATTATTTCAAAATTTTAAATTTCAAAACAGTGATTATCTCTTGGTATTGATATTTGGGAGGATTTATTTTTACTCTTTTCTATAATATATACATTGAGTATATATTATTTCTGCAATCATAAAGTGGGATTTCTCTGTTGTCTTAAGAATAGGTCCATACTTGAAACATGCTGAGCAAAGTCAGACTGCCTAAGAAAGTCCTGCTGACTTCATCCCAACCACACTGCTTCAAGATCAGCGAACAGGAATGCTGCCAAGCGCCCAAGCTCATCTTTCTTTCTCAGGTAAACACTGCTTAGAATTCAAACAGAATTCTAAAACTAACTTTTCCTGTCAAATAAGTCACTTCATTACAAGGTCTCATCTGTCACAGAGATTCCCTTCAGTATATTTTCTCAAACTAAGTTGTCATTTGAGAATTTGAAGGCACTTCAATTGTTTTTAGTAGTAAGTCAAAATATTTGAACAGTTGTTATAACCAGGCCTAGAAATGTCATTTTCCCTGAAAATTGGATCAATTTAGATGTTGTTATTCATTGAATAATAAGAGCAGCAGGTTGTCTTTCTAAAACTCCAACACAGAGTAATGAGATCAATTACTGGGTAAACTCAGCCCTCAGGAGGTCAAGAGGGCGAATATTTTTGGCAGCTGTCCAACTTGAAGAGTCTAGAAAAGCAGCAGATGTTGTACAGAGATTGCTGATGGCGCAGGGCTCAGCCAGGAGGCTCAAGGTATGAGGGGGGTGCCCTAGGAAGAAGATAGGTGTTCATTTTTTCCAAAAAAAGAAAGTGGGAGAGAATGGATTTAAAGTATTTTCCAAATACAAAGCAATTTCAAACTTTTCAATAATTCTGCAACACATTAACTCAGTCATTCAATAAATATTTATTAAGCATTGTTTCCAATATATGGAGATATAGTAGTATAGACCTTGCAGCCTAGTGGGGGAAATAGGCATTAAACTAATAACCACTTGAATAATTACAAAACCATGACAAGTGTTCCAAAAGAAAAGGTAAAGGTTCAACAAGAATATTAGTCTGGAGGGTCCAAAAAAAGATGTTCTGAAGATGTGAAGTTTTTTTTAATTAAATATTTTATTTTGAGATAATTGTAGATTTACATGCAGTTATAAAAAAATGATAAAGAGATCCTTTTTTAACATTCAGTTTTAAGGGTTATTTATATTTTGTAAATGCTAGTGCTTTGTTGGATATATGGTTTGCAAATACAGGGTATCAAAAAAAATGTACTAGTATACACACTTTAACAGCTGATAGCTCGATTTTGAAAATAAAATGTATTTTAATAAACACTGCCTTTAAAATTATTCAAAGTGTGTGTATATATTTTTTGGGGGGACACCCTATATTTTCTCCCAGTCTGTAACCTGTCTTTACATCCTCTTCACATGAGCTTTAGCAGAGCAAATGTTTTTAGTTTTCATGAAATCCAATATATCATTTTTCCTTCTATGGATCATAATTTTGGTATCAAGTCTAGGAACTCTGCCTAGTTCTAGATCCTAAACATTTTTCTCCTAAGGCTTTTTCCTAAAAGCTTTATAGTTTTTCATTTTACATTTTGGGTTATAGGTTGAGATTCATTTTCTGCCTATGAATGTCCAATTGGTCCAACTGTTTGTTGAAAAGCTATGCTTCCTCCATTGAATTATTTTTGCACCTTTGCTGGAAATAAGTTCAGTATATATTTGCATGGTTCTATGTTTGGGTTCTCTATTCTGTCCCATTGACCTATGTGTCCATCCCTCCTCTGATATCCTACTGTCTTGAATACTATGATGTATAGTATTAATATTGGGTTAGGGAGTTTCTTTCATAATTTTTTAAAATTGTTTTAGTGACTCTAGGGCCTGTGGCTTTCTACATAAATTTTAGGATAAGATTAGCTACATCTATAAAATACCTTGCTGGGATTGTAATAGGACTTGCATTAATCCTATAGATCAATTTAGGGAGAATTGATATCTCTACTGTGTTCCAATCTATGAACACATATGTCTCTTAATTTATTTAGATCTTCTTTGATTTACTTTATCAACATTTTTGCAATCTTTAGCATACAAATCCTATACATGTTTTATTAAGTTTACATCTAAGCATTTCATTTTCTTTGGAGCAACTGTAATGTAATTGTGCTCTTAATTTTGGTTCCCACATCATTAGTATATAGAAATACAATTAATGTTTGTGTGTTGATCTTGTATCCTGTGATCTTCCTGAACTTATTTATTAGTTCTAGAAGGTTTTTTATAGATTTCTTGAGATTATCTATGTAGATAATCATGTCATTTGCAAATAAAGACAATCTTCCTTTTCAATCTGTATATGTTTTATTTTGTTTTCTTGCCTTATTGCAGTAGCTAGAACTTCCAATACTGTGTTAATAAGAGTGGTGAAAATAGACATATTTGCCTTGTTCTTGATCTTTAAAAGAAAGCATTCTGTCTTTTGCCATTAAGTATTTGTTAGCTCTACCTTTCTGTACATGTGTTTGAGTTGAGGAAGTTTTCTATTCCTACTTTGCAAAAGTTTTTATCAAGAATGAGTTTCACTTTGCCAGATACTTTTTGTGTCAACTGATATGAGCGTGTGATTTTTTTTCCTTTGGCTTGTTGGCATGGTGGATTATACTGACTTATTTTCAAATGTTGAACCAGCCTTCCATATCTGGAATAATTTCAGTTGGTCATGGTGAGCGATTCTTTTCACAACTACATCAAAATTATAACTAAACACAAAACAACCATCCTTGAGAACCACCTAAAATCTAGCCAAACGTAAGTCCTATAACTAAGGATGTACAGAAAAAACCACATCTAGCTGGTAAGAGAGGCAGAGATGCAGAACTGCTGGTCCCACACCCACAGTGGTGGTTAAAAATCAGGAGGGATATTTTGGTTGCAGAGATACCCCTGAGGAACATGAAGTCCCAGCCCCACACCAGGGCTCCCAGTGCAGGGTTCTAGTGCCAGGAAGAGAAGTTCCCATAATGCCTGGCTGTGAAAACCAGTGAGGATTGTGGCTGGATGAGATGGAGGACTGGTGAAGTCCCAGACATTCCTTTTAAAGGGCCCCACACACATACTTACTCAGACTCACCTTCTGAGTTCCAGAACTGGGGCAGAAGCTCAGAAAGCTTGTCAAGGACATAGGGGAAAAACTGAATTGTCTGGCTTCAGAGTAAGGGCTGAGGGGCCACCTTTCTCTCAGGAAGAAGTACTGGCAGAAACCATTATTCCTTTGCTGAGCTCTTCCCCCACAGAGCTGGCAGGCCTCCACCATATCTAAGTCTCCATCAACCTGGCTAACACTGTTTCCCTCACCTTTGTGATTCCCTGCGACCCACCTCACCCAAGTTGCAGGTCCACCCAAACCATTTCTGTGGCTTTTCCATACAAACAGCCTCTGTTGGCTCATGCTGTGGACTTCCCTAAAATCTCTCAACTATTCACAAACCTCAAACAAGTATCATCTGGCCTCAATGTGCCCCATACCTCTTGTTAAGTGACCCCAGACCCTGCATTAGTGTAGCCAACCTTGGTTGGTAGCTGGCCTATCCTGGGCACCTCCAAGCCCAACAAAAGTAGCAGCTATCTGCAGATCACTTTGTAGCTCATGCTGGGTTGCCCCAGGCAGGACACAGGTGGCAGCTGATCTTGGCCTGCACTTCCCAAGAGACCTCAGGACCAGCACACCCAGTGGACAGCTTCGGACCTCGCTGAATCACCACCCAACCACCTCCACAAGCAACAAACTCAAAGGACAACTAAGCAGGCACCAAAGCCCCACTGAAGCAAGTCTTGCTCTGTGGGTTTGGCCCCTGAACAACAGATCCCCCACAGTGGTAGTGGCCAGTCTTTGCAGCCAATCAGGTGGAAATAAATCCCTGTCATTGATGTGTTAACAGCAATCAAGCCTCACTACAACAGGAGGGTGCACAGAGCCCACACAGGATCATACCTGGAACACTCAGCTCGAGTAACAGAGGAGGCTATGCCACTGGACCCTACAGGACACCTACTACATAAGGCCACTCTACCAAGACCAGGAGATGTAGCAGCTCTACCTAATACATAGAAACAATCACAGGGAAGAAACCAAAATGTGGAGACAAAGAAGTATGTCCCAAATGAAAGAATAAAACAAAACGCAAGAAAAAGAACTAAACAAAATGGAGACAAGCAATCTACAGATGCAGAATTCAAAACACTGGTTATAAGGATGCTCAATGAACTTAGGAGAAGGGTAGAGGAACTTAGTGAGAACTTCAACAAAGTGATAAGAAACATAAATATGGATATTGAAAACATAAAAAAGAACCAGTAAGAAATTAAGAATACAATAATGGAAATAAATACAATATAGGGAATCAACAGATGAAGCAGAAGATCATATCAGTAATTTAGAAAATAAGGAAGTAGAAAACACCCAATCCAAACAGCAAAAAGAAAAAAACGAATCCCCCAAAATAAGGATAGTTTAAGAAACCACTGGGACACTTCAAGTGTACAAACATTTGCATCATGGGGGTGCCGGAAGGAGAAGAAAGAGAGCTAGGAATTGAAAACCTATCTGAGAAAATGAGAGAACTTCCATAACCTGGTAAAAGAAATAGACATACAAGTCCAAGAAGTACAGAGTCCCAAACAAGAGAAAACCAAAGAGGCCCACACTGAGACACCTTTTTAAAAAACCTTTATTGTTGAGAGTATTATAGATGTTCCCTTTATATTTCCCCCATTACCCCCCCTCCACCTAGTTCCTGCCCTGTCCCAGGCCTTCATCACCCTATTGTATGTGTCCATAGGTAATGCATATATGCATATAAGTTCTTTAGTTAATCTCTTCCTGGCCCCCATCCCCTCTTCCCTCTGAGATTTGGCAGTCTTTCCCATGTTTCCATGCCTCTGGTTCTCTTATTCATCAGTTTATTTTGTTCATTAGATTCCTTGTTCATTTATTTTGGTTTTTAGATTCAATTTTTTATAGATATGCATTTGTTGCCATTTTATTGTTCATATATTTTATCTCTTATTTATTCTTATTATTATTCTTCTTCAGAAAACCCTTCACCCTAGCTCCATGGTCGGCAAACTGCGGCTCGGGAGCCACATGCGGCTCTTTGGCCCCTTGAGTGTGGCTCTTCCTAAGTCTTAGGAGTACTCTAATTAAGTTAATAACAATGTACCTACCTATATAGTTTAAGTTTAAAAAATTTGGCTCTCAAAAGAAATTTCAATCGTTGTACTGTTGATTGTTGATATTTGGCTCTGTTGACTAATGAGTTTGCCAACTACTGCCTAGCTGATTTGGCTCAGTGGATAGAGTGTTGGCCTGCAGACTGAAGGGTCCTGGGTTCGATTCCAGTCAAGGGCGCATGCCCGGGTTGTGGGCTCAATCCCCAGTACGGAGCATGCAGGAGGCAGCCGATCAATAATTCTCTCTCATCATTGATGTTTCTATCTCTCTCTCCCTCTCCCTTCCTCTCTGAAATCAATTAAAAATATACATAAGAGGGAAAAAAAGAAGACCCTTTAACATTTCATGTAATACTGGTTTGGTGATGATGATCTCCTTTAGCTTTTCCTTGACTGGGAAGCTCTTTATCTGACCTTCAATTCTGAATGATAGCTTTGCTGGGTAGAGTACTCTTGGTTTTAGGTCCTTGCTATTCATCACTTTAAATATTTCTTGCCACTCCCTCTGGACTGCAAAGTTTCTGCTGAGAAATTAGCTGACAGTTGTATGGGTGCTCCCTTGTAGGTAACTGACTGTTTTTCTCTTGCTGCTTTTACTGGTAAGATTCTCTTTGTCTTTAACCTTTGACATTTTAATTATGATGTATCTTGCTGTGGGCATCTTTGGGTTCCTCTTGTTTGAGATTCTCTGTGCTTCCTGAACTTATATGTCTATTTCTTTCACCAGGTAAGGGAAGTTTTCTGTCATTATTTTTTCAAATAGGTTTTTTATTTCATCCTCCATCTCTTCTCCTTCTGGTACCCCCATGATGCAAATGTTGGTACACTTGAAGTTGTCCCAGAGGTTCCTTACACTATCTTCATTTTTTGGATTCTTTTTTCTTCTTGCTCTTCTGATTAGGTTGTTTTGTTTTGTTTTGTTTTTTGTTTTTGCTTCCTTATGTTATAAATTCTTGATTTGATTCTCAGCATTCTCTACTCTACTGTTGATCCTTGTAAATTATTCTTTATTTCAGTTAGTGTATGCTTCATTTTTGATGGTCCTTTTTTATGTTGTTGATGTTCTCACTAATTTCCTTGAAATTCTCACTAAGTTCCTTAAAGTTCTTATAAGTTCCTTGAGCACCCTTATAACTATTGTTTTGAACTCTGTATCTGATAGTTTGCTTGCTTCCATTTCATTGAGGGGTTTTTTTCTGGAGATTTCTTCTGTTCTTTCTTTTGTGACATGTTTCTTTGTCTCTGCATTTTGGCTGCTTCCCTGCATTTATTTATATGAATTAGTTAGATCTGTTATGTCTCCCGGACTTGGTAGAGTGGCCTTGTGTAGTAGGTGTCCTGTAGGGCCCAGTGTCTCAGTCTCCCCAGTTACCTGAGCTGGACACTCTAGGTGTTCCCTGTGTGAGCTGTGTGCACTGTCCTATTGTAGTTGAACCTTGATTGTTGTTGGTGTCACTGAAAGGGATTGACCCCCAGACCAATCAATTGCAAGGATCGGCTGCTACTATAGCTGAAGAGCTGCTGTGCAGGAGCTGACCCTATGGAGCAGGACTTGCTTCAGTGGGGCTTTGGTGCTCACTGAGTCTGCCCCTTGAGTGTATCGCTCATGGAGGTGGTAGAATTGTAATCCAGCATGGTCAAAGTTGACTATCAGGTGCACTGGTTCTAGGGTCTCCTTGGAAGTGCAAAGCCAGCCTCTGCCTGTGCCCTGCTGGGGCCAGTCAGCATGAGCTACAATCTGCAGATGGTGCTACTTGTGTTGAGCTTGGAGGTGCCCAGGAGAGGCCAAGCTGTGAACCAGAGTGGGTTGCCACTAGTGCTGGGCCTGGTGGCCCTTATTGTGAGGCATAGGGCACACTGGTTCCAGCTGCTGCTTGTTTGAGAGATTTTAGGAAAATCTAAAGCATGAGGCAAGAGAGGCCAGTTGTATGGAAAAGCCACTAGAAATGGTTTAGATGAGCCAGCAATTAGGGAGGGGCGGGGTCTCGGGTAATCATCAGGGCAGGGTGAAAAGTGTGATCCAAGTTTATGGAGATTCAGATATGGCCCAGCCTGTCAGCTCTATAGAAGGGAAGGCTCAGCATAGTAACACTGACCTCTGCCAGCACTCCCATCTGAGAGAAAGCTGCCCCTCCAGCTCTTGCCCTGATTCCAGACAAGTTAGTTCCTCCCCAAATATCTCTGGATCCTTTCAAGCTGCTGCCCCAGTGCTGGAGCTCAGAGGGAGTGAGTCTGAGTAAGTCCATGTGCAGACCCATTAAGATGAATTGCCTGGGACTTCCACAGCCTCTGTGTCACTCAGCCACAATCCCTGCTGGTTTTTACAGCCAGAAGTTGTGGGTGCTTCTCTTCTCAGCACTGGAACCCTGGGGTGGGGTCCTAGGGTGGGGCAAGGGCCTCTCACTCCTCTGAGAAACCTCCACAGCCAAGATAACCTTCCAAATTTTAAACCTCCACACATGGGTATGGGACCAGCAGTTTCAGGATTCTGCCCCACATCTCCACCCTTCCTACCAGTCTCGATGTGCTTCTTGTTTAATGCTTAGTGGAATCTAAGAAGACCCTTCTATGGGCATTGCAGAGTGGTGGCAGCAGTACGGTAGCCTTCCCACCCTTAATTCGATTTGACCAATGGACTATGAAATAAAGGAATGAGTAAAGAAATGCTGACAAGGCACTGAATCCCTGGGTGGGTGAGTCCACTTAACCATTCTCTGATGTTGAAAACTCTGCAGTATATGGTAGGATAAATCATCCCCTTGTGGAGCAGATGCAGGTCTGAGTAAAACCAAATTCATACTGAGGAGAAACTGCTCACTGTTCATAAAAGGGACCTGGCCAGAAATCCAGCTGCAGCTGGGCTGCAGGAATGAATTAATATCTGGCTGAGTTGGTGTTAGATGAGGGCTGTGAAAACAAGAGAAAGAACCCAAAGATCCCATGCTTGTGGTGGGACTGCCACTGGATAAAGCAGGTGGAACTACCACGCTGACTCCTACTCCATTCAAATTTTAATCTACATGGGGAAATGTTTGAGAGCACCCATCAGAGTAGAGGACAAAAGCAGACAAATGTCTGTGTGGTGGCCAGAAGGTCCATGCAGAGCTACAATGAAAACAGTTTAATAGGATTCCGAGTCACCAATAAAAGGTTAAGGAAAGCTCTTCATGTGTGTTAATCCCAGGTCAATCCCAGTCTGACGAAAGCTATGGACAGAATACTTGTATGAATTTAAGGCTACACTAAAGCCAGACTGGTGTCCTCTGCTGCCGTCTAGTGAAAAATTGATGGGAATGCAAACATTTCTAAAGTGCTAGATGAGATTTTTTTAAGCAATAATTAGTCATTTTAAAGGCCTAAACTGTACTTTCAGCCTAGATAAAGACCCTTGATTTACACATGGTATATAGGGGAAAGACACTTTTTCTTAAAAAAATTAAATAAATTTCACTGTATTTTTTGTTTTGCTAAAAACTATCATGTGATATCATTTGATGTAAAATGCCTAGAATTCCCATAATAAAAGGGGCATTATAAAGACAGATGGCCAAAGACTATTTCAGTAATTGATTTCAGAGAGGAAGGGAGCGGGAGACAGAAACATCAATGATGAGAGAGAATCATTGATTGGCTGTCCCTGCACACCCCCTACTGGAGATCAAGCCCACAACCCAGGCATGTGCCCTTGACCAGAATCGAACCCAGAACCCTTCAGTCCACAGGCCAACACTCTATCCACTGAGCCAAACCAGCTAGGGCTAGTCACATTGGATATTGAAGAAACATTCTCACTCCACTGGGTAATACAAATTTTGGTAATCACAAAACATGTTAACTTGTCATTTTTGTTTAAAATGTTAACCAAACTCATGAGGGTGGACTATAGGCAAAGGTTTAACAAAACTCTTCTGCATGAGAACCTATCTTAGGTTTATTTCTTTGAAAGTATGTGTCAACTATGTTTTTAGGCAACGTTGCTTATAGTAAAAATGATCATTGGTAAATTGCATCTGGACTGACAGACCTATCAGTACCTGATGGGGAAACCATTGCTTTGGACTTCCTGATTGTGGAACTCTTGTAATTGGGCACAACTCTTGCAGAGACCCTGGAAGCTACACCTATGGAATTGTATAAGAATGTCTCCTGTGAGGTATGGGGCTTTTAAATCAGAGCAGCTATTGTAAAGACCCGATGTGGATCTTACCTTTTTGCACCTACTGAGTGAACTGCAACAGGACCCTAACTGCAAAGAACACCTGAAGCTGCCCTGCTGATTGCTGTGGTTCCTGCCCTATATCTTTCTAAGTAGCCTGAGTGTGGCCTGTAGTCACCTTATAAGTCTGAATAAGCCTAAGAACACCACATAGATAATACCATCAGGTGCCAAAAATGACTTCTTTTTTCTTTCCATAACTACACTCATTTCCTTTTCACTTATTTGTTATAATTTGTTGAAGTATGGTGAACATAATGGTGAGGGAAGGGGTCCAGTGGGTGAAGATGAGAGAGGGAATGCCTTGTTCTCACATTTTATTTTTTCACTTTTTTTAAGATATATTTTTTATTGATTTCAGAGAGTAGGGGAAAGGGAGAGAGAGATAGAAACATCAATGATGAAAGAGAATTCTTGATTGGCTGCCTCCTGCATGCTCCTGAGTGGGGATCAAGCCCGCAACCCAGGCATATGCCCTAGGCTGGAATTGAACCTGGGACCCTCTAGTCCACAGGCCAACACTCTATCCACTGAGCCAAACCAGCTAGGGCTATTTTTTCACTTTGCATTATGAAACTAGAGGCCCAGTGCATGAAATTCATTCACTCGGGGGGCAGGGAGTCCCTCAGCCCGACCTGCGCCCTCTCGCAGTCCGGAAGCCCTTGGGGGATGTCCAACTGCCGTGGAGGCTTCTGGCTGAGCGTTGCTCCCCCTGTGGGAGTGCACTGACCACCAGAGGGTAGCTCCTGCGTTGAGTGTCTGTCCCCTGGTGGTCATTCTGTAGTTTGGTCAATTTGCATATTAGCCTTTTATTATATAGGATACTTTCAAACTTACAGAAAAGTTGCAAAAAGAATATAAAGAACTAGAAAGGCTTTACAGAGATTCACCAGCTGTTAACATTTTGCCACATTTGCTTTACTTATATTTTCTCTCTACATAACTGTGTATTATTATTTTTACTATTATTATTGAAGAGTGAGTTACAGCCATCTTATCCCTTTATTCTTAAATACTTTATTGTGTGTTTCCTAAAAATAAGACATTTACTTACATAATCAGAGTATAATTCTCAAGTTGGAAATTAACATTAATACAATGCTATTACCTAATTAACAGGCCTTTGAAATTTTTACCAGGTGTCCCAATATTGTTTTTTATAGCATATTTTTCTTGGTCCCAGATGCAATCTTTTAGTTGTCTCATTGCTTTTAGTTATCATGTCTCTTTAGTCTTCTTTAATTGGAAATAGTTCCTTACCCTTGTTTCATCTTTCATGGGATGGGCATTTTGAAGAGAACAGGCCTTGTTATAAAAGAAAGTCCTTTAAATTTAGATTTGTCTGATGTTTCCTAATGGTCAGATTCAGGTTTGGGGCCCCTCACTTAGGGAACTTCACTCTGGCCCTCCTCTAGCTGCATTTTCTCAAGCCTAGAGCCAACGAGGCAAGCCCACGGGAGCCTGCCACTCCCCCTTCCAGACTAGAGGTCAGCAAACTTTTTCTTTAAAGGACCAAAAAGTAAATATTTTAGGCTTTGCAAGCCATATGATCTCTGTCACAACTTCTCAACTCTGCCATTGTAGCAAGAAAGCAGCCATAGGTAATATGTAAATGAATGAGTGTGGCTATATTCAAATAAAATTTTACTTATAAAAACAGGTTGGAGGGCCCAGATTTGCCCCATGAGCCATAGTTTACTAACCCCTATTCTAATCCATGCCCCAGCTACCAAGAACTCCAGAACTCCATGCCCAAACAGCCAAGTCCATTTCCAGGATGGGCTTGTGCGGGCCTCTCTTCCCCATGTCTACCATCCTGAGGTGTTCCATATTGCCACTAGGGTGTGCATTTCCCTAGGCTTCCATGTAACTAAAAGGGATGTTTTGAGGACTATAAACAGATTTGAAATCACAGTTGAATGTGAAGGTGAGATTTCACAGTGGGGGAAAGAGCTGAGAGTGGAAAGAGAAGAGGGACTGGCTGTAGTGGGGGCTGTCTCTCCCCACTTCACCATGTTCTGGTGTGGAATTCCAAGGAGTCTGAGAATTCTACATTTGAACCTGGCCTTCCAGGTCAATTTGAAAGTATAGTTTATCCAGAGAAAAAGGATATTTTATTTAACTGTTAATTATTTGAATTACAATTTTTAAACATTTAGATATATGGTATGCGGTCTCCATTGGTAATTTACCCCGGCCCCTAATGCAAGGAGCAGTCTGTGTAAAAATACAAATACTTCTCAGAACAGCCTCAGCCAGACTGAACTGGTCCCCACAGGTGTTTACTTGCAAAGGGAATCGGCAAGCTGGAGCCTATCTCTACATTGCCCCTGGGAGAGTCAGGAACCATCTGGGGAAATGCCTCCCAGCCTCCCTTGCCTACAGCCCCTCAACTTGGCAACAGGCCCCAGGCTCAGTGCTCAGCTTCTCAACAACAGAAGAGAAAGACTACAAGTAGGCTAGTTTCTCATTCCTTTCACCCTCTCCCTCTGGAAAGTTTTTTCTTTCTAGTTCATCTAACTTCTTTGAACCTCTTGATGTTCTAACAACAAATTCCCCTATGATAGACTTAAGGCTTCTGAAAGTTTCTCTCCCTCTCATTCATTTAACACACCACCACTACCACCACCTTCATAACTACTGCCACCTCTGCCATCACAATACCCACCACTAGACCAGAGGCACATTTCCCTTAGCCAGAACACTCCAATGCCAGATGTTGTAGGGAGTTACAATTTTACCAATACTACTGCGTGCTCATATCTAAGACACTTTGGAATTCCAACTAACACCAATATGGTGCTCAGATCTTGTAAGTTGTGGAGTGTATCTGGAATGATGAGCAATTCTTTAAAATGTTACCCCATGGAATACCTCTAACTTTTAATAATATTTTTGAGGTAATTCATGTAAATATCACTTTCAATAATGTAATAATTTTTTGCAATGACTGCACACTTAATTTATTAAAAATCATCGAATTGCACACTTAAAACACACAAATTATATAGCATCTGAGTTATACCTCAATAAATGCCAACAGCCCTAACCGGTTTGGCTCAGTGGATAGAGCGTCAGCCTGCGGACTGAGGGGTCCCAGGTTCGATTCCGGGCAGGGGCATGTGCCTTGGTTGCGGGCACATCCCCAGTAGGGGGTGTGCAGGAGGCAGCTGATTGATGTTTCTCTCTCATTGATGTTTCTAACTCTCTATCCTTCTCCCTTCCTCTCTGTAAAAAATCAATAAAATAGATTTAAAAAGAAAAAATAATAATAAATGCCAACAGAATACTTTTTGGGAATTCATTAACATTATATAAATGTAATTGAGGAGAAGGCTTCATTTTAAAAATGATGGAATAAAAATATGTTACTTCACTCCCGTCCTGTAAAGATTTTAGAACTATGACAAGGGAAGGAGAGAACTGTTTTAATTTTAAATTTTTTTTTATTGTCTAAAGTTTTACATATGTCTCCTTTTTCCCCAATTGACACCCTCCCGCCAGCCATTCCTACCCTGGGCAAGCCCCCACCGCCCCAGTGTCTGTGTCTTGCATGCATACAAGTCCTTTGGTTGCTCTCTAACCACCCCTCCTCTACCATTTGTCTCTAGATCGATCTATTCTTGTTCATCAAATAATGTTGATCATTATATGCCACATATGAGTGAGATCATGTGATATTTATCTTTCTCCAACTGGCTTATTTCATTTAGCATAATGCTCTCCAGTTTCATCCATGCTGTTGCAAATGGTAAAAGTTCCTTCTTTTTTATAGCGGCATAGTATTCCATTGTGTAGATGTACCACAGTTTTTTAATCCACTCATCTGCTGATGGGCACTTAGGCTGTTCCCAAATCTTAGCTATTGTAAATTGTGCTGCTATGAACATAGGGGTGCATATATCCTTTCTGATTGGTGTTTCTGGAATAATGTAATAATTTTATTAAGACATCCAATAACACCCAAATTTAAGAATTATTGCTGTGTAATTCACATAACTACTATAATATAGCAACATAATTTACTGTTCTTTTCATTCTTTTCCTCAATGTTTTTATTTTTGTCCTAAAATTATTTTCTATAAATATACTCTGAAAGTTGTTCCATTGTAATACTTCTTATAATGCTTTGAATCTCTAGAAAAAGGCAATTTTTTATGAGTGTTTTATAATAATATATTGACTTACTCTTTCACTTTTATTTGCCAATAGTTATCCCTATTATCACAATTTACTTATTTATATCTCAATAATTCAGGTCAACCATCAGACCACATAATTAGTCAAGATTTGAGGTAGAGCAAGAAGAGAAATTTTGGAAGATGGCAGAATAGGTCAACACAGTACTTGCATTCTCCCACAACCACATCAAAATTACAACTAGCCCTGGCCAGTGTGGCTTAGTTGGTTGGGAGTTGTCCAGTGCACAGGGAGGCTGCTGGTTTGATTCCTGGTCCTGGCACATGCCTGTGTTGCAGACTCAGTCCCTGGTGGAGTGCATGTAGAAGGTAGCTGATCAATGTTCCACTTTTGCATCCATGTTTCTCTTTCTCCTTCTCCTTTCCTCTCTCACTAAAAATAAATAAGAATGTTCTTTTTAATTACAGCTAAACTACAGATCAACCATCATTCAGAACTGACTGAAATCTAGCTGAAAAGAAGTCCTATAACAAAGTATCTAAAGAAGAAGCCACAAGGAGACTGGTAGGAGGGTCAGAGATGAGTACTGGTCCCACACATATGTATGGTGGCTAAAAATTGGTAAAAAGCCCTGGCTGGTGTGGCTCAGTGGTTGAGCTTTTATCCATGCACCAAAAGGTTTCTGGTTCATTTTCTGGTCAGGGCACATGTTCAGGTTGTGGGCTCAACCCCCAGAAGGGGGCATGCAGGAGGCAGCCAATCGATGTCTCTCTCATTGATGTTTCTATCTCTCTCTCCCTTCTCCCTCTCCCTTCCTCTCTCTAAAAATCAGTAAAAACATATTTTTTAATTGGGAGGCATAGCTCAGCTGTGGAGTTCCCCTCTGAGGAGTCAGGGGTTCCAGTCCCACATCAGACCCCCGAGGTGAGGGTTCCAGAGCTGGAAAGAGAAGTCCCCATAACTTCTGGCTGTGGAAACCAGTGAAGAGTATGGCTGAGTGAGACAGAGGTTTGCTAGAGTTGCAGGCAGTTCCTCTGAAAAGGCCCACACATAGATTAACGTGGACTCACTTGCTCTGAGCTCCAGCACTGGGGCAGCAGCTAGAAGGGGTGGCGGGGGGGGGGGGGGGGGGGGGGGGGGGGGGGGGGGTGGGGGGCAGCTTTCTCCCAGACAGAGTGCTGGCAGAGACAACTGTTCCTTTGCTGAACCCTTCCCCCACTGAGCCAGCAGGCAAGCTCCATTCTGAATCTCCATCAACCTAGCTAACATTGTTCCCCCACCCTGGTGATTCCCTGAGACCCCACTCACTCAAGCTGTTTCCAGTGGCTTTTCCATACAAATGGCCTATCTTGGACCTTTCTGTGGACTTTTCTGAAATCTCTCAAACAAGCAGCATGTGGCCTCAGTATTCCCCATGCCTCTTGCTAAACGGCCCAGACCTAGCACTAGCCATAGCTGGCCTTGGTGAACACCTTGGCCTCCCCTGGGCACCTCTAAGCCCAGCACAAGTAGCAGCCATCTGAGGATCACTTTGCAGCTCACACTGGGTGGCCCCCAGGCAGGACACAGGTGGCAGCTGATCTTGGCCTGTACCTCCCAGAAAGCCTCATGGCTAGCACACACAGTGGACAACTTCAGACCACACTAAAGCACCACTCTGTCACCTCCACAAGCAACAAACTCAAAGGACAACTAAGCAAGCACCAGAGCCCCGCTGAAGCAAACTGACTGAAATCTAGCTGAACTGTGGGTGTGGCCCCTGCACAGTAGATTCTCCACAGTGGTAGCAGCTAGTCTTTGCAGCCAATCAGATGGGGATAAATCCCTCCTGTTTTATATCAACAGCAATCAAGGCTCATCTACAACAGAAGGGTGCACACAGTTCAAATGGGGGTGAGGGGCACACTGGAACATTCAGCTCAAGTAACTGGGGAGGCTGTGCCACTGGGGCCTACAGGACATCTACTACATAAGGCCACTCAACCAAGACCAGGAGATGTAGCAGCTCTACCTAATATATAGAAACAATCACAAGGAGGCAGCCAAAATGAAGAGACAAAGAAGCATGTCCCAAGTGAAAGAACAAAACAAAATTCCAGAAAAAAGAACTAAATAAAATGGAGACAAGCAATCTACACATGCAGAGTTCAAAACGCTGGTTATAAGGATGCTGAGTAAACTTAGGAGAAGGGTAGAGGAACTTAGTGAAAACTTCAACAAAAAGATAGGAAACATAAAAATAGAAATAGAAAACATAAAAAAGAACCAGTCAAAATGAAGAATACTGTAACTGAACTGAAGAATTAATACAGGGAGTCAAAAGTAGAATAGGTGAATCAGAGGAAGAGAAGGAAGCAGAAAATACCCAATCAGAACAGAACAGAACAGAACAGAACATAAAAGAGAAGAGAAAAGAAGAGAAGAGGAGAGGAGAGGAGAGAAGAGAAGAGAAGAGAAGAGAAGAGAAGAGAAGAGAAGAGAAGAGAAGAGAAGAGAAGAGAAGAGAAGAGAAGAGAAGAGAAGAGAAGAGAAGAGAAGAGAAGAGAAGAGAAGAGAAGAGAAGAGAAGAGAAGAGAAGAGAAGAGAAGAGAAGAGAAGAGAAGAGAAGAGAAGAGAAGAGAAGAGAAGAGAAGAGAAGAGAAGAGAAGAGAAGAGAAGAGAATCCAAAAAAATGAAGATAGTTTAAAATACCTGTGGAACAACTTTAAGAATACTAGCATCTGCATCATGGAGGTACCAGAAGATAAGAGAAAGAGCAAGAAATTGAAAATCTATTTGAAAAAATAATGATGAAAACTTACCTAACTTGGTAAAGAAAATAAACACACAAGTCCAGGAAGTGCAGAGAGTTCCAAATAAGATGAACCCAAAGAGGCCCACACCAAGACACATTATAATTAAAATGCCCAAAATCAAAGACAAAGAATCTTAAAAACAGCAAGAGAAAAGCAGTTAGTTGCCTATAAGGAAGCACCTATAAGACTCTCAGCTGATTTCTCAACAGGAACTTTGCAGGCCAGAAGGAACTGGCATAAAATATTTAAAGTAATAGAAAGCAAGGATCTACAACCAAGATAACTCTACCAAGCAAAGTTATTATTTATTTTTTTCTCAAGAAAAATGATTTTAAATATGTTACATTCAATAAACACCAATTATTCAAAAAAATGATCTTACATATAATAACATTACATGCAATAAACAATATTTCAAGAATAAAAGGATTTTAAGTATAGTAATATTGCCAAAACTGTACTAACATAGTATGATATCACAAAAGTTGTTAAGAAATATTAAAAATCTTCAAATAACAGGAGTACTTCTATTATATTCTAGTATATATTTTTTCGCTCTGGCTCTATTTTTGTTCATCAGTTTATGTTGTTCATTATATTCCACAAATGAGTGAGATCATATGATATTTATCTTTCTCCAACTGGGTTATTTCACTTAGTATGATGCTTTTAAAGTCAATTTTGTTGGGTATGAGTATTGCTACTCCAGCTTTTTATTTCTTTTCCATTTGCTTGGAAAAATTTTTTCTATCCTTTCACTTTCATCCTGTGTGTGTCTTTTGTTTTGAGGTAGGTCTCTTGTAGACAGCATATAGTTGGGTCATGTTTTTGTATCCATTCAGCTACCCTACACCTTTTGATTTGAGCATTTAATCCATTTACATTTAGGGTTATTATTGAGAGGTACTTATTTATAGCCATTTTAATTCTGTATGGCTAGGTTTCTCTTCCTTCTCTTCTCAGCAATCCCTTACAGCAATCCCTTTAGCATTTCTTTTAATGCTGGCTTGGTGGTGATGCACTCCTTTAGCCTTTTTTTTTTTTTTTTTGGTCTGGGAAGCTCTTTATTTGACCATCTATTTTGAATGATAGATAACCTTGCTGGTTATAGTAATCTTGGTCTTAGATCCTTGCTTTCCATTACCTTGAGTACTTCATGCCATTCTCTTCTGGCCTGTAGAGTTTCTGATGAGAAATCTGGTGGCAGCCTTATGGGAACTCCTTTGTAGATAACAGTTTTCTTTTCTCTTGCTGCCTTTAAGATTTTCTCTTTGTCTTTAATTTTTGGCATTTTAATTATGATGTGTCTGGGCATGGGTCTATTTGGGTTCTTCTTGTTTGGGGTTCTCTGTGCTTCCTGAACTTGTGTGACTTTTTCCTTTCTCAGGTTAGGGAAGTTTTCTACCATTATTTCTTCAAACACCTTCTCTATTCCTTTCTCCCTTTCTGCCTCTTCAGGCATGCCTTATTCTAATATTGTTATGTTTCACATTGTCCCACAGCTCCCTTAAGCTGGCCTCCTGTTTTTTAATTGTTTTTTTTTTGGGGGGGGGGGTCTCTAATGGAGTGATATTTTCAACTCGGTCTAATTCACTGATTCGATCCTCAGCTTCCCCTAATCTGCTGTGTATTCCTTCCAATGTATTCTTTATTTGTGTTATGTCATTCTTTATCTCAGGCTGTTCTTTTTTCATAGTTACTATATCTTTTTTCATACTGTTGAGCATTTTTAACATCATTACTCTGAACTCTGTTTCAGATAAATTTCTTATCTCTTCTTCTGGAGAATTCACTAGTTCTTGCATTTGGGGGTTGTTTCTTTGTTTCTTCATTTCGGTTGTCTGTTTGGGTTTGTGACTGTATTAGGTAGATCCTCTATACCTCTCAGTCTCTAGTGCAGTACAGTGTTAAAGGCTGTTTCTGACTAATTGAATCAGGCAAAGACTCAAAGCCTCCGGAGACCACCTCTGTCTACAGACTAATACGATTCTGACTTGAATTGCCCCCAGGCAATTGTCCTCAATGTGGCGAGAGTTTTTTTCAACAGGGTGGGGCAGTTGCTTCTGCCTGGAAGCTAATTGTTACTTTTAATCTCTTAAGTGGCCTCAGGGCAAGGTGTTTTCCAACACGGTGTGCCAACTGTCCTCCCCCCAGGCAAGGCAGATGTCTATGTGGGAAAGATGTCCTCCACTGTGTGAGGGAATGACTCAGCCCAGGAAAATTGGGGTGTCTGCCTTCTGAGCTCTATCCCCCCAAATCCCCAGTCCTTGGTTCTGCTCTCACAGCTCCAGTCCACTTCACCCTCTCTCTGCCAGAACACAAGGTGGGTGGCTCCACAGGGAATTTTTGTGCATGGCCCTTTAAGAGGGTGCCTGAACTTTCAGCTGCCACTCCCTGGCAGACAGCACCCCACTGCTTTTCACAGCTAAATGTTATGGGGATACCCTCCTCAGTTTGGTGCTCTCTGCTGGGGAGCTCAGCTTCGGCATTAGATCCCAGAGTTCTCAGTGGCACCCCTCCCCCAACAGTTGAGATATCTCTCTGGGGCTTCAGTTGCTGTCTGTGGGTGCCCGGCCAGCCCTTTCATGCCTCCACCCCTCCTACCAGTCTCTATGCTGTCTCCACCTTCAGTCCTTGGGTATCAGAGTTCTCTCCTGTGAGTTTTCCATTGATTATTCAGGAAGCCTTTCATATTTCAGCTGTAATTCCACCTTGTTCCTGAGAGCATGTCCGTGCAGCATCCTCCTACTCTGCCCCCATTTTTCTAAATCAAAGCTATTATTTAGAATCAAAGGTCTAAGGAGCTTCCCAGCCCTGGCCAGTGTTGCTCAGTGGTTAAAGCATCATGCCCCCACCCCAATCCCCACACACACACCCCAAAGTGTCATGAGTTCAATTCCTGGCCAAGGGCATGTGCCTGGGTTGCAGGTTTGATCTCCAGTCCAGTTGGGGTGAGGGGGGTGTGGGAGACAACTAATCAATGTATCTCTCTCAGTTCTCTCTCTCTCTCTCTCTCTCTCTCTCTCTCTCTCTCTTTCTCTCTCTCTCTCTCTCCTTCCCTCTCCCTCCCTCCTTTCCACTCTCTCTAAAAAACCAATGGAAAAATATCCTTGGGTGAGGATTAACAACACCAACAAAAAAGGGCTTCCCAGACTAGAGAAAGCTAAAGGAGTTCATCACCATCAATACAGAATTACAGGAAATATTAAAGGGTCTTTATTAAGAGGAAGAAAAAATTAAAATATGAATAATAAAATAGCAATAAATGCATATCTATCAACAATTAACTTAAATGCAAATGGATTAAATGCTCCAATAAAAAAATATATTGGCCATCTGAGGTGGCTGAATGGATAACAAAAAAGGTCATTAGATATGCTGTCTACGAGATACCCATTTCCAATCAAAAGACTGAAAGTAAGGGAATGAAAAAGATATTTTATGAAAATTGAAACAAAGGAAAGCTGGGGTAACAATACTTATACCAGACAAAACAGACTTAAAAAAAAAAAAGGCGCCGAAACCGGTTTGGCTCAGTGGATAGAGCGTCGGCCTGCGGACTGAAAGGTCCCAGGTTCGATTCCGGTCAAGGGCATGTACCTGGGTTGCGGGCACATCCCCAGTAGGAGATGTGCAGGAGGCGGCTGATCGATGTTTCTCTCTCATCGATGTTTCTAACTCTCTATCTCTCTCCCTTCCTCTCTGTAAAAAATCAATAAAATATATTTTAAAAAAATAAAGTACCTTTTAATTTAAAAAAAAAAGGCTATATATGGACACAGACAATAGGGTGGCGAGGGCCTGTGGTGGGGTGGGAACTGGGTGGAGAGGAGCTATGGGAGGAAAAAAGAGGGACATCTGTAACAATCTCAACAATTAATTTTTTTTTAAAAAAAAAGGCTATAACAAGAGACAAAGAAGGACCCAGCAATTTCACTTCTGAGTATTTGTCTGAAGAACCCTAAAACACTAAACCGAAGATATATACATTCATATGTTCATTTCAGCATTATTTACAAGTAGAGGCCTGGTGCACAAAAATTTATGCATTCGGGGGGGTCCCTCAGCCTGGCCTGTGCCCTCTTGCAGTCTGGGACCCCTCGGGGGATGTCCACCTGCTGGCTTACCGGGGAGGGGGCCTAAGCTGGCAGTCAGACATCCCTCTGGCAGCCCAGGAGCTCTCGGGGTATGTCCACTTGCCAGCGGGGAGCAGGCCTAAGCTGCAGTCGGACATCCTTAGCGCTGCTGAGGAGGCGGGAGAGGCTCCCGCCACCACCACTTTGCTGGCAGCCGTCAGCCTGGCTTGTGGCTGAGCAGAGCTCCCCCTGTGGGGGTGCACTAACCACCAGGGGGCAGCTCCTGCATTGAGCATCTGCTCCCTGGTCAGTGTGTGTCATAGTGACCAGTCATTCCCAGTTGTTCTGCTGTTAGAGTCAATTTGCATATTAACCTTTTATTATATAGGATAGAGGCCTGGTGCACGGGTGGGGGCCGACTGGTTTGCCCTGAAGGGTCTCCCAGATCAGAGTGGGGGTCCCCACTGGGGTGCCTGGCCAGCCTGACTGAGGGGCTAATGGCCGTTTTCAGGCTGGCCACGCCCTCCGGCCACCCAAGCTCCCAGCCTCTCCTTTTTTCTTTTTTCTTTTTCTGGGATTTATCTTCTTTTTTTAAAATATATTTTATTGATTTTTTATAGAGAGGAAGGGAGAGGGATAGAGAGTTAGAAACATCAATGAGAGAGAAACATTGATCAGCTGCCTCCTGCACACTCCCTACTGGGGATGTGCTCACAACCAAGGTACATGCCCTTGACCGGAATCGAACCTGGGACCCTTGAGTCCTCAGGCTGACGCTCTATCCACTGAGCCAAACCGGTTAGGGCTGGGATTTATCTTCTATAATTGTAGCCTTGAGCAGAGCCCAATTTGTAGCCTTGAGCAGATACCAAGGCGGCCAGGGCAGGTGGGAAGCTTGGCTTCCTCCATTGCCAGGGGCAACCCAAGCCTCCTGCTCCCTCCAGCTCTGTGGCCGCTGCCATCTTAGTTGGGTTAATTTGCATACTCGCTCCTGATTGGCTGGTGGGTGTGGCTGTTAGGCGTGGCTTGGGTGTAGCAGAGGGATGGTTAATTTGCATGTTTCTCTTTTATTATATAGGATAGCCAAGATATGGAAACAACTTATGTGTCCATCAATAGATGAATAGATAATGAAGAAGTAGTGCATATATTCAACGAAATATGACTCAGCCAATAAAAAGAATGAAATCTTGCCATCTAAATGGACCTAGAGGGTATTATACTGAGTGAAATAAGTCAGACAGAGAAAGACAAATGCCATATGATTTCACTTATATGTAGAATCTAAAAAACACACAACATAAATGAATAGCAGAACAGAAACAGACTCGTAGATACATATAGCATTTAACAGTTTCCAGGTGGGAGGGGGTTAGAGGGGTGGTTGAAAAAGGTTAAGGGATTAAGAATCACAAATTGGTACTTAGAGGATAGTCATGAAATATTTTTTCTGTCCTATTCTTTTTCTCCTCCCCTTTTGGGACTCCAAATACGCACACTTGATAATGTCCCATAGGTCACTGAGAATGTTTATCTTTTTCAATCATTTCTCCCTATACTTTATTTGAATAATTTCTACTGACCTTTCTTCAAGTTGACTCTCCTGTATTCTACAGTTCCAGTTTGTTATTAAATCTGTTCATGGGTGTTTTTTATTTCTAATAGCCCTTAACCCTGTACTTACTTTTGAGGCATGGCCGTTTGGAGTTTCAATAAAAAGCTCTTGTTCACCAAACCCCTCTTGTTTGTCAGAACTTCAAACTAGTACTGAAATTTCTGCTTAAAATTCGAGTTAAAACTTTCAGCTGAGTTACCTGAGGTCTTGCAATGGATTTGAGGGGAATTTATATAAATATTTTACAACTGGAAGTGCCCTCAGAGGGAAAGCCTGGTAAAATAGAGCTAACCCAGTTTCCTTCCCTTCTTATAAGACTCATATACTCTTTAATTCCTACCTACTTTAGATTGCTTACCATTGCCTTCAAGCAACAGCATTTAATATTTTTTGTACAGGGTTAATCATTGTTATCAGCAGGTAAGTAGATCCAATACAAGATACTGTCATTCCCAGAATTAAATTCCCATCATCCATAGCATTTTGAAGTAGTGACTTTTTCTCAGACACTTGATTATAGTAAAATTATATATAGTGAAGTTAGAAATCTTAAATATTCCCCTTCTTTAAAAAGCAGTTTTTATTGTGATAAAATATACATAACATAAAATTTACCACTTTTACCTTTTTAAGTGTACAATTTTAAAAAACTTAAAAGTGTTTGTAAGTGTACTCACTTTATTGTATAACCATCACCATCATCCCACCTCTAGAACTTTTTTATCATCCCAAACTAAAATTCCATACCCTTGAAACAGTAAAGTACCCCATGACTCCCTACCCACAGCCCCTGGTAACCACCATTCTACTTCCTGTATCTATGAATTTGACTATTTTAGATAACTCATGTAACTGGAATCTTACATATTTATCCTTTAGTTGGTATATTCCTTTTTCAAAATGAGTGAATTCCACTCAGCCAGCATGGCTTAGTGGTTGAGCATTACCCTTTGAACCAGGAGGTCATGGTTTGAGTCCTGGTCAGGGCACTTGCCCGGGTTGCAGGCTCAATCCCCAGTGTGGGGTGTGCAGGGGGCAGCCTATCAATGATTCTCTCTCATCATTAATATTTCTATTTCTCTCTTCCTCTCCCTTCCTCTCTGAAATCAGTTAAAAAGTACATTTAAAAAAATGAATGAACTCCTCGTTAAAAATGGCTACTTAACCCCAGACTTTTATCTCCAAGTCCTACCCCTGCTAAAATAATAGTAGAGACGGTAAAAGTGCAAATCCACAACAAGAGATGGGCATTTCAACAGAAATCAAGAGATAAAAGTCTGGGGTGAAGATAAGAAATTTCAACAGGCTTATTAAAGTTGTGAAGTAGAGAGTGGACACAAAGAAAATATTGTCTGATTTCACTTACATGATGTATCTAGAGTAGTCAAATTCACAGAGACAGAAAGAAGAATGATGATTTTCAGAAGCTGCGGGGAGGGGAGAATGGGCTCAGAGTTTCAGTTTGAGTAGATGAAAAATTTCTGGAGGTGGATGGTGGTGATGGTTGCACAACAATGTGACTATAGTTAATGCCACCAAACTGTATACATAAAAATGGTGAAAATTGTAGATTTTATGTTATGTATATTTTACTAAACACACAAAAATAGGAAGTGGAGGTAACTGATGAAGCCAAATACAGGAAGCCAAGAACTGGAATGTACATGGTGAGGAGTGGGGCGGGAAACAGCAGCCAAGCTGGAGCAAATGATCCTTTGTACTTCTATTACAGCCTACCACAGCAAAGGATAGCAATAAGACATGGGGCTGAATCTTGCTCCTCTCCCCACCACTCTCATGTAGCAGCCATGTGGTGGCCTGACACGCACTCCCCAGTAAAATTGCAGAGGTTCTTTTGTAAAAAATAATTGGACACCCCAAAACTTCCACTATCTGACATTCAGAGGTTCACCAGTTAAATGTCTAGAGAGTGGCTTCCTACCTGATCATCCTAAGTGAAGTCTCTCAATCATTGAGACCACTACAAACACAGAGGCCTCATCACAGATAGGATTTATGATCTTGTTCTCATATATGCTCCAATGAAAGCCTCCAACATAAAAGACTCTAAGATCAGCAAACAAAAACCTTAACCAAGAAAGAGGCATCTGCATATATGGAATTGTCAGTATAGCAAGTCCTTAATAGTCAGAGCAGGTACTACCTGGGCATAACAGGCTCATCTTACAATGCAAGCAACATGGACCTCAGTCCTGCATGGATGAAATAAAGGCAACTCGGGAATGGAAAAGAAATTTAAAATATCTCTAAGTACATGCCCTGTGAAATAAACCGTCATTTATAATAGCTGAAAATGAATAGAAAATGTCTAAAATGGATGAATCAAGAACTGGTGATGTAAGTATATTCTTTAGAGACAAAGATACCCACCAAGAAAAACAGCTGGAAGAGTTAAAATGGTTGTCTCCATAGGACCACGGTTAGGAGAGGTGGGCTGGGAATATGCTTTCATCATAAGCCCCTCTGCATGATTTGATGATTTAACCTTATGCATGTATTTAGCAGCACTTTGATTTTTTTTTCTTCAAGAAAATGACTGGAATGTGGTTTTTTGTGTGTAGCACTGTTTCATTCTGGAATTTTTCAATTAAGCTTTTGGCTAAACACATACATATGATAATGATAATTATTCAGGAATAGGGAGGTTTGTAAAAACATTGTGCGCCATTAGAGTAATCAAGCTCAACTCTAACACATCTTGGCTTCTCAGAATAATTAGACCACACTGGAGGGGCAGATGGGGTGTCTGAGAAAGCCATGGGTGTCTTCCATAATAGTAACAAAAAAACCATCACATAGAACTGTTCAACTGATGATGGAAATTTGCATGTTAACTCAGCACACAATAAGAAATGAATGTCCTACACAACTTATTTAAGCATGCATGTATTAAAATACAATCTTTAAAGCTAAAAGTAGTTCCTTCTATAAATTCTATTTTTTTTAAAAAAAAAATGTCACCTCCTACTGTGAGCATTTTTGTTGAAAACTCACAAAATAAAAAATATCATTAGTCTATTAATTCATCTGACAGAGATATTTTGCAAGTCTGCTCTGTGCAAGGACCTAGTTGGTGCTAAGAATGCAATGGTGGAAAGGCACATACAGTCCCTACTCTCAGCACAACTTACAAACTAGTATAGAATATGGATAAGTAAAGAGGCAATTTCACCACAATGTGATTAGCACAATGGCAGTTACTACAGGTTGGATAGGATCATGTGGAAAGACAAACTATCTCAGACAGTTGCTCTCAGGACAGCAGTGAGAAGGCTTCTGGACTGAAGTGATATATAGGCTGGAAGCTACAATGGGAAGACTCCAGGGGGAGAATCTGAGAGAAGTTTAATATAGCTTCTAGAATGGAGGACAAAGGCTGGGGTGGAGGAAAGAATAAGGGAGAGTGGCAAAAGGTGAGATAGGAGAGTTAAGCAGGAGCCCAATCACACATTTCTGTTTTGTAAATGATATATCCCAGCCCAGCCAGTGTGGCTCAGTGGTTGAGCATCGACCCATTGACCTGGAGGTCACAGTTCTATTCTCAGTCAGAGCACATGCCTGTGTTGCGGGCTTGATCCCCAGTAGGGGGCATGCAGGAGGCAGCCAATTGATGATTCTCTGTCATCATTGATGTTTCTCTCTTTTCCTCTCCCTTCCTCCCTGAAATCAATAAAAATATATTTTAAAACAAAAAAAAAAATCATAAACCCCAGGTAATTCTAAGATCATAGAGCAATGACAAGCCATTGAAGGTTTTTGGAGGGGCTTGTAGGCCGGGTCTGCCATCATCAAATTTCCATTTTAGAAATGTACAAATTCTTTATAGATTAATTTCCATTATTTTACTAGTACTTACTTTCCAATCACCCACACTTTTTAACCATTTCTATTGCTTGTTAAGATCATTGGGTGAACATTTGAGTAATGGTAAGAATAATGTAATTATAGATAGTTATTAGGCTTACAAAGCACTTTACCATATGTACTCCCACTGCATATACTCAGAAGGCAAGTGGAATAAACAGAGATTTGGACCTGGTTTCACCACTCTTCCATTCTGTGTCTATGGAAGATACTGATAATTGACCAGGACACAGGTCCTGATTGTATCAGACACAGCCTAAAAATTCCCAACACAATCTCCAGGCAAGCAGGGCCATCTACTTGAGTTGTCACGGGATGAAAAATTCTATTGACCATCCTAAAGCACATACATTATTAAATCATACAGACTTGGTTGAAATTCACAATTTCCCACCTCAATCCTGGATCTAAATTATTTGACTTCTCTAACTTCAGTTTCATTATTTTAAAATTAGGAATAAAAACATATGATTCAGAGGGTCACTGTTAATTAAAAGGTAACAAAAATGAAATTATATAACCTGCGCTTTTAACTATGTAAATTAAACAATTGTGCTCTGAAAAGAAAATAGAAAGAGTGAGAAAGAACACAGTAACAATCTCACTCAACGTGCATGCACCCCAGAGCAAATATAAGATGGGAGACATCCTCTATAGCACTCTTCATTAGTCTCAATTTCAGTGTGTCTCTAATAGAATGGGAATGTCATTGCACTGAGAGTGGTTCTGGTGTTCGAAGGGATATATTTTCCCAAAAAAACACAACCCATAAATGCAAGCCAACAATGTCATATCTTATTTAACTGAAGGTCTATCAGTCTAACCCAACTCTAGAAGAAAAACTGTTTGTGAGGGCCTTTCTAAGAATATAATGGATACTAGAGGCCCGGTGCACAAAAATTTGTGCACTCAGGGGGGGCGGGGCCTCAGCCCGGCCTGTGCCCTCTCGCAGTCTGGGACCCCTCGGGGGATGTCCACCTGCTGGCTTAGGCCCGCTCCCCGGGGGATCAGGCCTAAGCTGGCAGTCAGACATCCCTCTGGCAGCCTGGAAGACCTCGGGGGATGTCCACTTGCCAGCAGGGAGCAGGCCTAAGCTGCAGTCGGACATTCTTAGCGCTGCTGAGGAGGTGGGAGAGGCTCCCGCCACCAC
>NW_005356042.1:2080261-2083353 GCF_000412655.1 Myotis brandtii | reverse complement strand
GACGGAAGCTCCCAGCCTCTCCTTTTTTTCTTTTTTTTTTATTCTGGAATTTATTTACCTTCTATAATTGAAACTTTGTTGCCTTCAGTGGAGCTCAGAGCCGGCTGGGAAGCTTGGCTTCCTCCATCAGTGGAGCAACCAACCCTCCTGCTCCCTTCAGCTCCATGGCTGCTGGCCGCCATCTTGGTTGGGTTAATTTGCATATAGTCACTCTGATTGGCTGGTGGGCGAAGCTTAAGGCATAGCAAAGGTACGGTCAATTTCCATGTTTGTCTTTTATTAGTGTAGATAACCTTAATGGATATGAATATGGCTAAAAAAAATCTCCCAGTCTGGCCAATGTAGCTCAGTTGTTGAGCATCGACCTATGAATCAGGAGATCATGGTTCAATTCCTGGTCAGGGTACATGCCCGGGTTGCAGGTTCAATCCCCCCAGTGTGGGATGTGCAGGAGGCAGCCGATCAATGATTCTCTCTCATCATTGATGTTTCTATCTCTCTCTCTGTCTCCCTTCCTCTCTGAAATCAATAAACATATTTTTTAATCTTCCAAATTCCTCTGCCAAGTAGACTAAAAGGTCTCGACAAATGACCACTTCAACTATAATATTAGGGGAAAATGTGTAAAATACTATTATTTATTTTTACAAAAATCACAAAGTAGTATAAAGGAACTAAATCCTAGAGCAGGGGAACAAGACTTCATAAGTGAGAAAAGATTAGTGACTACTGGGGCATTTGCCAAGTCTGGGCATGGGCAGGCAAATGATGGTGCCTGCCACAGTCAGAGGGCTCTACTTGGCTAAGAAGAAATCACTGCCTGGCCAAGGTGGCTCAGTGGTTGAGCGTGGACCTATGAACCAGGAGGTCATGGGTTTGATTTCTGGTCAGGGCACATGCAGGGGGGCGGCAGGGGGGGGGACGGTTTGTGAGCTCAATCCCCAGTAGGGAGCATGCAGGAAGCAGCCAATCAATGATTTTCTCTCATCTTTGATGTTTTTCTCTCTCTTTCCCTCTCCTTTCCTCTCTGAAATAAAAATATTTTTTTAAATAAATCACTGATACTTTAAACATCTGTATGAACTAAAGGAACAGATGAGGATATATAAGAACCCAAAACACAGAGCTAGTCTTCCTCTTTGGTTAAGTGGGTGGCAGTGTAGCAGGCTGAGGCCTGGACTGAAAGACAGAAAAAGATCTTCTTCAACTCCCAATAGTTGAGTCCAAATCCCACTAGAACAGTGGTTCTCAACCTTCTGGCCCTTCAAATACAGTTCCTCATGTTGTGACCCAACCATAAAATTCTTTTCTTTTCTTTTTTTAAAATTATTTTCATTGCTACTTCATAACTGTAATGTTGCTACTGTTTTGAATCATAATGTAAATATCTGATATGCAGGATGGTTTTAGGCGACCCCTGTGAAAGGGTCGTTGACCGCCAAAGGGGTCGCGACCCACAGGTTGAGAACCACTGCATTAGAAGGAGGGGCCCTAAAGACCCTCAGACTATATCTTGCCCTTAGGACATTTGAAGCCCAGGTAAACTGAAACTAACTAAAGCTGCACTCCAGCCTAATTCAGATCAGCTCTTGATTGGATCCAAATAATCAGCTGCTCATTGGAGGAGCCACAACTTACACAGGGTTACGTTCTAAACTCAGCATGTGTGTCAGTTGGTTCTTCTCAGAAATGTATATAAAATGACCCAATACCTGGCACAAAGTAGACCTTCAGTAGATGTCACTTGCCTTTCTTTTTGCAACATTTAGGGTAGGGGTCCTCAAACTACGGCCCACGGGCCACATGCAAATACAAATATTGTATTTGTTCCCGTTTTGTTTTTTTACTTCAAAATAAGATATGTGCAGTGTGCATAGGAATTTGTTCATAGTTGTTGTTTTTTTTAACTATAGTCAGGCCCTCCAATGGTCTGAGGGACAGTGAACTGGCCCCCTGTTTAAAAAGTTTGAGGACCCCTGATTTAGGGCATGCATTTGGCTGCTATTTAAGTGATGCCATGGCTGCCTCAGGACCAGCTACATTAACTAAAGACCCCTGCCCTGGCACCGACCAAGCAGTGGAAACCATGACCCTGAAAGAGCACACCTGGAGAGCTGATGGATATTCTATTAAGTATCTGCCCTGAGACCACCCTTAAGATTTCCACCTGTAAGAAAGAGATAAATACCTCAGGACAAAGGACCCAGTGTGTGCCCTCTCTCCTAAGAGCATGCCCATGCCATTCCCTCACAGGCATGGATCCCCTAACCTCTAAGGGCCCCACGAGATTTGCAACTAGGGGAGCAATGGCAGCAGCAGATCATTCAGGGCTAACTCCCTGAACCTGTCTCCAAGGCTCCATTTTCTCTGTGTAGCCCTTCCCTTTGTATATCTCTATCTCCCACTCCCTGTTCCTTAAGTAAATTCCATTTTCTTTAATCACCATCTGAGATGGCTATTTAGTCTGCCCATGCACCACTCACTTTAACCTTTCACTTGGTTTAATAATCTATCCTATATAATAAAACCCTAATATGCAAATCAACTGAACAGAGGAATGACCTGTCGCTATGATGCACACTGACCACCAGGGGTAAACGCTCACTGTAGAGCTGCCCCCTGGTGATCAGTGCACTCCCACAGGGGGAGCACCGCTTAGCCAGAAGCCGGGCTCAAAGCTGGCAAGCCCAAAGGTGGTGGCTGGAGCTTCTCCTGCTTCCACTGCAGGCAGGCGGTAAGAAGCGAGGGGTCCCGGACTGCAAGAGTCCTGGACTGTGAGAGGGATGTCCGCCAGCTGGTAGGCAGACATCCTTCCCGCCCCCACAGGAGTCCCAGACTGCAAGAGGGCACAGGCTGGGCTGAGGGAACCCCCCCTGAGTGCATGAATCTCATGCACCAGGCCTCTAGTCCTATCTAATAATAGAGAAACATGGTAATTAGCCGTACCTCCGCTACCATTCCCATTGGCTAATCAGGGCGATATGCAAATTAACTGTCAACCAAGATGGCGGCCAGCAGCCAGGCAGCTTGAAGCGAACAGGAGGCTTGCTTGCTCCAGTGACGGAGGAAGCCAACGTTCCCTGCCTGCCGCT
>NW_005356042.1:2075630-2079467 GCF_000412655.1 Myotis brandtii | reverse complement strand
TGACAGGGGGCAGCGCCCAAACCCCCTGATCGCCCTGCGGCTCTGTGTGTGACAGGGGGGCGGGGCCACAACCTCCCGATCTGCCCTGCTCTGTTCGTGACAGGGTGCGGCGCCCCAACCCCCTGATCGGCCCTGCTCTGTGTGTGACAGGGTACAGAGCCCCAACCCCCCTGATGGGCCCTGCTCTGTGCGTGACAGGGGGTGGCACCACAACCTCCCCATCGACCCTGCCTTGAGTGTGACAGGAGGCGGCACCCCAACCCCCCAATCGGCCCTATCCTGAGCGTGACTGGGGTGGCATTGCAACCTCCTGATCCGCCCTGCTCTGTGCATGACAGAGGGCGGCGCTCCAACTCCCCAATCGGCCCTGCTCTGGGCCAGACCAGGGGCTGCACCTAGGGATTGGGCCTGCCCTCTGCCACCCGGGAGCAGGCCTAAACCAGCAGGTCGTTATCTCCCGAGGGGTCCCAGACTGTGAGAGGGCACAAGTGGGGCTGAGGGACACCCACCCCCCGCCAGTGCACAAAATTTTGTGCACTGGGCCTCTAGTCTATATATAAAAGCCTAAGCAACTGTTATGAGGAAACGACCCGTCTCTATGATGCAAACTGACCACCAGGGGGCAGACGTTCAACTCAGGAGATGCCCCCAGCCGGCAGGCCCTGCGGCCAACCTCCCGGTCCCTCCCCCTAGCCAACAGGCCCCAATCACCTGATCGGGGCTGGGCCCCTGGGCTGGGACGGGGAACTGGGGCTGAGTGGTAGCAGATGTGGCCCCTTTCCCAGGGGGGGCCAAGAGCCAGCTCCCTCCTCAGGACTGACGGCCAACCTCCTGGGTCCCTCCCCCCGTTCCTCCCCCCTACCAGCAGGCCCTGATCGGCCCATTGCCCACCTGCCACGGTGGCGGTTGGCCCCTACTCCTGGCCGGCAGGTCCCAATCGCCTGATAGGGAGGTGGGGAACCACACGGTGGCAGCACATAGGCAGTGAGGGAAGGAGGATGTGGGGCGGCGGTGGGGAGGGAGGCGGGGAACCTGATTGGCCCTGATTGCCGGCCAGGCCTAGGTACCCCGCCCATGCATGAATTTCATGCACCCAGCCTCTGGTAGGGTTATATTTTGAATATTTTTTTTATTGATATGCAATTCATATACCATAAAATGCATCCTTTTAAAGTGTATAATTTAGTGGTTTTTAAGATAGTCATAATGTAATGCAACTATCACCACTATCTAATTTAGGATATTTTCAGCACCCTAAAAACCCTGCCCCCATTAGCATTCACTCCCCATTCCCACTTCCCATCTTTACCTTCAGCCCCTGGCAACCACTAATCTACTAATCTATTTTATGTCTCTCTGAATTTTCCCTATTTTGGACATTTCATATCAATGGAACTATGTAATATGTGGCCTTTGTGTATGATTTATTTCACTTAGTATAACCTTTTTAATGTTCATTCATCTTATAGCATGTAGCAGTACTTCATTTCTTTTTATGGCTAAATAAAATCCAATTTATGAATATATCATATTTTGTTTATCCATTCATCAGTTGATGGATATTTGGGTTGTTTCCACTTTGGCTATTATAAATAATGTTGCTTTAAACAGCTATGTACAATTTTGGGGGGAGTGGGGGGTGGATTCAATTTCCTTGAGAATATATCTAGGAATGGAATAACTGCATCATATGGTAACTCTATGTTCAACTTTTTGAGAAATGTCAAACTTTTTCCCAAAGTGGCTGCATTATTTTATATTCCCACTAGAGGCCCGGTGCACGAAATTTGTTCACTTGGGAGGGGGGTCCCTCCGCCCAGCCTGCATCCTCTCGTAGTCCAGGAGCCCTCAGGGGATGTCTGACTGACGGCTTAGGCCTGCTTCCGGGACCTAAGCCGTCAGTTGGACATCCTTAGTGCTTTCGTAGAGGCAGGAGAGGTTCCCACCGCCGCTGCTGCACTCACAGCCGTGAGCCCAGCTTCTGGCTGAACGGCACTCCTCCTGTGGGAGTGCATTGACCACCAGGGGGCAGCTCCTGCGCTGAGCGCCTGCACCCTGATGGTCAGTGTGCATCATAGCGACCGGTCATTCTGCCATTTGGTCAATTTGCATATTAGCCTTTTATTATATAGGATGAGCAATATGTGAGGATTTCAATTTCTCCACATCCTAATACTTGTGATTGTCTGTCTTTTTAATTCTAGCCATCCTAGTAGGTATGAAGTGGTATCTTATTGTGGTTTTGACTTGCATTTCCCTAATGATTAATGACGTTAAGAATATTTTCCTTTATTTAGTCATTTACATAATCTTCTCTGGTGAGATGTCCATACAAATCCTTTACCCATTTTTAAATTGGACAACTTAATTTGTGTTTTTATTGTTGATTATAAGAATGCTTTATATATTCTGGACATAAGTCCCTTATCAGATTTGCAAATCATGCTTGCTTTGATTTGAAAATATTTTCTCTCATTTTGTGGGTTGTCTTTTTACTTTCTATATAATATCCTTTGAAGTACAAAGGTTTTAAATTTTTATAAAGTCAATTTACCTATTTTTATTTTGGTTGCTTAAGCTTGTGGTGCTATATCTAAGAAACCATTGCCTAGTTCAGGTCACAATATTTTCTTCTAAGAGTTTTATATTTTTAATTCAGACATTTAGGTCTTTGATCTATTCTGAGCTAATTTTTATCTATAGAAGAAGGGTGACTATGAATCTTGCCTGTCAAATGGAGATAGGATAGAGAGTCTTTCATATCATACCAGAAATGAAGGAGAGTAGAAGAGGAAGAGTGAGATTTATGTTCTGGGAAGCAATTATTTAATTGTGACCATAGCCTCAGGCATGCAGGAGTTACAGTGAATAACAGCAATTACACCAAAAGATGGTGAGGAGTAGGAGCCTGTTTCCCCCATATTCTTCATCAGCCACTCCCCTGCCTCACCAAGCAAAGACAAATGTAAGCAAAACAAAAAACAGTATACTGGCTAGAAAATTTGCTTTGGACAAGCCTCCAATCCTCCCTGTCTCCCCTTCCAACTAGATTGCCTCTTCTTAACCCCTCCAATGTAGAAATTCTAGAGCAGGGGTCCTCAAACTTTTTAAACAGGGGGCCAGTTCACTGTCCCTCAGACCGTTGGAGGGCCGGACTATAGTTTTAAAAAGCTATGAACAAATTCCTATGCTCACTGCACATATCTTTTTTTAAGTAAAAAAACAAAACGGGAACAAATACAATATTTGTATTTGCATGTGGCCCGCGGGCCGTAGTTTGAGGACTCCCGTTCTAGAGCATCTTTTGCTGAAAACATTCAATGAGAGGAAATTGTGTTTTTTAAATTTATCTTTATTGTTGAAAGTATTACAGATGCACTCTTTTTTCCCCCTATTGACCCTGTCCACTCCCCTCGCACCCCTATCCCAGGCCTTCACTGCACTATTGTCTGTCCAAGGGTTATGCATATCCTATATAATAAAAGGCTAATATGCAAATTGTCCCCACAGACAGGAGTTCAACCAACTGGGAGTTAGACATGTGCTGACCACCAGGGGGCGGCACGGAACATGGTGGGCATCTGTGATGTGATGCTGGCAGCAGGCAGCAGTGGAGGTGCTGCCAGTCCCAATGGGCCCCGAGGAGAGTGGGACCGCGATGGGATGGTGGAGCAGGTGAGCAGGTGGCACCAGGCCAAGGCGGATGCGAAGGGAGACCTCGGCTGGCGGTTGGCAGCCGGCAGCTGCTAGGGACCCTACCCATGCACAAATTTCATGCACTGGGCCTCTAGTATGCTTATAAATTCTTTGGTTAATCTCTTCCTGGTCCCCCCACCC
>NW_005356042.1:2073522-2075617 GCF_000412655.1 Myotis brandtii | reverse complement strand
TCTTCCTGGTCCCCCCCCCCCCCCACCCCAGGAAGTTGCTTTTCTGGTGGTGAAATGTGTCACAGTTCTCAACTTTTTTTTTTTTTAGCACATAAATTGAAGAGTCACATAGATAATACATTATGGGCTACTACACTGATCAGATGCATGTAGGCATAGTTTCTGGTGCCTTAGGGTGCAGGAAACCATTAATTACATAACATAAAGTAGAATCTACAAGATTGATGACTGATTGAGTGTAAGAAGATAAGGACTCTTGGTTTCAGGATTGGACTCCTGGGTGAGTCCTGAAGTCAGTTATGGGGATGGGGAGCATGGACAAAGAACAGGTTTATTTTTGGGAAGGAGGAGAGTAGATGTAGATAATACTGAACATGTTGAGTGGAAATGCAAGTGGGACACCCAAGCAATTGCATCTAGTTAATATGTAGTTAATGTGACTCTGGAAGTCAGAAGATCAGGAATGAAGATGTAAGTTTAGGAACTCTCAGCTTATAGATGGAAAAAGATGAGCTCACCCGGCAAGCATGGGAAGGTAAACTAGGTTCCAGGCCTGGAAGGGGGAGGAAAGAACAGAAATAAGAGTTCAACTCCCTGGCAGCAACCTTGCAATTAAGCAGGTATTTCACAGCCTTCCTTTGAAGCCACTGTGTATCAGTCCCAACACAGCTTCTAGTGCTTTCTCTTCTCTCCTGCTTCCCCTTCTCTGAGTGGCCAGACTTTTCACCATTTGTTCACTCAGCTTACCAGACATCCTGCTTATGCTCTGCCTTCCTCTAACTGTTCATTCATAAAGCCATTTACTGAGCAACTGCCCTGTGCCAGGCACTGTACTCAGTCCTGACCATCCAGCAGTGACCAAAACTAAGTCCCTGCCTCAAAACATTTACATTCTAGTGAAGGAGAAGACACTCGGAAATAATAGACATATTGGGAAGAGATAAATGCTTTGAAGAAAAGGCAAGCAAGGTAAGGGAATGTTGAATGAGCAGGTGTTCTCATTTTATATTTATTGATTTTTAGAGAAAGAGGAAGGGAGAGAGGGAGAGAGAAAATAGCAACCTTTTGGTGCACAGGACAACTGAGCCGCACCGGCCAGGGCAAAGTATTCTTATTTTAAGTAGAACACTAAGGAAAGTCATCTCTGGAGGTGACATTTGAGCAGAATTCTGAATGAATTGTGAAAGCTCTGGGAAAAGAAGGGGTGGCTGAAACAGAATGGGATGTAGGGTAACCCATGGGCTAAATCATGTATGTCTTTATAAGACAAAGTAAGGAGTCTGGCTTTTACTTTGTGTGGCATGAACTCATTGGGGAAGAGGAATACTGAGCGAGGAGGGACATGATTTAACTTAGATTTTAACAATATCCCTCTGGCTGCTGTGTTGAGAATAAACTATTGGGGGCAAGGACAGAAGTTGAGGGATATTTTAAGCCAGTGGTCAGCAAACCACAGCTCGCGAGCCACATGCGGCTCTTTGGCCCCTTGAGTGTGACTCTTCCACAAAATACCACGTGCGGGCACACACATACAGTGCGATTGAAACTTCGAGGCCCATGCGCAGAAGTCAGTTTTCGGCCTGGCCGAGTCTATTTTGAAGAAGTGGTGTTAGAAGAAGTGGGGGGTGTCGGTCGGTCGGTCGGTCGGTCGGGCGACGGGAGACGCAGCGCAGGCGGGCCGAGGGATATGCAATACAGGGGAGGCACGCGAGATTCATGCATGAGTTGAGTGAGCCAGTCAGTCAGCAGTCTCATTGTGCAGTGGTTAGTGCTAGTCACGTCCGCAAATCGTGCGCGAGTGACAAAAGTACCTACTCGAAGCATAAAGTTACCTGTATTTTTCCAACCAGCTGCAAATCCTACATTTTCAAGCATGAACCTTATCAAGAGTAAATTGAGAAGTCATCTTATTGATGAGAACCTGGAATCGTGCCTAAAATTAAAAACAACAACATACAAACCTGACTTACCCAAACTTTCCAAGGAGATGCAAGGCCATTGTTCACATTAGTGTTTGTCAGTCATTGTCATGATTTAATTTTATGGATATTGTAAGGTAAATTGTAAGGAATTTAATTTTATCAATAAATAATAT
>NW_005356042.1:2071804-2073241 GCF_000412655.1 Myotis brandtii | reverse complement strand
TACCCTAATTAAGTTAATAATAATGTACCTACCTATATAGTTTAAGTTGAAAAAATTTGGCTCTCAAAAGAAATTTCAGTCGTTGTACTGTTGATAGTTGGCTCTGTTGACTAATGAGTTTGCCGACCACTGTTTTAGGCCATTGCAATAATCCTGGCCAGAAAAATGGTAGCATGTCACAGAGAAGTAGAGGTGGAGATGGTGAGAAGTGGTTAGATTAGATGGGCAGTTCTAAGCAAAAGTCCATTGGGGGAGAGTGAAAATTCAAGGTAATGGGGGCTTCTCATTGGCTGAGTGTGGTAGTTTTCATTGGCTGGGCTGTTGCTGGATTAGGAGAAAAACCTTCTTTCCTCCTACTGGGGTAGCAAAATAAACTTCTTCATGACTAGATTTGTAAAGTAAGCTGTGATGGATGGTACCTTCCAGAGAGCTACATTTCAGGGCTTCCCCAATCCACTTTGAAAGAGGTTTCCTTTTATTCATTTTCTCACCTCAATGGATTACAATAAAGGTTAGGTTTGGAGCCCTGACCAGTTTGGCTCAGTGGATAGAGCGTCCGTCGGCCTGTGGACTGAAGGGTCCCAGGTTCAATTCCGGTCAAGGGCATGTACCTTGGTTGCAGGTACATCCCCAGTAGAAGGTGTGCAGGAGGCAGCTGATCGATGTTTCTCTCTCATCGATGTTTCTAACTCTCTCTCTCCCTTCCTCTCTGTAAAAAATCAATAAAATATATATATTTTTTAAAAAGGTTAGGTTTGGAGAGGAAATTGGAAGTAAGGCTTTGGACACACAAAGTTGCCAATTAAGACATCCAACTGAGGTTGAGTCTATTTATATGAATTCTGAGTTCACAGAATTGATCAAAGCTGCAAATACTCAATGGGCCCTAGCCAGTTTGGCTCAGTGGATAGAACGTAGGCCTGCAGACTGAAGGGTCCCAGGTTTGATTCCAGCCAAGGGCATATGCCCAGGTTACCAGCTTGATCCCCTGTAGGGGGTGTGCAGGAGGCAGCCGATCAATGATTCTCTCATCATTGAGAGTGAGCTTCTAACACTCTCCCTCCCCCTCTGAAATCAATAAAAAATATGTATATTAAAAAAATACTCAATGGTTTTGAAAGCTAAGAGCCGGAATGGGACCATCTGAAAGTGTGGACAGAATACCAGTTCCAGGCCAGGGTTGGGGACGTTGGCAAAGACAAGATACAACCGGTATGGAAATAGTGAAGGCCACACCTAAGGTCAACAGGGCCGCGCACCCACGGTGTCTCCGCGCCAGGAAGCACTTCGCCTCTCCTCAAACTCCTCTCAGGCGGCCCAAACAGGATCCCACTAGACCAGGTCAAGGGGTGCTACCGGAACTACAGAATCCGCGGAGAACTGCGGAGCCTCACGCAGCCAGCCGAGTCTCGCGAGAGCCCGGCCTCACAGCCCCAG
>NW_005356042.1:2071357-2071614 GCF_000412655.1 Myotis brandtii | reverse complement strand
AATCTGCCTCTCTGCCAGCGGCCTAGAGCGGCGGCGGCGCCATGAGTGGGGGCACCCCGTACATCGGCAGCAAGATCAGCCTTATCTCCAAGGCGGAGATCCGCTACGAGGGCATCCTCTACACCATCGACACCGAGAACTCCACCGTAGCTCTCGCCAAAGGTACTCCGGGGTGGGGTGTCGGGCCTTGCGCCCAATCAGGGCTGCGCTCTGCTATCGGTTTGCGGCCCCCTCGCTCCATCCCTGCCCCCTCCGCC
>NW_005356042.1:2067098-2071304 GCF_000412655.1 Myotis brandtii | reverse complement strand
TGCCGAGGTCCGTGCCTTCCATCCGGGAACTACGCGACCCAGAGCGGGGCGGCCCTGAAGCCCCAGAACGGGCAGGAGAACGCGGAGAGACGTGTCTTCCAACTCTGAAATTCGGGGGTCTGTCGTCTCCACGAAACAAAAGCCCGAGTAGTAAAGAATTTTTCCGCCTCGCTTGAATTTAGTGCTGATTTCTTAATTCTGCAGCACCATTTTCTCACGTTCTCAATTTCGATTTGTTGCGATATTCCTCAGGTGAACTGTAGGTGATGTGCTGAAACTTTGGGTTTGTTGTGCGATGCAGACAGTCTCGAGCAGCTCACATCCCTCCTGTCTCCTATGTAGTATTTACCTGTTAAACCGGAATCCTTCCCTAAGCCTGTTGTGCAACCACCTCTTTAAAAGTGCTTGCTGCACTCGCATTGACCTTGTTTCTGAAACCCTGTGCGGAGCGGGGTTCAAGCTTGGCCCAGGCCCCGTGTTCCGAAGGCGGCTGTGCGTGGTCCGTGGGCGCTGACCACCCCGGCGGAGGCTCGCTGGGACCGGAGCTTTGGGTGTTGAAGGAGGTGCCCTACCTATAGTATTTAGCAGAGCCACAGTGTGTGTGGGTTTTGTTTCCGTTTCGCGTGCTCTGAGCCTTCTTTCCGCCAGGAAACCAGAAGAAAATAAACTTTTTAGCTCTTCATCATAAAAGAAATCTCACAAGTTTGGCATACTTATGAGAGGGAAGCACTAATTAACTAAGGCAGTGGTTCTCAACCTTCCTAATGCCGCGACCGTTTAATACAGTTCCTCATGTTGTGGTGACCCCCAACCATAAAATTATTTTCGATGCTACTTCATACCTGTAATTTTGCTACTGTTATGAATCGTAATGTAAATATCTGATATGCAGGATGTATTTTCATTGTTACAAATTGAACATAATTAAAGCATAGTGATTAATCACAAAAACAATATGTAATGATATATGTGTTTTCCGATGGTCTTAGATGACCCCTTGTGAAAGGGTCGTTCGATCCCCAAAGGGGTCGCGACCCACAGGTTGAGAACCGCTGAACTAAGGTAATTTACACAGCACATCTGGTAGACTTAGGGAATAAGAAGCTTGGTAGGGGAGGTCCGGGGATAGGAAGAAAATTTCTAAATCTGTTTTAAAAAATTGAATCTTTAACTGGTAAGAGAGTAACTTCATAATATCAAACAAATATTTAATGACATGTTTGGATGCCCTGGTAGACCCCTTTTAATAGCACTGGTATTGGGGCAAATTTTATACCTGGGTAAGGAGTCTTATTTTGTTTCCTTTTCTGTTCTTTTCATTTTTTCCCCCCCAGATGATATTTAGCTGTATAATGTTTTAGTTTTAATGACTTTATGAAATTATGAAACAGGCTCTCTAATGTTCTTGGTGCAAAAAGTAGTCCTTAATAAAGTGGTTCAATAACTTTTTAAAAACCACTGTTTTACCTAATCTGGATTTTAAGGTATCTTATTAGTTTAGTGACTTAGTTGACTGTGCCACCTTTACTCTTCTCAAAGAAAAGATCTATACATTTTTAAGATTTCTAATGTATTAACTCCAGCTTTTTAAAAATCTATGAATATACTCTTATATACAAGAATCTAAAAAGTCTATATTTTGTTAATGGCTCACATTTTTTAATTGTCTTTTCAACAGCTTCTAAAGTCAATAAACATTTTATTAATCTGTAATAGTTAAATTCATATGCCAAACATAATTTGTTCCTTGTATCATGACTTGAGAAATGTGGTATAAGTACAATAAAAACACTTTTAATCATTTAATTTATATGACTTTGCTATTTAATCCTACATATATAATGTATGCTTTTTAAAAAATCAGTATGAGTATTTAATATGTTTGGGAATTTAATTGTTTGCAAAAACTGGAATTAAATTGCTATATAATTGCCCAGTCAACACTGGACACTTATTTCAAGTTTCAAAATTAGAAGTGGGGTGTTTGATATTAAAATTATAGGATTTATATGACTTCTTGAGTCATTTGATATCTGAAATTCCACCTTTTTCAAAATTTGGATGAAGAATGGCATTCTAACATTAAAGTTCAAAGTTTATTTGTAGAGTTTAGGATACAGTATGCATTTGGAATTAGAGATCCCGATTACTTTTTTTAAACTGAAGATTGAGTTAATCTCTTTGAGTAACATTCTTAAAATTTTCTTTAGGATGTTAATTTTGTTTTTATCCCCTCTGAGGAGAGTATTTTCCTTTTCCTACTTGGAAATATAACCACACATGTTGAAATGATACGTAGAAAAAAAATTTAAAAATATATTTTACTGATTTCAGAGAGGAGAGAGAAATAGAAACATCAATGATGAAAGAGAATCATTGGCTGGCTGCCTCCTGCATGCTGCACACTGGGGATTGAGCCCGCAACCTGGCATGTGCCCTGACCAGGATTCAAACCGTGACCTCCTGGTTCATAGATGGACGCTCAGCCACTGAGCCAAATAGGCTGGGAAGTTTTTTGTTTGTTTGCTTTTTTAGCTTTCTAAAAATTTCATTGAATCTTGATACAATGGTCTAGCTTTGGGGTAACACAAAGATGCCAAACTTCAAAGAAAAATGGAAGACATTTTCCAACAAGACAAATGATCTTTTCTGAGCTTCCTGAAGTTCCCTAATGCAGGTACCATTCCAAGTGAAGTCAACAGGAACAGTATGCATAACTCTGAGCATCACTGTGGGTCTACCTCTTCACTTCCCATTCTCAGGGCAGAGGAAAGGTTCTCACTTTGTCAGGCATTGTTTAACCAGTATGTGGTGAGATGTGCCTCTTTATTCGAGGGCTCCCAGACTGCAGTCCAGCCACCTTGCTCCCTGGGTCACATGTAGTCCTGAAGCATGTACCATGTAATAGAAAGCCAAGTTTCAAGAATTAAAAATGGAGCTAGCCACAATCCTGAGTGCTGTGAGGAAGGCAACAGGGTATTCAAACAAAAGATTAATAAAAACAATTGTCTACATAGTTACTGGCAGGGCTTGAAGATGACATTAAAATTTAAGCATGAAAGGGGTTCACCAGCACTCAGGAACTGGACTGCCTGCTTGAAGTAGGGGCTGACATAGAATCCAATCTACTGAGGGTCTATACATGGTAATTGGCAGCAAACATGATAGAACAAAATGGCTCTTAAGGGAGAGCTTGAGGTTTGAGTCCATTTTCTATGGTCGTGCCTATTCAGCCATCCAGAGCTTGAAGGTCCTGTCATATGAGCAAGTGGCTATAAGCTGCCCATAAAAGAAATTAGGCCTATCACTTTGCCTTCATGGCTAGCCAAAGTATTCAGTGGGAACCAGCTTGGATGGGTCCAGATCTTGGCTGTGTTTTCATAGGCACCAGTGAGCAAGAAATTCCCATGGATAGGCTCAAACTTGACACCAGTCACTAAATTCTGATGAGCAGGGATGGTATAGATGCAGTGCCGCTGTCGAAGATCCCATACTTTGCAGGTGTTGTCACCACTGCCAGTTGCAATGTGGTAGCCATTCCATAGATTTCCTTCAAGTGCCCTTCTAGGAACATGATATAACATCCTGTACGCAGGTCCCAACTGGGCAGTATTTTTAAACAGAGAACCTTGTAAATACCACCCAGGGCAAAACAGACATTGTCAACATCTGAGAAGACTTCCACACCCTGCATCTTCCCATCATGACTACCACCCTCTTAAGCTAGATGTAAATGTTATTCTGACATTTATAGTTTCATCTGAGTTTACATCCTATCTAATAAAAGAGAAACATGGTAATTAGCTGTACATCGCTACCCTTCCCATTGGCTAATCAGGGCGATATGCAAATTAACTGCCAGCCAAGATGACGGCTGGCAGCCATGCACTGAAGCGAACAGGGAGGCTTGCTTGCTCCAGTGACAGCAGACTCCAATGTTCCCCGCCTGACTTGCCGGCCTCTCAGCTGCAACTCTAAGCAATTATGTTGCAAATATAGAAGCTAAACAAAACCCCAGAAACCTGCTTTAGTCAGCCGGGCTTCAGCCAGCTGGACCGCAACATTGTATCAAATACAGAAGGTAAACAAAGGCCAGAAACCTGCTTTCAGCAGCCGAGGCCTCAGAGCTAAAGCTGGCCCAGAAGAAAAAAGAAAAAAGAAAAAAAGGAGCGGTTGGGAGCTTCAGTCACCCGCCAGCCTGAAAAC
>NW_005356042.1:2043843-2066549 GCF_000412655.1 Myotis brandtii | reverse complement strand
CCCTGCTCTGTGCATGACAGGGGGTGGCGCCGCAACTTCCCTATCGACCCTGCCTTGAGTGTGACAGGGCGGTGCCCCAACCCCCCAATCCGCTGTACCCTGAGCGTGACTAGGGGTTGCATCGCAGCCTCCCGATCCGCCCTGCTCTGTGCATGACAGGGGGTGGCATCCCAACTCCCCAGTCGGCCCTGCTCTGAGCCCGACCAGGGGCTGCACCTAGGGATTGGGCCTGCCCTCTGCCACTAGGGAGCAGGCCTAAGCCAGCAGGTCATTATCTCCCGAGGGGTCCCAGACTGGGAGAGGGCACAGGATGGGATGAGGGACCCCCTCTCCCCCCTGAGTTTACAAATTATTTAGGGCCTCTAGTCCCTAAATAATAGAGTTTAGTTTTGACCATTTTTTAACCTTACATACATGGAATCATCTTGTATATAAAAGTAGGTTTATAGTTGTTAAGGAAAAATATATAATCCTATATAATAAAAGCCTAATATGCTAAGTGTCCAGTCATCCATTCAACCAATCAAAGCGTAATATGCTAATGAAATGCTGAGGCCGCTCAACCGCTCGTTGTGATGTGCACTGACCACCAGGGGGCAGACGCTCTGACCGGTAGGTTAGCTTGCTGCTGGGGTCCGGCTGAGCGAGATGGGCTGGACATGTCCTGAAGCCCTCCTTTGGCCCCTCCCTGGCTGGCCAACCTCCCGCATCCCTTCCCGGCCCCAATCGTGCACCTGTGAGGTTCCTGGCCTGCGCCCTCTTGCAATCTGGGACCCCTTGGGATGTCAGGAAGCTGTTTCAGCCTAATCCCACAGGCCAGGCCGAGGGATCCCACTGGTGCACGAATTCATACACTGGGCCTCTATTACAAGAATAAAAAATAAATACAGGAATAAACTTGTGGCCTTAGCTGGTTTGGCTCAGTGGATAGAGCAGGGGTCCTCAAACTTTGAACAGGGGGCCAGTTCACTGTCCCTCAGACTGTTGGAGGGCTGGACTATAGTTTAAAAAAAAATATGAACAAATTCCTATGCACACTGCACATATCTTATTTTGAAGTTAAAAAAACAAAACAGGAACAAATACAATATTTGTATTTGCATGTGGCCCGCGGGCCGTAGTTTGAGGACCCCTGGAATAGAGTGTTGGCCTGTGGACTGAAGAGTCCCAGGTTCGATTCTGGTCAAGGGCATATGCCCAGGTTGCCGGCTTGATCCCCAGTAGGGGTTGTGCAGGAGGCAGCCAATCAATGATTCTCTTTCATCATTGATGTTTCTATCACTACCTCTTCCTTCCTCTCTGAAATCAATAAAAATATATTTTTTTAGAAATAAATAAACTTGTGTTTCATGTGCTTACAACTGTAAACCTACTTTTGCTCACCCTGTTTTTCATTTTGGGTTTTGTTGTGACATAGTATTGCATCATAACTAACACAGGGTTTATCTATTCTGCAGTTATTTTGGATATTCTGCGATTGATGTTTACAGGTTTTTTGGCTACTATGAATTCCTTTATGAACATTGTGTTTAAGTGCACTGATGCACGTTTATGTCATTTTCTTGAGGTTATATTCTTTGAATTGCAGGATCATGAGAAATATGTTGTCTTTATTAGGTAATGCCAAGTAGTTTTCCAAAGTAGTTGTTTTCTAGTTTTTGTTTCAGTTATTAGTATATGAGAGTTCTAATTATTCCACATCCCTCATCAACAAGGAATACTTAGGATCAGATATTTTAATTCTAGTCAGTCTGGTCCGTATGTAGTGTACCTGATTTCCCTAATTACAGATGAGGTGCATACCTTTTCATATCTTGGTCATTTGGATTTCATCTTTCATGAAATGCCTTTGAAATTTTTTGACCATTTTTCTATTGAAATTCATGTATTTTTCCAGAGTTGGGTCTTTTGAATATGAATCTTTTACTGGATGTATCTGATGTAAATAATTTTTGTTACTTAATGGTTTCTTTTGGTGAACAGAGAATTTCTTCATTTTGATACAAACATATTCATCATTCTTTTTCTTTATGGCCAGTGTTTCCCTCCCTCCCTTTCTTCCTTTGTTTTTTTACAGGAATTTTCCCCTCTTCCAAGATCATGGATATACTTTGATGGTCTCTTCAAAATGTCTTGCTTTGTCTTTTCACATTTAGGTCTACAGTGCACCTGAAGTTGGCGTGTATGGTGTGAGATATTTAAATCTTTAAATTTAGTAAGGGATTCACTTGGTTTATATGGTCCCCCTAATTATATACCACATCTAACATAACTAGCCCAAAATTTCAAGAGTATTTTATAGTTCCAGATATTACTTATAATTTAAATTCTTCAGGAACTGTAAAATACTCTTAAAATTTTGGGCTAGTTATGTTAGATTAGGGTGACCATATGGACTTGTTTGCCCTGGTGGAAAGTCCTTGTTTGTGCCTGTGGTCTGATATAAATATTAGGGCATCCCTTTTTTAAAAATATTTTTATTATGTTTTTTAAAATTGATTTTGAGAATGAGAGAAGCATCAATCAGCTGCCTCCTACACACTCACTACTGGGGATTGAGCTCACAACCTGGGCATGTGGCCTGACCGGGAGTTGAACCAGTGACTTCTTGGTGCATGGGATGATGCTCAATCCACTGAACCACACCGGCTAGGCAGAACATCCATTTTCTCTCTTGAAAGTATTTTAGTTTGGGTGATAAGTATTTTAGTTTGGGTGATAAGTCACACTAGAGCTAATAAAAAAACCTAACCCCAAACATATTGCTAAATGGATAATGTCCTTTATTTTTTGCTAGAGATTTCAGAGACTAGCTCTTAATTCTATAAAAATGAAATTAGGTAAGTTTGATAGGCTTTGATACTCAGAATCTTCTAAATGAATGTCAGGAAGTTTTAAAGACAACCTAGAAAGACTTTGATGTCTGAATTGTAGTTTGTCCTTGTCATATCTCTGAGTGTATTTTATTCCTAGCACTGATCATGACCTACATGTAATCTTCCTTGCTTATTTGTATATGTCTATTATCAGTCTTCACCTTCCCTCTCCCATAGAATGAGCTCCTGGGATGAACAAATGTTTCTTTAATGAATGAGTAAATGTAAACCATTTAACATTTAGTTTGTTAACCTTGTAGAAATCTCTTAGGCATATCTCCAAATAATACTTTTCCTTGTTCACAATTGTATTTCTCTTTAAAAATAAAACACCTAACATACATTGCCCTCTCCCCTTCCAAAAAAGTAACCAATTTTGGAGAATTGGGGTATAAGAGGATATAATCTTATGAGAAAATTTATATTATTGGGGAGACAGTTTAATCTTATGGCTCAAGCTCAATTGTAATTTCTTTTTTAATATTTTAAAAATTGATTTCAGAGAGAAAGGGAGAGGGAGAGAGAGAAACATCAATGTTGAGAGAGAATCATCAATCAGCTACCTCCTGTACACCGACACTGAGAATCGAGCCTGAAACCCAGGCATATGCCCCAACCAGAAATTGAACAGTGACCTCAACCACTGAGCCACACCGGCCTGGCTCAATTGTAATTTTCAAGAATCAATTCAGGATATTTGAGGGACTTGCAAAGTTGTGACATACATGAATAGTTTGTGGAATATTTCCAATTATATATGTGAATATAATGCCCAAGCATATATTAGATCCTGGATACCAAGAAATTCCCCCCAGAGTGGAAGCTCCATGAAATCAGGATTTTTGTCTCATTCATTGTTCTATCTTTAGTATCTGGTACATAGCAAGCTCTTGGCAAATATTAGAATAAATGAAAGGATATTTGTAGTTACTGAAGATTTCTAATTATGGGAATTTCAAAATTCAAGGAAGTACACATAAATTTTAACATTGTTTAAATAAAAGGGCTAAGATGAATGAAATTTATATCTAACATATTTAGTTAGCTGTACCTGGATAATCCACTACTCAAATGAAAACCAGATTGCCACTGCAGTAGGAAAAGAAACTTTGTGAAGAAGAATCCTTTTCTAATAAAAGCCTAATATGCTAAGTGTCCGACCATTCATTCAACCAGTCGCACACTAACCACCAGAGGGCAGACTCTCTGACCAGTAGGTTAACTTGCTGCTGGGGTCCGGCCGATTGGGATTGGGTGAGATGGGCTACACATGCCCTGGAACCCTCCTGCGGTCCCTCCCCGGCCCTGATCATGCACCGTTGGGGTCCTTCGGCCTGGCCTGGGCCCTCGCAATCCGGGACACCTTGGGGGATGTTGGAGAGCCAGTTTCGGCCAATCCCCGCAGGCCAGGCTGAGGAACCTCACCGGTGTATGAATTCGTGCACCGGGCCTCTAGTGATTATATAAGCTAGCTGCTTTTCTTTCTTTTTCTTTTTTCTTTTTTTATCTTTCAAGCTTTTATTTAAGGGCACTGATTCAGGATGGATTTTAGATCTTGTTGAAAGCAGCCGCGTCCATGGACTGCATATACTGATAGTCCTCAAAAGCAGTGATCTGCTCCTCTAGCATGTCCAACTTTATCGTCTTCCACTACACACTGTATTTGAAGCTTTTTAATTCCATATGCCACTGGAACCAGTTTAGAAGAGCCCCAGACCAAGCCATCTGCTTGAATGCTCCTGACACACTCCTCTAATTTTGCCATATCTGTCTCATCATCCCAAGGTTTCACATCTAATAAGATGGAAGACTTGGCAACAAGTGCAGATTTTTTGGCTTTCTTTGATTCATACTGTGCAAGGCGTTCTTCTCTTAGCCTCTTTGCTTCTTCGCTTTCCTCCTCATCGTCAGATCCAAAGAGGTCAATGTCGTAGTCGTCATCTTTTCTGTCGGTAACTCCACTTCCTGTGGTGTCTTCCACATTAGCAGGGCTATACTTGCCCAAAGCTTTCTTCACTCCGGGCAGGCTGGCTTTCTCCTTTTCATAAGACTTGATGTGGCAGGTGGTGGGCCAGAGACTGTTTCAAACACTGCCACGTCTGCTTGGGATGGCACATACCCCTTGATGTATGTAGCTCTTGTCCGCCAGGTAGTTGTTGAGCACCTGGAGGCCGGAGGGGCTTTTGAGGTTTCCAAAGCCCGTGGCGTTGGCTGACCCAGGAGCGGGGTGGCAGCAGAGGAAAGCGGAACACAGGCTATCGCTAGCGAGCGCTAAGAGGGAAAAAAGCTAAGCTAGCTACTTTTAAAATGGTTTGTCCTTAAAATCAAGGGATTGATGGAGGAATATAAAAAAGGGTAAACTAGTAATAGAGTATTTCCATAATTATCTTCTAAGTGTTGCCCATTGGCATAGCTTACCCACTTCTTAATTGTTAATTAGCCACTTAGTCATACATTACAGTGAGAGAGTGGAAGAGTTTGATATGATGGATGCAATACCTATGAAGTGCTGTATTGATTTTTTGCATTCTCACAGGAGTTGGGGACCTAAAATTAGCAGTTCATAAAATCACTACCTAGAATGTCAAAGATCTAGTGAAACTGCAAGCTGTGATTTCTTTTGGTTTGCCCTATTTAATCAGGTTGCCAGAACTTGGAGCCTTGGAAACAGTTTATTGTTGCAATATAGTCCATAGAAGTACTTGGTAATTATGGGAGTCTGAAGTCAGGTGCCAAAATTAACTGTGTATTTTCGAGTGGAGTAAAATAAACCATGAATCAGAAGTAGAGAAAACAGCATAAAGCCTGAAAAAAATATAGTAGTAGAAGAAAGAGCAAAGAAATCTTATCTTGCTATGTGCATGACATAATAGCAGTAGTGCAGATGATTTAACTTGAATGTATTACTCCATGTAGAAGATGCTCTCTATAGGAATAATTTACATTTTATTTTCTCTATGATGCTTTAAAGTAACACTTTAATGAACCATTTTTAAAACGATGTCATTGAAGTAAAAAATTGTAATGGGCAAAGTGTGATCTGTAGAATATTTTATTCACAAGGTTCTTATTCTCATTTTGTAGAGTGTGTGTTTGTTTCTGGAAGAAAATGTGACCCAAAAGGCCAGTTGAATACTTGGTAGCTCTTTGATCTTGGACAACGTATTTAACCTTAGCTCTAACTTCTTTATTTTTTTAAATAAGTATAATAATGCCCATCTTTCAGAGTCATTCTGAAAATTAATAGCTAGCATCAAAAGTAACTAGTTTATTGTAGCACTTAATAGAGTAGCTATCTCATTGTTAATTAAATCAACCTAGACATGTTATCAGTTTCACTCTAAATATATATTCACTAACCCCATAGTCATACTATATTTCCATAGTTCATTTCATTTTTCTGCATGACTATTACGTTTCTTCTGTTTTCCTCAGACCTTCACACCTCCCCCCATCTTTGCTTTCAGCCTGTGAACGTTGCTTCCTATTTAACGAGAGAAAAAGAGCAAACATGCGAATTTTGATGAGCTCGACCTACCAGTTACCTGCATCTGTGCCCAAAATGGCAACCTTGTCTCTCAATATAGACAAACTATTCTTCTCTTTAAGGCCACCGTTCACTTGTACAGTAGGTGTCATCCCCTCTTGATGATTCAAGAACACTATTCCAGCAATTTTCTACTCTCCTATATATTCAGCTTTTCCTTCTCTACCAGATTTTTTCTGTCTTTTTACAGATAGGCTATTGTTTCACCCATATTTAAAAACAGCAACAATAAGACACTACTACTCTTAACAGCATTTCCTCTTTTTCATCTTCTAGTTCTATCCTTTATACCAATACTTCTTGAAGTTTTCTGCACCACCTGTTTTTATTATTTTTTGAATCCACTTTATTTAGGGTTTTTATTCCCACAAGTAAGAAACTGTTCTTATCAAGGTTACCAAAGACTTCTGTGTTGCTAAATCCATTAGTTGTTTCTAATCCTTAGTCTACTTGACAGATCAGCAGTATACTGCACAATTGGTCTTTTCCCCTTGAAACACTTTCCTTTTTTTTTTTTTTCTTAATATATTTTATTGATTTTTTTTTACAGAGAGGAAGGGAGAGGGATAGAGAGTTAGAAACATAGATGAGAGAGAAACATCATCAGCTGCCTCCTGCACACTCCCTACTGGGGATGTGCCCACAACCAAAGTACATGCCCTTGACCAGAATCAAACCTGGTACCCTTCAGTCCGCAGGCCGACGCTCTATCCACTGAGCCAAACCGGTTAGGGCTTGAAACACTTTCTTCACTTGACATCATTCTGATTTTTGTCTCAGACCTCAACTGTTTGCATCTCAGTCTCCTTTGTTGATTCTTCAGTTCTTAAACCTCTAAATGTTGGAGAGCTCCAGGGTTAGTTGGTTCTTTCTCTCTGTCTCCCTCTCTTAAAAAAATTACTTACACTCTGGCCAGTATGACTTGGTGGTTGGGTATCATCCCATGCACCAAAAAGGTCACTGGTTCAATTCCCTGTCAGGATACATACCAAGATTTCCGGTTTGATCCTTGGTCAGGGTGCATGTGGGAGGCAACTAATGGATGTTTCTCTCTTCTTCCTTCTCCCTTCCTCTCTCTAAAGTCAATGAAAACTAGAAAAAGTATTGACTTATTTTATCATCTGTATTCTTCTCTTGATCTCATCTAGTTCATGGCTTCAAATACTATCTATACATTACTATTATCTCTAACCTGGACCTCTTCTCTTAACTCCTGATTTGTACAGTAAATCCTCACTTAAGGTTGTCAGTGGGTTCTGTGACTTTAAGTGAAACAGTGTATAATGAAACCAATTATACTGTAGGCTAATTGATATAAACAAGAGTTAAGTTCCTACAATATCAATGTTAAAATGAAAAGATGTTATTCTAGAACCTGCTATGTATCAAACTGCCTCATTAACATCACCTGGAGAAATGTCTACTGGGCATCTATTCCATATGTCCCAAACCTGTTTCTCCATTAGGTTTCTCCATCTAATTGAATGACAACCTTATTCTTTTAGTTGGTAAGACCAAAAACCTTTGAGTCATCTTTAAGTCCTTTGTTCCTCTCATACCTCATATGTTTCTGATCCTATCAGCTCTACTTTCAAAATATATCCAGAATTTGACCTCTTACCACCTCTACTGCTCTATTCTAGTCCATTATCTCTTACCAGTATATTTATAGATACCCAGAGGTTCCTGTTTCTTGTTTACAGTGTTGGCCTTTTACTTGATTCTCTTTTCCCCTCAATATTTCTTGAGTGCATCTTTGTCATTGTAAAAACAAAGAACATGGAATGTGTGGGTAGCAAATTTTCTTAGTGAACCTGTGGTTTTCTTGATTACTTGATTGATTGGTCAGCTATATTATTCCAAATTCAGAATCTTTTTTTTATAGAACTTTGAGGTTATTGGTTTGTTGCCTTCTAACATTCTAGTGTTGCTGATGCCAGTGTGATTCTCAGTCACTTACTCTCTGGAGATTTTATTCTTGGAGTTCAGAAATGTTACAACACTGGTGTGTGTTTTTCCTGAGTGGTTCTCTGTGGATCTTGTAAATCTGAAGAGTTAGGTCTCTTTAACATAATAAATTGTCTGCCTGTCTCTATCTGTGTTTCTCTCTTTTTGACTCTCAGATTAGTTTCTGTTTTGTTTCTGTCCCTCCCACGGTGTGTGTGTGTGTGTGTGTGTGTGTGTGTGTGTGTGTGTGTTTTAATTTTTATTGAATGCATTTATCTTCTTTCCTTATGTCGTGTATTCATATCTCTGTCTCTTGGTTTTGTAGTTTGGGAGATTACAATAAAAAACCAACCACAAGGAATAATGATCAACTGAAAGCAGTTTCACTCAAGATTAAATTTAGATTACAGATTGGACATACTTTTTCTTCCTGCTGATAAATCCTAGTAAAACTTCATGAGAGTGACTTCTTTTTAAAAGGCATAAACCCATAAAGGACAGAGTCAATTTTCACAGGAGACAACACAATTTTGGAGGCTGAAAAGCAAATGGATGAGTTTAAATGACTTCTTAGCAGAATTGAGAAAGCTGCAATATAAGGAGGCCGTGGGTAAAGCAATAAGTGACTTGATTTCCACCCAAACTTCTAAAAGGCTCAGGAATTGGCATCACCAGGTGCTAATAGAAACTAGAATACTGAAGTAATTAGGGGTGAAGATGGAATTAAAAACTGGAAGATTAACTCAATTTGTTTCAATAGTGGTGATATTTCCAATCCCCTCTTGCATTTTATATAATTGGATAGCTACTCCTCTTGAGCTCTGGTACTCTCTGGAGAGCATAAGAGAGATTCTGGAGAAACCTAGACACAATTAAGATCACAGGTAATCTACCACACTAAAGATAGCCTGAAGCAAATGAGGAAAATAGAGGGAAAGCTGGTATCTGCCTGGTGCTTATTATTTGATAAGCTATTAATACAGAATTACTGAGTGCCAACTATGATTACATGCTAGACACTATGCTAGGTGCTAGGAAACAAAAGAGCAATACAGACCAAGGTTCTTGAGGATACTGCATCTATCATAAGGTTCCTTTGAGTTGGGATGCTCTTCCCCTACTCTTTACATGACTGTTGAAGAAGTGAGCAATGCAACAAATTATGATAGAAGTCACAAAGGAAAGAGAAGAACAGATCTGGAAGGCTCAAGTGCTGATGAAAAATGTGTCAGATAACAGATTTAGGAACCCCTATCTCCCAAATCCCTTTTTATTTAGCTTCTTCTGATAAATTTATCTTACTCAGTTTGTCATTTGAATGACATGCTAACAAGTCTGAGTTTTCTTGGTGTGTTATAGGGAGTCATTGAAAGAGTTTAGCCAATAAAGTGGCATTCCAGAATACAGCTTTAGGAAATTAGTGTAAAATTTGATTGGGAGTGAGGGTGGAAGCTGACAGTAGTGAAGTCAGTTGGAATCTTTTTTTTTTTTTTAACATTTTTTTATTGATTTCAGAGAAGAAGGGAGAAAAAAATATATATATATATATATACACATATATATATAAATTATGAGAGAAAATCATTTATCGGCTGCTTCCTGCATGCCCCCAGCTAGGGATCAAGTGCCCAACCTGGGCATGTGCCCTGACCAGGAATTGAACTGTGACCTCCTGGTTCATAAGTCAATGCTCAACCACTGAGCCATGCCAGCCAGGCTCAATTGGAATCTTTTAAGAGAAAATGTAGGCCTAAACTAGTTAAACTCGAGAGGAAGGAACGGATACATGAGAAATTAGAGAATGGGTTGGACTTTTAAAAATGGACTGGACAAGCCTGGCTGGTGTTGCTCCATGGTTGAACATCGACCTATGAACCAGAAGGTCACAGTTTGATTCCTGGTCAGGGCACATGCCCGTGTTGCAAACTTGGTCCCCAGTAGGAGGCATGCAGGAGGCAGCCAATCAAATGATTTTCTCTCATCATTGATGTTTCTATCTCTCTCCCCCCTCTCTTCCTCTCTGAAATCAATACAAATATATTTCTTTAATAATTGGACAAGAAACAGAGAGGAATTGGGCAGTGGTGCATATAGTGGTTTCTATCAACCAAATTGGGAATGGATCAGGAGGGAATCAGGTTTATCCTTTTGGATTTTGCTTGAACATTATTAGTCCTGCAAAGCATTCCCTGATTGTCCTAGCTAGGAAGTGTTAGGTGCACCCATGTTCTCATTTTATCTTCTCTTTTCTGTGTGTGCTTATCAGCTTTTCTTATTGTTTCAGTATCTTTCCCTTCGTTGTATTCTTTGTATATGGCAAATTAACTGTTGATCACATGAAGGGTTATTATTTCTGAAAATTTTCCTTGGTCAGAAAATGCATAGTGGAATAACTTAATATTTCATAGAAAAAGACAGTATGATAAATGAAGACAGTGTTAAGGATATTGTGTTCTCTCAGATTGGTAATAATGAATATAGATCTATTTTCTTTTGCCATTCTATGATTTATAGAAATGTTTCAAGATCTTTCTTATCTACAATTTCAAAGAGATTCTTCTAAATGTGTTTTTGTATTATTACTTTTGTTATTGTATCACCATCTAAATTTTTAAATTTTTTTAAAATTTGTTTTACAATTCTCTCTTCATGCCTCTCTCCCTAAATTCTTATTATCACTAGTAATTATTATCTTACACTCAGTCTGAAATTCTCATGGTTGAGGAAAAGATAATGTCTGAGTAAATCTACATGTATTAGTAATTCAGGGGGAAGAATCTTGCATGGAGGAAGCAAGTAAAGTTGCAAATGAGAGGAGCTAATTAACGGAGCAAGGTCTCAAATCTATAATTATGGGAGATGACTCTGGATGAAAAGAAAAATATAGGGGTTCCGCAGGCAGTGTCCCTTGGTGGGGACAGGGTGGAGCTGGAGGCACTGACGTATCCATGTGGCCACCCGCTTTGTCGCTGTGGCCACCTGCCGAAGCCTGGTGAGCATGGGAAGGGGAAGCCCTTTAAGTTCCTAGGAATTTTAGATGTCAAGAATATTTCCTGTGCACAGGACTTGGTATTGCATTCTTCGTTAGGATCTGTTATAGCTGGCCTTGGACATTTTTTATTAGATAGTAGAATTAAAAGATCGTGTGGTGTTGGAGTAGGAGAATTTATCTTGGTGACTTTACGATGCTGGTTTTATTGTAGGTATAATTATGCAAAGCTAAAAATCCAGGAAAGAATCGCCAGAGAAGGAATTAAAAATAAGATTTTATATGAAAGTACCCACCTTGGTCCTAAAAGAAAGCAAACCAACAGCCACAGCAGCAATTGAGTGGGGTTTTGAGCAAGAAGCCCAAATACAACTCACTGAAGTCAGTGTGAACAAAGTAGAGATCAACTGTGTAAAACATCATATGTACCATAAGAATGCTTTCAATCAAGTAAATGAAGTCTATGTATGTTGTAAAAAAAAAGAAAGGAAGGAAGGAAGAAATATAAGGGTCTTTCCCAGAAGACTGCAAGGAAGCGTGAAGAACATATTATTTCATATTATTTCCACGTGGAAATATCACTGGTAGAGTTATGTGATGGTAAATTTTGTGTCAATTTGGCTGGGCCACAGTGCCCAGATATTTGGTCAAATATTCTGGATGTTTCTATAAAGGTGTTCTTTTGGATGAGATTAATATTTAAGTCTATAGACTCTGAGTGAAACAGATTTCCCTCCATGATGGAAATGAGCCTCATCTAATCAGTTGAAGGTCTTACTAGAACAAAGACTGACTTCCTCAGAGTAAGAAAGAATTCTGTCAGCAGACCACCTTTGGACTCCAACTGCAACTCTTTCTTAGATCTCCAGCCTGCCAGCCTATGATGCAGATTTTGGGTTTTCACAGCCAATTCTTTAAAATAAATATGTGTGTGTGTGCGCATCATGTTGGTTCTGTTTATCTGGAGAAGCCTGACAAATACAAGTAGTAAAGTAGTGTCTAAAGCTGAAATTTAGGATGGGTTGGATGTGGGGAGGAGCTACAGTAGAGGACAGAAAACCTACTCTATGTATTGAGAATAATGAGCTTGGTTGGAACTTAGATTAGGATAAGTGGGTTTGGACCAATTCTTACAACTGATACTTGAGGAGTTTTAACTAAAACTACATCATAGATTTTATTCTAATTTTTTATTTGAACTTAGCCTTATTTTCCTTATTTTTGGGCATTTCTTAACTAATTTAGTCTTGTTTATTGCTGTCACATTTTGGTCTTCAATAGACTTGCTTTTCTTCTTTATCAATTGCTATCAGAGTCTAATTTATAATTTTTAATTTGTGTCAAAAATTAAGGCTTGTGGAAAATATTAATGATTTCACTTGGGGGTACTAAGTATACTTATGTATATGTTTATAACATTAAATTTAGAAAGCTTTGGTATTTTATAATATAGATACTGTGTGGGGAAGTTGGTCACTGCAACTCTTCTCTCTAGCCACACGTCCTTCTGGATGACCTTCCAGACAAAGCCAGGGCTGTGAGGGAAGCCCGGGTCCCAGGTGCCGGAAAGAAGCCAGTGCCGGCAGCCATGGAAAGAAAGGCCTACTCTTGCATGATTTTCGTGCATCAGGCCTCTAGTATCCTATCTAATAAAAGCGTAATAATGCAAATTGACCATCACTCCAACACACAAGATGGCCACCCCTATGTGGTCAAAGATGGCCACTCTCATGTGGACACAAGATGGCTGGCAGGGGAGGGTAGTTGGGAGGGACCAGGCCTGCAAGGGAGGTCAGGTGGGAGCAATCAGGCCTGCAGAGGAGGGCAGTTAGGGGCGACCAGGCTGGCAGGGGAGGGCAGTTAGGGGCAATTGGACCAACAAGGGAGCAGTTAGGCATCGATCAGGCCGGCAGGAGTGTGGTTAGGGGGTGATCAAGCTGGCAGGCAGAAGTGGTTACGGGCAATCAGGCAGGCAGGTGAGCGATTTGGAGCCAGCAGTCCTGGATTGTGAGAGGGATGTCTGACTACCGGTTTATGCTCGATCCCTAGGGGTCCCAGATTGGAGAGGGTGCAGGCTGGGCTGAGGGACACACACACACCCTGTGCACGAATTTCATGCACCAGGCCTCTAGTCCCACAGCAGGAGCACCGCTTAGCTGACCGACCCGTCTCGGTGGCCCACCCGCCCAGCGGCAGTCACTCATTCCCTTAGTAGTCTTGCCTGCCCAATCTCCAGAGAATGGGCCAGGCACTGATGGACCAGAGCCGCCGGCACGATCCTGACAGCGCCGTCAGCCTCCTGGAAGTCGCCCTCGGACACCATGGCCGCTTCCCCTCCCTAGACGCTCTGCAAGGAAGAAAGGATATAAAAGCGATTGCCAGGTGGCCCCCGACAACCAGTGTGAACGTCAGTGGGACAGATCCGGATCCCAGGCCGGCAAGGGCATCCCACTGCCTGCCCAGAGGGCCGATCGTGTCCTGGTTCCCCCCTCGGGACACCACCCATACACGAATTCATGCACCAGGCCTCTAGTTCAGTCATAAAAAGGAAATGCTGATACATGTTAATTGGAATGAAACTACAAAGCATTATGCTAAGTAAAAGAAGCCAGACACAAAATGTCTCACATTGTATGTTCCCTTAATTATCCAGGGTAGGAAAAGCAGATTAGTGGTTACTGGGGGTAGGAGGTAATGGGGAGGGATTACTTAATGAGTAGGCATACTCTAAGGCCATGAAAAAAATTTAAAACTGAGGTGGTGGTCACACAACATTATAACTATACTAAAAGTCACTGAATGGTTATTGTACATTGTGTACTAGAGGCCTGGTGCATGAAAATTCATGCATTGAGGGGGTTGTCCTTCAGCTGGCCTGCCCCCTCTCACAGTCCGGGAGCCCTCAGGGAAGCGGGCCTAAGCCATAGTCTGGCCTCCCTCTGCAGGAGGCGACCGGGCTGATCAGGGGAAGGCACCACCCCCATCACCCCATTGCTGCTGCCACTGCCGGCCACGATGGCTGCGAGGCCTGAGCTCCGGGCCTCGCAGCCACCAGGGCTCCCTCCTTGGTTTGATCATTTGCTAGAACAGCTCACAGAACTCAAAATAACAGTTTCCTTATTAGATTATCAGTTTATTACAGTAGGGTACAACTCAGGAACAGCCAGATGGAAGAGATGCATAAGGCAAGACAGGTGGGAAAGAGTGCAGAGCTTTCATGACTTTTCTACCCTCCCAGCACCTCCGCATTGTTCACCAACCTGGAAGCTCTCCAAATCCTGTAGTTTGGGGATTTTTGTGGAAGCTTCATCATGTAGACATGATTAATTATCAACTCAATCTTCAGTTCCTCTCTCCTTCCCAGAGGATGGGAAGTGAGGTTGAAAGTTCTAAGCTTCTAATCTGGTGACCAGCCCCTTTCCTGAAGCTATCTAGGAGCCCACCAAGAGTCTTCTCATTAGAGCAAAAGATGTGCCTGTCATCCAGGAAATTCCAAGAGATTTAGGAGCTCTGTGTCAAAGACCAGGTATGAGAACAAGATTCACACTCTTAGTACCTTTATTTCTTTGGAATCTACAAAGGTTTTTATGAACTCTGGCCAGGAGCTGGAGACAAAGACCAAAATATATATGTGTCTTATTTCACAATATCACACCCACTTTGAGATAATTTTTTAAAATATCTTTTTATTGATTTCAGTGAGGAAGGGAGAGAGAAAGAAACATCAATGATGAGAGAGAATCATTGATTGGCTGCCTCCTGCACGCCTCCTACTGGGAATCAAGTCCGCAACCCTGGCATGTACCCTGCCTGGGAATCAAACCATGACTTCCTGGTTCATAGGTTGACACTCAACCGCTGAGCCACACTGGCTGGGCTGAGATAATCTATATATATAAAAGCCTAAGCAACCATTACAATGGAACGACCAGTCGCTATGATGCACAGTGACCACCAGGGGGAAGACACTCAACACAGGAGCTGCCCCGTAGTGGTCAGTGCGCTTCCACAGCCAACCTCCCCCAGCCTGCCAACCTCCCATGGTTCCTCCCCCCGGCCAGCAGGCCCTGATCACCTGATCAGGGCTGGGCCCCGGGCCGGGACAGGAAACCAGGATTTGGTGGCAGCGGACATGGCCCCTTTCCCAGGGTGGCCGAAGGCCGGCTCCCTTGGGACTGGCAGCTAACCTACTCCGCTCTGTCCTACTCCTGGTCAGCAGGCCCTGATCGGCCCGCTGCCCACCCACCGTGGCGATGAGGGAAGGCAGGAAACCACGCAGTGGCGGGGCGCCGACAATGGCAGCGTCCGGCTTCCATTCCTTCTGTGCCCAGCCTGGCAACCATCACCTCGTCTCCTGACCCCGCTGGGGCCTTTGGGCCCTGATCGGTCCTGATCGCCAGCCAGGCCTAGGGACCCCACCTGTGCACAAATTTTGTGCACAGGGCCTCTAGTTTTTATATGTGGAGTAAGGTAGGTTCCAAACTCATTCTTTTTATGTGGTCATTCAGTTGTCCCAGAACCTTTTTTTGAAGAGACTAATCTTTCCCTTTTGGGTGGTCTTGGACCTTTGTCTAAAATCAGTTAGCCATAGATGTTTGGGTTTATTTCTGGACTCTGTTCCATTCCATAAATCTGTATGTCTATCTTATGCCAGTACCACACTGTTTCGACTATTGTAGCTTTGTAGAAAGTTTTGAAATTGGGAAGTATGGGTCCTCTTAACTTTTTCAAGATTCTTTGGCTATTCAGGCTTCCTTAAAGTTACTTATGAATTGAGGATTGGTTTTCAATTTCTGAAGAAAAGAAAAAGAAAACAAGTCCATCACAATTTTGATAGGGATTGTACTAAATCTGTAGATAACTTTAGGAAGCATCATAATTTTAAGTCTTCCAAGTTCAAGAACATGATGACTTTCCATTTATGTAGGTCTTTAATTTATTTCAGCAATGTGTTGTAATTGTCTGTGTGCAAGTCTTTCATTTCCTTAGTTAAATTTATTCCTAGATATTTTATTTTTTTTGAATACTGTTATAAGTGGAATTATTTTTTAAATTTCTTTTTTGAATTGATCATTGTTGGTATATAGAAACAATCAGTTTTTGTGTGTTGGTGTTATACTTGTAATGTTGCTGAATTTATTTATTAGCTCTTATAGATTTTTTAAAATGAATTTCATGTCTTTTCTATACTTGAAATCCTGTCATCTTCAAAAAGAGATAGTTTTACTTCTTCCTCTCCAGTTTGGCTACCTGTTATTTCTCTTGCCTGATTGTGCTGGCTAAGACTTCTGAATAGCAGTGGCGAAAGTGAGCATCCTTGTCTTGTTTCTGATCTTAGGGGAAAGCTTTCGTCTTTTATCATTGAACTAGAGGCCCGGTGCACGACATTCATGCACTGGGGGGGGAGGGTAGAGGGGGTCACCTCAGTCCAGCCTGCATCCTTTTGAAGTCCAGGAGCCTTTGGGGGATGTCCGACTGACAGCTTAGGCCCACTCCCCTTGGGCCTAAGTCGTCAATCGGACATCCTTAGCACTGCGGTGGAGGCGGCCGCTGCGCTCACCAGCCATCAGCCTGGCTTGTGGCTGAGCAGCGCTACCCCTGTGGGAGCACACTGACCACCATGGGGAAGCTCCTGTTTTAGCGTCTGCCCCCCTTTCCCCCCCCGTAGTCAGTGCGCGTCATAGCAACCTGTCGTTCTGTGGTTTGGTCGATTTGCATATTACCCTTTTATTATATAGGATATGTTAGCTGTGGGTTTTTCATATACTGTTATGCCCTTCATGTTAAAGAAGTTCCCTTCTATTCCAAGTTCACTAAGTGTTCTTATCATGAAATCGTGTTAAATTTTGTCAAATGTTTTTTTTCTACATCTATTAAGATGATTGTGTGGGACTCCACCTTTCAGTCTATTAATGTGGTATATTACACTGAATTTGTTAAACCACCATTGCATTCTTAGGATAAAATCCCAATTGTTCAAGGTATATAATTTTCTAAATATACTGAGGATTAGTTTGCTGGTATTTTTTGTTTTTGTTTTTTTAGAATTATTGTGTTTAGATTTTTTTTTTAGAATTTTAAATTTTTTTAGAACTTTTTTAAGAATCAATCAAAGAGAGATTGATTTGTAGTTTTCTTATGGTCTCTTTGTTTGACTTTTGGTATCAGGCTAATGCTGGCCTCCTAGAATGTGTTAAAAAGTGTTTTCTTTTTTTTTTTAAGGAGTTTCAATAGGATTGATCTTAATTCTTTTTTTAATGTTTGATAAAATTCACCAGTAAAACCATCTGGTTCTGGCTCTTTGGAGGTTATCGATTACTAGTCCAATCTCTTGTAGGTCTGTTGAGATTTTCTGTTTTTCTTTTTTTCTTGAATCACTTTTGGTAACTAGGAATTTTTCTGTTTCATCTAGATTATCTAGTTTGTTTTGGCATACGATTATCTTATAAGCCTTTTAATTTCCATAAGACTGGTAGTAGTATCCTTGTTCTCATTCCTGATTTTAGTTATTTGCATCTTCTCACTTTATCCTTGGTCACTATAGCTAAGGTTTCTATATTTTATTCATCTTTTCAGAAAACCAACTTTTAGTTTTGTTGATTATTTTTCTGTTCTTTTTGTTGTTTATCTCGGCTCTTATCTGTATTATTTACTTTGCTGGATTTGGGATTTATTTTGGTGTTGTTTTTTTTCTAGTTTCTTAAGGTATAAAGTTGATTTTTTTTTTAGAATATAAAGCAATTAATCTATCTTTTGAATATGTGATTATCATTAGTCCTTAGGAAGCTATGGAGCTTCTCTATGATTTTGTAGAGGAAGGGCTTTGACTTTTCCCCTCCTCTGCTTCAGGATAAGCTAATCTATTACTTTGGAGGGCTGGGACATTATACATTGTGTGGTGGTGGTGGTGGTGGTAATGGTGGTGGTAATGGTGGTGATCCTGAGGTTAGGAGGGAGATTGATTTAGTTGTAATTTTCTTAGTAGTTCTGCTTTTTCTAACTCTTTAGCCGTCCTTTTGGATAAAGGACAAAATGTAAAACCTGCCTCTTATTCCTGCCCTGATACAGTACTGTTTGGCAACCAGGGGAAAGGGAATTTCAACTTTTTTTCCACATCTATGCCCCTATCCTCATCCACCAAGTTTGTGGGTACCAGTAAAAATTTCTAAGGACATGCTACATACAGTTTCTGGGATTCATCTTCCAGTTCAGACTAACTCATTCAGCATCTGAAAGATACTTAACAAAATTGCATGGTATGAGTTTGAGATCATTTCCTGGCTTGGGGATACTTTTAACTTTTTTTATTAGCCTAAGGGAAGGATAGTCTTCTGTAAACCTACACCTATGCCACCATCTTTCCTGGAAGTCTCATAAGTACTAGAAAGAATTTTTAGGATTAAAAAAAGGTATTATTTAAACTGAAATAACATTCATCTTCAGCCTAGCTTTGGATCAATTCTGCGGAAAAATGCATACGTTCAAAACTTTGCACTATGTTGCGTTTACTTCCTCTAGGATGCTCTTTAAATGGATAATATATGATCTTTCAGACTTTTCTTATTTGAAACTTCTATACAGATGCAGGCATTTTCAGAACTTTGGGATTTTGTGGACTCTGTAAATCTTCACGCACTGGCCTCTCCTCTCCACTCCCACTTCCCCCCACCACACACACAGGAAATATCTCATAGGTTTCCAATTTTCTATTTTGCTGAATGAGGACATTAAAAATAGATCAAGCCCTAACCGGTTTGGCTCAGTGGATAGAGCGTCGGCCGGCAGACTGAAAGGTCCCGGGTTGGATTCAGGTCAAAGGCATGTACCTTGGTTGCGGGCACATCCCCAGTAGGAGGTGCGCAGGAGGCAGCTGATCGATGTTTCTCTCTCATCGATGTTTCTAGCTCTCTATCCCTCTCCCTTCCTCTCTGTAAAAAATCAATAAAATATTTCTTTAAAAAAAAAATAGATCAAACAGTGAAAATAAGTAAATAAAAAATAAATCAACATTTCCTCTCACCACAAGTACCAAAGATATCTTCTATAATAATAAAAGTGTAATATGCTAATTAGACTGGATGACCTTCCAAGGGAAGCCGGGGCTGCGAGGGAAGCCCGGGTCCTGGGTGCCAGAGGGAAGCCAGTGCCGGCAGCCAGAGAAAGAAGGCCTACTCTTCCACAAATTTTGTGCATCAGGCCTCTAGTAAATAAATAAAAATCTAGGAATAACACAACCTTATAATACAGTCTTTGTTTAAATTGAATACATTTGGCTCTAGGCAAAACTCACTTTATTTTTCTTTTTTAAAAAAATTATTTAGCTACGAATTAATGAGTACTATCTCATGGGTGACATGTAAGAACTGCTGCTTATACTTGGAACAGTACACTTATAAGACGTACTACCTGAATATGATGAATAGGCACATATCTCATATCCTCTGTTTTCTTACCAGTTCGGTCCTTTGGTACAGAAGACAGACCAACAGATCGTCCAATACCACCTCGAGATGAAGTCTTTGAATACATAATATTCCGCGGAAGTGATATTAAAGACCTCACTGTTTGTGAGCCGCCAAAACCACAATGTTCTTTGCCTCAGGACCCAGCTATCGTTCAGGTAACTGATAATAAGTTTGTCTTGGTGTTCAAATAAACTTGATGCCTTGGCTTTTGCCGCTCCTGGGTTTTCAGGGTTTTTTGTTTGTTTGTTTGTTTGTTTGTTTTCTCAGTTGAATGCCCATATATAGCTTACCATTTTATATTTCCCTAGATACCTAAAATACCTGGATAATGTTTCATCTAGGTTTTTCTCTCTAGAGCATAAGAAACTAAATAAAGTCTGAAGTAGCTAATGAATTTATTTTTATCATAAAATATTTTCTAATTTCAACATCAGTTAAAATATTTTATCGAGATCTAATTATATGAGAAACACTATTCAAACCAGTATACATAAAAGTCAATCCTCGCTCTAGCTGGTTTGGCTCAGTGGATAGAGCGTCAGCCTGCGGACTCAAGGGTCCCAGGTTCGGTTCCGGTCAAGGGCGTGTAACTTGGTTGCGGGCATATCCCCAGTGGGGAGTGTGCAGGAGGCAGCTGATCGATGTCTCTCTCTCATCAATGTTTCTAACTCTCTATCCCTCTCCCTTCTTCTCTGTAAAAATCAATAAAATACATTAAAAAAAAAAGTCAATCCTCACCACCCTCTGAGCTTGTTATTAGAATTATTCTCAGTTTTTACAAGTGAGATTGGGATAGAGCCACAATTTGAACAAACTCAGGCAGTTGGCTCGAATCCAGGATCTGTGCCACTATATTAATTCTCATGTGGTTCATATTAAAAACCAAGATGGTGCCCTAACCGGTTTGGCTCGGGATAGAGCGTCGGCCTGCAGACTCAAGGGTCCCAGGTTCAATTCCGGTCAAGGGCATGTACCTTGGTTGCGGGCACATACCCAGTAGGGAGTGTGCAGGAGGCAGCTGATTGATGTTTCTAACTCTCTATCTGTTTCCCTAACTCTCTGTAAAAAATCAATAAAATATATTTTTTTTAAAAAAATTAAAAAATAAAAACCAAAATGGTGATGGCTACTCTTAGGTATATTAGGTTTGGGGGCAGGGGAGTAAAATCACATTATATGTTGTACAATATACATGCAACATTATATAAGATAACCAAACATAGCACTGGCCAGGTGGCTCAGTTCGTTGGAGCGTCATGGTCAGGGCACATACAAAAGGCAACTGATCAATGTTTCTCTCTCTCTCTCTCTCTCTCTCTCAAATTAATAAAAAAAATGTGTCCTTGGGTGAGGATTTTTTTTTAAAAAAGAGAGCCAAACATAAAATTTTAATATACAGACATGTTCAATTCCCTAAATAAGGTATTTAAAAAGAAGACTTAAGTATTCTCAGTGAGAGAAGTAAAAAATTGAGTATTTTAGCCTTAGCCAATTTGGTTCAGTGGATAGAGGCTCACCCTGTGGACTGAAGTATCCCAGGTTCGATTCCGGTCAAGGGCACATGCTCGGGTTGCGGGTTCAGTTCTCAGTAGATGGCATACAAGATGCAGCTGATGAATGATTCTCTCTCATCATTAATGTTTCTATCTCTCCCTCCCTCTCCCTTCCTCTCTGAAGTCAAGTGAGATTGGGATAGAGCCACAATTTGAAATATATATATTTTCTAAATATATATATATTTTTTAATTGTGTATTTTATTTAAAACAGAAACACATATCTAAAAGATTTTAGCCGAAACCGGTTTGGCTCAGTGGATAGAGCGTCGGCCTGCGGACTGAAAGGTTCCAGGTTCGATTCGGTCAAGGGCATGTACCTGGGTTGCGGGCACATCCCCAGTAGGAGATGTGCAGGAGGCAAAATAAAAAAATAAAAGATTTTAATTATGGATTAAAGAGGATGTCCAGGGAACAAACTGAAAGCTCTGGTGCCCGACCCCACCTCTGGCCCTGGCCCGGGACCCCCTCCCCTCCCAGGATCCCCTGGGATTCCCCACCCCTAAACAACAAAAGAAAAGAAAAAAAATAAAATAAAAATAAAGAGGATGTCCATTATAGTACCTATTTTCATTTTACATTTTAATTGGAAGCATATAGAAACTGTCAGCTATAATGCAGAGGAAGCAGGTCTTAAGAATATTTTTACTTGAGGGCATAGCTGATTAAAACCTTGTGGCCCCCTTGGTTTTCCTCCTGAATTCATTTTTTTCTTAACCCTTTTTCTTATTAGAAGTCTTTGTTTGGCCCTAGCTGGTTTTGCTCAGTGGATAGACCCTCAGCCTGCTGACTGAAGGGTCTCAAGTTTGATTCCAGTCAAGGGCACGTAACTCTACCTCTACCAATCAATGTGCTTCTCTCTCTCAGTCTTTCCCCCTCCTTTCCACTCTCTCTAAAAATCAATGGAAAAATATCCTCGGATGAGGATTAAAAAGTAAATAAATAAAACCCCTGGTTTAAAAAAAAGTCTTTGGTCATTTGCGCTAAAAGATGCTTATTCATTTATCAATGTAGTACTTTTAAATTAACTTTCCTTTTTTTGTTCTGTGAGTGATAAAAATCTTAGTTTCCCACAAATCAGATTCTTAAAGTACATATTATACACAATTTGTCTTCTAGTTATTAAAATACCTCAGGAACTCTTCTAATATAAAATTAAAGCAGAAAAAAGAAAAGGGACCTTTTAACATTTATTTACCACTCATTTTTCTTGAATATTAAGACAAGCTTTTTAATAAGAAATGGGTAAATTTTATTCTTAAAACATAAACTAGAGAAATTCTTTCATCTATCCTCTCCTTTCTTTTTTATTGTTGAAGTATTATAGG
>NW_005356042.1:2039049-2043719 GCF_000412655.1 Myotis brandtii | reverse complement strand
ATTGCCCACCTCCACCCAGTTCCCGCCCCACCCCAGGCCTTCAAAACCCTATTGTCTGTGTCCATAGGTAAAGCATATTCTATGTAATAAAGGGGTAATATGCAAATTGACCCTAATGGCGGAACAACTGGTCACTAAGATGCGCACTGACCACCAGGGGGCAGACGCTCAATGCAGGAGCTGCCCGCTGGTTGTCAGTGCGCTCCCACAGGAGGAAGCACCGTTTAGCCACAAGCTGGGCTGACGGCTGGCGAGCGCAGAGGTGGTGGCAGGAGCCTCTCCCGCCTCCGCAGCCGCGCTAAGGATATCCGATTGATAGCTTAGGCCCGCTCCCCGAGGGCTCCCAGACTGCCAAAAGGCGCAGGCTGGGCTGAGGGACACACACACATACACACACACTACCACCACCACCACCACCCCACACACACACTGGGCCTCTAGTATGCATATAAGATCTTTGGTCCCTCTCTCTCCTTCCCTCTAAGATTCCTCAGTCTGTTATTTCATGTTTCCATGCTTCTTGATTCTATTTTATTTATGAGTTTATTTTGTTCATTAGATTTTTTGATCGTTTCTTTTGATTTTTAGATTCAATTGTTGATTATCCTCTCCTTTTTGTGTCTTAATTTTGGGGAAGTAAGTCTGAAGGAATCCTGAGAAAATTTGACTTCTTTTTTTTTTTTTATTTAATAATTTTTATTTCTTAAAGTATTAAGAGTATTACTACATATGTCTCCTTTTTTCCCCCCCTTGACACTCCCCCGACCTCCCCTACCTCCTAGTGTCTTGTGTCCATTACCCCCCGGGTGTCTTGTGTCCATTGGTTAATCTTATATGCATGCATATAAGTCCATCGGTTGATCTCTTAATCCCCCCCCCCAAACCCTCCCCAGGCTTCCCCCTGTAGTTTGACAGTCTGTACAATGTTGCTCTGCCTCTGCATCTACCCCTGTTCATCAGTCTATACTGGTCCCCATTATCTGTGCCAACCTCACTGGAGCAGTCCCAACCTGACCCGGGCCGTCCCCACCTCACCGGGGCCGTCCCTACCTCACCGGAGCCGTTTCAACCTCACCGGGAAAATCTGACTTCTTAAGTGGAGGGAGAAGAAACACATTCTAATAGAAGTAGCTGCCTACACCAGCAATTTTCAATTGGTATGCCACAAGAATTATTAAAACTTGAAATACCTGACTATTCAGTCAGGGGCACTGACCTCTTTTCCCTTAGATTGTCAAATAAAAGAATGACAACAGCCAACACGGCTATAGCCGTTTGGTGTGAATGAATGATAATTATACCTATTTATTTTTTGTCATATAGGCAAAGAATATAATGTACTTTTTGGTGTGCTGCACCAAATTTTAGCAATTAGTTTATGTGTGCCACGAGATGAAAAAGGTTGAAAATCACTGGCCTACACCAAATAGTGGTGATATCTATTTTATATATATACTAGAGGCCTGGTGCTTGAAATTCATGCATGGGTGGGGTCCCTCCGCCTGGCGGCAATCGGGGTTGATCAGGGCCATCTCGCCCAGTCCCAGTCGGGGCCAGTGGCCGGTGTCCGGGGAGGGACTGCGGGAGGGATCACTGGAGGGCTCCAGGGCGTGTCCAGCCGCATCTTGCCCAGTCTCGATTGGCCAGACCCCAGCAGCAAGCTAACCTATTGGTTGGAACATCTGCTCCCTGGTGGTCAGTGCACATCATAGTGACCGGTCAGTCGATGCTCAGTCGGACACTTAGCATATTAAGCTTTTAGATAGATAGATAGATAGATAGATAGATATACTAGAGGCCCGGTGCATGAAATTCCTGCACTGGGGGGAGTGTCCCACAGCCCAGCCTGCACCCTCTCCCATGTGGGACCTCTTGGGGGGATGTCCGGCAGTCAGACATCCCTCTCACAATCCAGGACTGCTGGCTCCCAACCGCTCACCTGTCTGATTGCCCCTAACTGCTTCTGCCTGCCAGCCTGATCACCCCCTAACCACTCCCCTGCCAGCCTGATTGACACCTAACTGCTCCCCTGCCGGCCTGGTCGCCCACAACTGCCCTTCCCTGCCAGTCATCTCTGACCACATGGGGGCGGCCATCTTGTGTGAGGGTGTGATGCTCAATTTGCATATTACCTCTTTATTATATAGGACTAGAAGCCTGGTGGTATGAAATTTGTGCATGGGTAGGGTCCCCTGGCCTGGCCGGTGATCAGGGTCAATCGGGGCCTTCCGGCTGCCAGCCAGGGCCTCCCTTAGTTTACACCGCCCCCTGGTGGTCAGCGCACGTCATAGCGAGTAATCAATCTCCCAGTTGAACTCCTGTGGGGACAATTTGCATATTAGGCTTTTATATATTTAGATAGCTTTTGGTAATTCTCCAGGGAACCAGTTATTTAAGTAATCAGCTTTATGGAATGAGGAAAATCAAAGAAAATGCAAATCAAAATGGTATTGAATAACCTCTAACCACCTTAAATTTTGACTTTGGATTATTTATTTATTTATTTATTTTCAGAGAGAGGAAGGAAAAGAGAGATAGAAACATCAATAATGAGAGAGAATCATCCATTGGCTGCCTCCTGCATGCACCCTACTGGGGATCGAGCCTGCAACCCAGGCATATGCCCCGTCCAGAAATAGAACCATGACCTCCCAGTTCAGAGGTTGATGCGCCACCACTGAGCAACACTGGTTGGGCAACTTTTGAACTTTTAATTCATTCTTTCAGTAGGATTTATTGAGCACCTGTCATTTGCCTGGTACCAGCAGTGAATACACAGACAAAGTCCTACCATCAGTGAGCTTATATGCCAGTAGTTGTTATTACACTTCATATTTAAATTATGAAATATTTTATATTAAGATAAATTAATATTATAAAAGTTTGTGTATATACATATTAAATTATATTTTGGGTTTAGTAACAATGTTTTTTTAATTTCTTTAACTTCATGATAACTATATTTAAAAATGTAAATTTTTGTGTGGAATAGTTTGTTTTTCCATCTCTTTCCTGTAAATTTAATAGTGCACCTCACATGATCGAAAATAAAATCAAAAGTGAAATGTCTTATTTGTCAGCACAGATTTAAAACTCAATATAATCAATTATGTTTTTTCATGTTTTTTTCCCTTTAAGCAAAGTTATTTTACTTGATAGTCAAGTAACTTTTCTTCAGTTCTTTCCTAAATCTGCTATAAAACTCTTTACTCAAAAGAGGAGTTTATTGTAGAAAAAAAGTGTATATATCAATGACTATAAAATTAGCACATATAGTTGACCCTTTGAACAATGCAGAATTTGGGAGTGCCAACCCTCACACAATAAAACATCTACATGTATTTTTATTTTTAACTTCTCTATGAAAGATACTTTCTTTTTTTTCTTTTCTTTTTTCAATCGTCACCTGAGGATATATTGTTTTCTTTTTACATTGACTTTAGAGAGAGGAAGCGGGAGAGAGAGAAACATCAATCAGTTCCCTCCCATACATCCCCTGACGGGGAATCAAACCTGTAACCTTTTGGTGTACATCAAGGATGTCAGACTTGTGGCCCACGGGCCATATGCCTCGTTTAATTGGCCCGTGTTAGCCTTTGAGTTTGACATGCTTGGTGTACAGTACGACACTCCAGCCAACTGAGCCACCCAACCAGGACCACATGTAACTTCCGACTCCCCAAAACTTAGCTATAGTTGTTTCTCGGATTGTGCGGGGTATTGATTTCAGGACCTTTTATAGATACCAAAATCCGTGGATACTCAAGTCCTTTATACACTGAGTGGCCAGATTATTATGACCACCTGATGTTTGTAGACAAATTAGCTATAATTTCGCGCTAAAGTTGCTAGAGGGCCAGACCATTACAAATAGGGAAGCAGGTTGTTTACCCTGACAGTAGAAGTGATTTTTTTTCTGAAGATGTGGGTAAACAATGTGATTTAACAGCCTTTGAACGTGAGATATATATTACACTGAGTGGCCAGATTATTATGACCACCTGACGTTTGTAGGCAAATTAGCCGTACACTGCATCGTATGGGATATGGAAGCGGAAGGCCTGTTCCAGCACCTTTGCTGTCTGCAGTTACCAAGATAAAACGTCTCCAAGTCGCACAGGAACACAAGGAGTGGACAGCCGAGCATTGGAAAAAAGTCATGTGATCCGATGAATCACATTTCCAGTTGCATCATGCAGATGGCTGAGTGAGAATTTGGCGGAAACAGCATGAAAGCATGAACCCCACATGCATGAGTACAACCCTTCAAGCTGGTGGGGGCAGTGTTATGGTTTGGGGCATGTTTTCCTGGCATGATTTGGGCCCTTTAATTCGTGTGGAACAACGTCTGAATAGCACAACATACCTAAGTATCATTGCTGATCAGGTTCATCCTATCTTGTGGATGGCGTATCCCAATGGAGATGGCTTCTTCCAATAAGACAATGCGCCATGCCACGGTGCTCGTATTGTGCAGGAGTGGTTTCAAGAACATGAGGGAGACTTTACCTTGCTTAGGTGGCCCCCACAATCACCAGATCTCAATCCAATTGAGCATTTGTGGGACGAAGTTAAAAGAGCCATCAGGCAGCTGGTTCCACAACCATCAAATCTCACAGAACTGGACAGTGCTATTCATCAGACATGGTGTCAGATTCCTCACATCACCT
>NW_005356042.1:2035393-2038804 GCF_000412655.1 Myotis brandtii | reverse complement strand
GGTGGTCATAATAATCTGGCCACTCAGTGTATAAAATGGTGTAGAACAAAACATACAATGGACCCTCTCCATTTGTTGAGGGCTGACTATATTGAAAAAAATTCACATATAAGTGGACCTTCAAAGTTCAAACCCGTGTTGTTCAAGGGTCAGCTAGATATACAAATAGTGAAATCAGAAGGTTATTCAGCTGTTCTAATGTTAAATACATGTTGTAAGATTATAATTGCTTTTGTGTCTAGTAGTTATAATTTAATCGTTTTCTTTAAAAGTATAAATATTCAAATTTCTTTCCATTATATGCATGTTGTTTAGAGCCTGAAAAAAATAACCCATGGTTTTTCTTCAGTCTTCACTAGGCTCATCTACTTCTTCATTCCAGTCAGTGGGTTCCTATGGACCTTTTGGCAGGATGTCGACGTACAGTCAGTTCAGTCCAAGTTCATTAGTCGGGCAGCAATTTGGTGCTGTTGGTGTTGGTACGTTTTTCTTTTTTCTTTTTTTTTATAACCACACGTTTTTAGACATCTTGTTTGGTATTCCTTTTGTAGCCTATTACTATATTTTACAGGCTTTATTTAATGTCCTCATTGACCAGTGGTTCTAAAATGGTCTCTCTTGGCCCTGGCCAGGTAGCTCAGTTAGTTAGAGTGTCATCTCAATCTGCCAAGGTTGTGGGTCCGGTCAGGGCACATACAAGAATCAACCAATGAATGAAAAAATAAGTGTAACAACAAAATCGATATTTCTCTTTCTCTTTCCCTCTCTCCTCCACTTCTCCCAGTCCCTCTCCCACGTTGTCTCCCTTCCTCCTTTCTTCCCTCTTTAAAATCAAGAAATAAAATGGTCATCTCTCAAAAGAGTCACTTTAAAAAAACAACACAAAAAATCTGGATATACCCAATGATCAGATTTCATTGAATGTTATTTTAAATTTACATAAGGTATATACATTTAAAATAAGTATTTTTTCAATAGGATAGATTTTCAAAAAGGGATTGGCAATAATGCCATTGTGATTAGGGAATATTAATGCCATTAAGAAGTATTTATGTTGAATGTGGGTGATTATCTCATCACCTATGAAAGATGCTCACATAGAGCATATTTGGAGGGTTGGTGCTTTGTTTATAGTAACAATGTTTTAGAAATGTGACACTATAAGGAGAATGTGTAGGAGGGCTGGGCTAATAACAAACAGTCCTACTTACAAGGACAAAGGCCATTCATTGTGTGCAAAAGCTAGGTGTAATCAGATCAACTCGGTGTTAAGTTTTGTTTTTATGTCTTAGCATGCTAATGAGTTTTGTTAAAATTAATTTCTTTTTTATATAGTTGTAACTTTTCAAGTATGTAAACGTTTGACTTACAAAATAAAAAAGGATAGGGTGAATCCCAAAATTGAATGAATATAAGCTGAAACAACTGGTAATAAATATATATCAAATCAATAACATAGCCACACAGGAAAAAAGTACTTAATTCAAGTAACTTTTACACTCTTAGTAGGTTATATGGTAGTAAATAGAACTATTAAAAAATTTTGACTTGGGGTTTGTAATTGGTAGTGGCATTGGTGTTAATTCTGAAACTATTTTTTAAAATATATTTTTATTGATTTCAGAAAGGAAGGGAGAGAGAGACGAGAGAATCATGATTGACTGCCTCCTGCACATCCCCCACTGGGGATTGAGCCTGCAACCCAGGCATGTGCTCTGACTAGGAATCGGGAATCAAACTGACTTCCTGGTTCATAAGTCTGTGCTCAACCACTGAGCAACACTGGCCAGGCAATTTTGAAACTATTTTGTATGTATAATGGGGTAGGACAAATTAGTAGTATATTGATGTTGGGAAGTGGTGTGGAGTAGGGATATAAAAATATGGAATGGGGAAGGTACCGAAGAACCCTGTGATGTTGAAGGTGAATTGGAGGTATGAGAATGAACTCATTTTTTTAAAAAAACTGCTTATTTCCTGACTGACAGGCCTAGAAGCAGTGATATCCAGTAGCAAAGAACATGTGTAGACTCTGTTCTTGGTTTCTAAATACCATTCCCCACTAAAAGAAGGGGAAACAATGCTCTTTTTTAACAGAAAAATACCAGCTAATAAAAGGAAGGAATGGTAGATAATAGAAAATCATCATTTAATAATCTCGCCCTGGCTGGTTTAGCTCAGTGGATAGAGCGTCAGTCTGCAGACTGAAAGGTCCCAGGTTCTATTCCAGTCAAGGACATGGACCTTGGTTGCGGGCACATCTCCAGTAGGTGGTGTGCAGGAAGCAGCTGATTGATGTTTCTCTCTCATTGATGTTTCTGGCTCTCTATTCCTCTCTGTAAAAAATAAATAAAATATATATTAAAAAAAATAATCTCTGGTGTAATAATTAGCAGCACTATTATCAGCTAAAATCATTGAGTAAATGGTGTTGAAAGAGGATATTAAAATGTCCTTAAGGTATTCATCCCACAGTTTACTTACTAATTACAAAGAGGGTGAGTGTTGTGCCTTTATAATGGAACCAGAGGCCCGGTGCATGGGATTCTTGCACTGGTGGTGGGCGTGACATGCAGGGATTGGCCTGCTGTCGTAGTGCTGCTCATTCCAGTCAGCTGAGTGGCTGCTCCCTGGTCTGGCATCTTCCATGGAGCCGGAGCACTCGCCTCTCCAAGGGACCTGGTTGGGGCCGGGCCCAGGGACAATAGCACTAAGAGGCAGTAGAGTAGGCCTCAGTCCTGCAGCAGCCACGAACCGGCCCCCAGCCTACAGGATCAGTTCTACAAGCCCAGCAGCAGCCTGCAGGCATCCAGAGGAGGCGGCAGGGAGCAAGAAGGAGGAGCCTGGGGTGAGGAGGCAACGATGGATTGCCCGGCTGCCCAGGGTTCACGGCGGGAGCAGCCACTCATTTCGGTCAGCCGAGAGGCACTCCCACTGTGGTAGCGCACTGACCACCAGGGGACAGCTCCTGCGTTGAGCATCTGTCCCCTGGTGGTCAGTGTGTGTCGTAGTGACTGGTCAACCGGTTGGTCTGGTCGTTTAGCCGTTCGGTCGCTGGGCTTTTATTATATAGGATATTATATAGGACTAGAGGCCTGGTGCACGAAATTCGTGCACGGGGGTCGGGTGGGGGGTCCCTCAGCCCCGCCTGCACCCTCTGCAATTTGCGACCCCTACACCTTTTTATTATCTAGCTAACCTCTTCACGTTTAAAAAAATTAACTGAAATACCACCTCCTCTAGGAAATCCTCTTTGAACAAATCTCTTTACAATCTGTATTAAGTATTTTCATAATATATCATTCTTTTTCTTTAACAGCAACTTAGAGTGGATGCAGTGTGCTTCTCATTCTTGCATCTGAATTTTTTCTTCTTGCTCTTGTAATAGCAAAGCTTATCCAATTTACATTT
>NW_005356042.1:2029397-2035321 GCF_000412655.1 Myotis brandtii | reverse complement strand
TATCACTTTAGCATACCAGAGATTGTGTTCATTTATAGAAAATAACAATAAATGTCACCTGATCATTTGCTCTTCTAGTAATATTTTATAGCAAGATGTATTATTCTAGTAATTTAACTGTTACAAAAGTGAGACATGCAGAAATAAATCACGTTGAACAATAAAGAATGACTCAAATATCAAAGCATAGTACCCTTAGGGCCTCCCTTGTCCTGTGCCTCAGATATCATAGCATATTACACAGTTCACATGGAACTCAGTTTCCTTTAAAATAGGAAGGGATCCCATACTCATGAAGCAGCTACTTCCACACATATTTTTTTAATTTAATTCACAGCACATACTCTTTGTACTAATTGTTGGAAAATCATCCTAGCAATTGCCTCTGTTCCTCTCTGTATTGTTGCCTTACATTCTGATGTCATTACTGCGCTTTTATCAGCCACTCACTCTAATAAGATTGTGAATTATTTAAGGGCAGAGATCGTGACTTGAGCTTGTGTGTTCCCTGTCATGGTGCCTAGATAAATACTCAAATGCCATCCAGTCCAAATGACTGTGATGAGAGAGGCCCACCGTTGCTGGAGACCTCTGATTTTTATTTAAGGGGCCTCACTTGTTCTGCGCCTTTACAGAGGGGTGAGTAGTGGCTGAGGGAATTTGAGGAAACCCAGACAGAATTCTCCTCCTAAAAGATTTTGCTAAGCTGGCGCCCAGGACCACCGGGCATTTGTTCAATGAAAACCTGGACACACAGCAATAACAACGGCACTGGTCTCCTACTGCTAATGCCTAGGGATCAAACCCCAGCCTGCAGGAACTCACCCCGGCCGTCAGGACCCGGCGCTGGGTGGACCTGGGCTGGTACTGCTAACTCTGGAAAGGGATACTTCCCGTGGCTGCAGGCTAGAGGCCCCGGACTCTGCGTCACCCACCCGAACAGGTCCATAGCGCAGGCTGGACAGCAGAACAGCTTCTTTGCCTGGGATCGCAGGGAGGCGTGGCCTGTTCTGTTCGCCTCACAGGGAGGCCTGTTCTGTTCGCCCTGCGGGAGGCCTGGCCTGTTCGCCCCAAGAGTGATTGGGGGAGGCCTGGCCTGTTCACCCCACCGGTGATTGCAGGGAGGCCTGTTCTGTTCGCCCTGTGATCGATCTCAGGGAGTCCTGTCCTGTTCGCCCTGTGATCATTCCCAGGGGGACCTGTTCTGTTCGCCCTGCGAGCAATCACGGGGAGGCCTGTTCTGTTCGCCCCATGACCGATCTCGGGGAGGCCTGTTCTGTTCGGTACATGATGGATGCGGGGAGGCCTGGCCTGGCCTGTTTGCCCCCGTGATGGGTGCTGGGCTGGGGGGCGTAGATCCAGGCTTCTGCTTGGCGCCTGCACATGCGCAAGCGGCCACAGGGCGGGAACATTCGCTTGGCACCTGTGCCCATAGGCCCGGAGTGGCCGGGGTCGTTCTGGGACCTCAACTGCTCAGGGCCTATGCACAGGCCTACAGGCTAGGAGCGGCCTGGGTCCCAAGGATGTTCCCAGGACCCAGGCCGCTCACGCCTAGGTATGCAAATTAACCGCCATCTTTGTTGGGTTAATTTGCATACTCTCCTGATTGACTGGTTAGCGTAGCGAAGGTATGGTCAATTTACATGTTTGTCTATTATTAGGTAAGATGATTTGATAGTCACCATCTTAATCAAGTCATCAATTTTGCCATTGCCATAGTTAAATAATTATATGTTTCTTAATGTAATGTTATAGGGGGAAAGGAAGGGGTTACACAACTTGACCTCTGTGGTCCTGTGATGTTCTTGCTGAAAATGCACGTTCTAATCATGAGGAAATGTTCCATATATATCCAGAAGTCCACACTCTTCAAAGAATTCAATGTTGTGAAGTACAGAGACTTGGGGAGACTAAAGAGATATAGCATCCAAATATGTGATTAGATCTGGGTTTTGTAAAAAGTTTATATGAAGAGCATTGTAGGGACTACTGAGGAACTTTGGGTACATTGGATGGTGTTATTTTGTTGATTTTCTTAGATGTGGTAATGGTTTTGTGGTTAACCATATAAGAGAATGTCTTTTTTTGGAGAGATAGTTTTGAAGTATTTAAGGGTGATTATAGTCTACATTGGCAAAAGAGAAGTGTGTATATCATAAAGGAAACAGTAGGCCTAGAAAGATGTTAGCAGTTGGTGAATCTAGATAAGTAATATGTCGGTATTCAAGTATACACTTTCAGTTTTGATATAGGTTTGACACTTTTCAAAATTAAAACTGTAAATATTTCTTTCCTTTTAGACTTATTCTTGGATAGGTGAAATAATATAACTTTGGTTCATGTACCTCCCAAACCTACTCAAGCAGTAAGACCAGTGTTAATTATACATGTTAAATCTGGATATACCCTATGTTAGCTATAACTGTTTAGAATACTATTCAAATAACAGACAATTGCAAATTATATTATCCTTTTAAACTCCTTTCACTAAATCAGATATTTGATTAACATTGGTATTATTATTGTACTTACCTCCTACTTTACTGTGAAGTTTGAATGACTTAATATGTGTAAAGCATTTGAACAAAGTCTTACACATAGTGTCTACATAGTAAATATTGCTCTGCCATTCTTCTTAGCCTGCCCCTCTAGTTAAAGTATTTTGTGGTGGTGAAACACATGTTCCTTGTAAGTGATTTTACTTAATTTTAATATTATTGGGGGTTGCTGGTGTGGTGTTCTTTGGGTATCACAAAGGCAGTGTTTTCCATGTTTGGCAGAGTAATTTTTGCAGTGGCAGATTCTTTTTAGATTGTTCGATTTTAATATTGGTAGGATAATTTGTGAAGTGGCTTATTAAGGAACATGTATTTTAAAGTTGTGCCAGTGGTGTTGCTCAGTAGTTGAGTGTCAACCCATGAAGTAGGATGTCATAGTTCAATTCCCTGTCAGGGCACATACCTCGGTTGCAGGCTTAATCCTCAGGCACCAGCAGGAGGCAACCAATCAATGTGTCTCTCTCTCTGTTTCTCCCCCCTCCCTTCAACTCTCTCTAAAAATCAATGGAAGAAAAATATCCTTGGGTGATGATTAACAAAACAAATCAAAATTAAAGTTGTTAAGTGAGGAGAAAAACTGTAGCATTGATTAAGGGGGAAATTAACTAAAATATAGTCTCTGTTGGCACAAATTAAGCCAGATTTTAAACTGTCTCTTGTTTTCAACTTTTTTTTTACATCCTCACCTGATAAAAAGAGACAAAGATGGACATTATCTTTATGTATAAAAGCCTAAGCAACCATTCGACTAGTAGCTATAATGTGCACTGACCACCAGGAGGCAGATGCTTCAACCAGTAGGTTAGCTTGCTGCTGGGGTCGGGCCAATCAGGACTGCGCAAGAAGGGCGGACATGCTCTGGACCCCTACCATGGTCCCTCCCCAGCCCCGATCATGCACCAGTGGGGTCCCTCGGCCTGGCCTGCGCCCTCTCGCAATCCAGGACCCCTCAGGGGATGTCGGAGTGCCGTTTACGGCCCAATCCCCACAGGCCAGGCCAAGGGATCCCACCGGTGCACAAATCCATGCACTGAGCCTCTAGTACAGCCGTGGGCAAACTACAGCCCCTGGGCCGGATCCGGCCCGTTTGAAATGAATAAAACTAAAAAAAAAAAGACCGTACCCTTTTATGTAATGATGTTTACTTTGAATTTATATTAGTTCACACAAACACTCCATCCATGCTTTTGTTCCGGCCCTCCGGTCCAGTTTAAGACCCCATTGTGGCCCTCGAGTCAAAAAGTTTGCCCACCCCTGCTCTAGTATAATGATAATGGGACACTACATCAAGAAAACATAACACTTCCTGCCCTAACCGGTTTGGCTCAGTGGATAGAGCGTCGGCCTGCGGACTGAAGGGTCCCAGGTTCGATTTCGGTCAAAGGCATGTACCTTGGTTGCGGACACATCCCCAGTAGGGGGTGTGCAGGAGGCAGCTGATTGATGTTTCTCTTTCATCGATGTTTCTAACTCTCTATTCCTCTCCCTTCCTCTCTGTAAAAAATCAATAAAATATATTTTAAAAAAAAGAAGAAGAAAACATAGCACTTCTTAATATATATGTACCCAATCAGGAAGCACTGATATATGTAAAACAACTACTTAGAACTAAAGGAAGAAACAGATCAAAGCACAGTCATGGTTGGGGACCTTAATACTCCATTGACAGCTCTAGGTAGATCATTCAAACAGAAAATCAATAAAGAAATATCAACCTTGAGGGTTGGGTTAGTCAGTGGTTCTCAACCTTCTGGCCCTTTAAATACAGTTCCTCATGTTGTGACCCAACCATAAAATTATTTTCGTTGCTACTTCATAACTGTAATGTTGCTACTGTTATGAATCGTAATGTAAATATCTGATATGTAGGATGGTCTTAGGCGACCCCTGTGAAAGGGTTGTTTGACCGCCAAAGGGGTCGCGACCCACAGGTTGAGAACCACTGCATTAGACCAAATGGTTATAATTGACATTTACAGAGGCTTTCATCCCCAGATATCAGATTATACATTCTTCTCCAGTGCACATGAAACATTCTCACCCAAGGAACTCTTTTTTTTTTTTTTAAAGAAAGAGAGAAAGGGGGGGAGCAACATCTATCAGCTGCCTCCCATACTCACCCCAGGGACTGAACCCTCAACCTGGGTATGTGCCCTGATCAGGAATTGAACTGGTGACCTGTCATTGCAAGGAACAACACTCAACCAACTGAGCCACACCAGCCAGGGCAAGCACTATTTTTTTAAGCTAAAAATAATTCTTATGTGTGACGATTAGGTCATTATTAACTTTAGTAATTTACCGACCCTTAGGAAAAATTAATTATCTCACAATAAATCAAGAAGCAAAGCAGCCATGGCATGCTGTTTAAGGCTCATAATACTACTATGGGCAAGATGGAGGAATATTGGCTGAACAGACAGACAGATGGATATATTTTATTTTAACTGGTTAAGTAGTCAAATCATATTGCATGACGATTCTCTTAGGTCTCCAGTGTTTTGTACAGATTAATTTTTAATTGAGTTTGATGAATACCTAGAAGGCATGCTTATGAACTTTACAGTTAGCATAAAGCTAGGGGATTATTTCATGCATTAAGGCTAACAGACTAAAGGATTATTAAAGATGTACTTTAGTAAAGTGTAAAAGAACAGAGGTTATCAGACTGATTTAAAGAACAAAAAGATCAAGCTATATGATGTTTACTAGAGGCCTGGTGCACAGATTCGTGCACTGGTGGAGACCCTCGGCCTGGCCTGTGGGGGTCAGGCCAAAACCAGCTCTCTGACATCCCCCGAGGGGTCCCGGATTGCGAGTGCGCAGGCTAGGCCAAGGGACCCCACCGGTGCACAATCAGGGCTGGGGAGGGACCGTGGGAGGGCTCCAGGGCGTGTCCGGCCCGTCTTGCTCAGTCCTGATTGGCCGGACCCCAGCAGCAAGCTAACCTACCAGTCGGTGTGTCTACTGCCTGGTGGTCAGTGCACGTCAAAGCGACTGGTCGAACGGTCAGACACTTAGCATATTAGGCTTTTATTATATAGGACTAGAGGCCCGGTGCATGAAATTTGTGCACTGGGGTGGGAGGTTGTCCCTCAGCCCAGCCTGCACCCTCTCTAATCTGGGACTGCTTGGGGGATGTCCAACTGCCGGTTTAGGCCGGATTGGGCCTAAACCGGCAGTTGAACATCCCTCTCACAATCTGGGACTGCTGGCTCCCAACCGCTCTCCTGCCTGCCTGCCTGCCGGCCCGATTGCCCCAAACTGCCCTCCCCTGCCGGCCTGATCTCACCCCCAAGTGCCCTCCCCTGCCGTCCTGGTCGCCCCCAACTGCCCTCCCCTGCCTGCGTGATCACCCCTAACTGT
>NW_005356042.1:2013855-2029343 GCF_000412655.1 Myotis brandtii | reverse complement strand
GTGAGTAAAGCCTTTTTCAGCAGGAAGAGATGCTCTTGGCAGACAAAAACACAAATCCCTATATCTGGACTGATAGCCAGCCATATGCACTATACTGCCAAAGTGGTCATTAAAAAATTGAACCGCTTTCTTACACCTTACACCAAACAGCTGTTGCCCTTAAAACTCCTCCTTAGCCCCCACCTTAGGTTCTGCCTTCGCAGTTCACCCAGATTAGGTTCTGATTGGTTGGTTTCTATGCCAGTCAGCGTCTTTGGGCCTATCTCTGGGCCTGATCAAAGATGCGAGGCTGATTAGTAGCCCCTACGGAGGCCCAGAGAGAAACAGGCGTGGCTTCTGGGGAAGCCCAGAGAGAAGGAGAGAGGCAACAGCTGACCAACAGCTGCCACAGAAGCTGTGGATCAGACCCTGCCTCTCTCTCTCTCTACAGGCCTCTCTCCAGGCCTGATCCACAGCCCCCTCGGCAGTCAGTGCTGGGTCGCTGCGCCAGCACCAGCTGCAGTCAGTGCTGGGGCACCACAGCAACCCAGCACTGACTTCCGGTGTTTGGTCGAGCCTTTGGTTGTTATAGACCCTGGCTCTTTATATATATAGAAGATGAGAGATGCACTGAAATACAGAAATAGGCACAACATATCACACAAACACTGATAACAAAACTGTTAGGTAAGTGAACATCAGATAAAACAGCTTAAAGGTGAGCAGTACTATCAGCGGTAAAGAGTGATTCTTCATAATGGCACAAAGGGCAGGCAGTTCATCAGAAAGTTATAACCTAAATGTGTGTGTAACATTTATAAAAATAGAATACCCAACTATTGCGGAAAATAAATTCTTTTCAAATAAAATAGACTGGTCAGTGGGATAGATCAAATCCTGGGCCATAAAACAAGTACATTAAATTCAGAAGGATAGAAAGCATTCATAGTATCTTCTCAAGTCACAAAGAAATTAAATTTGGAATTAATAATAAAGATAACTTGAAAATATCCAAATAATTGGAAATTGAGAAAACTTGTAAATCACTAATGAATCAAACAAGAAATCATATGGGAAATTAGCAAAAAAAAATTTTTTAATTTACAATTTATAAAATGAGACAACTCTTGTAGCAATATGTTTACAGATACATCTCAGGCAAAGGAAACTAAAGAGAAAATAAACAAATGGGACAACATCAAAATAAAAAGCTTCTGCGGAGCAAAAGAAATCATCAACGAACTGAAAAGAGAGCCCACTGGATGGAAGAATGTATTTGGCAATGATACATCTGATAAAGGATTAATATCCAAAATATATAAGGAACTCATACAATCCAATTAAAAGGATGACAAACAATCCAATTAAAAAATGGGCAAAGGACCTAAATAGACACTTCTCCAAAGTGGACATACAGATGGCCAAGAGACATGAAAAATTAGTCATGAATCATCAGAGAGATGCAAATTAAAATGACAATGAGGTATCACCTCACACCTGTCAGAATGACTACCATCAACAAATGACAAGTGCTGGCAAGGATGTGGAGAAAAGGGAACCCTAGTACACTGCTGGTGGGAATGCAGACTGGTGCAGCCATTATGGAAAACAGATTGGAATTTCCCAAAATTAAACATGAAACTGCCATGTGACCCAGTGATCTCACTTATAGGAATATATCCTAAGAAACCCAAAACACCAATCAGAAAGAAAGTATGCACCCCTATGTTCATAGCAGCACAATTTATAATAGCTAAGATTTGGAAACAGCCCAAGTGCCAATCAGTAAATGAGTGGATAAAAAAGCTGTGGTACATTTATACCATGGAATATGCAGCAGTAAAAAAGAAGGATCTCTTACCCTTTGAGACAGCATGGAGGGACCTGGAGAGTATTATGCTTAGCAAAAATAAGCCAGTCAGAAACACAGGTACCACATGATCACACTTATGTGGAATCTAATGAACAAAATAAACTGATGAACAAAATAGATCCAGAGGCATACAAGCATAGAGGGAAGGAAGGGTGGATAGGAATGATCAACCAAAGACCTTGTATACAAATATGCGTAACCCATGAACACAGACAATAGAGTGGTGAAGTCCTGGGCGGGCGGTGGAGGGCAGACTAGAAGGGGTTAATGAGGGGAAAAAGGGAACATATATAATACTTTCAACAATAAAGATTTAAATAAATAAAGCTTATAAAATGCAACATACCAGAATTGGAGTTGAGCTTAAGCATTGCTACTGAGGGAAAATTTCATGCCATTAAGTACATATATTAGAAAACAAGAATGTTTTAAAATCAGTATTCTAAGCTGCCAGCTTAAGCTAGGAAAAAAAAAGGAAATTTAGTCCAAAAGTAGCAGAAGGAAGAAAAGTTTTAAAAGCAAAAAACAAAATAGTAGAAACAAGCCAAAATATATATAACATCAACAAAGCCAAAAGTTAGTTCTTTGAAAATTTTCATGCAATTAATAAGCCCTAATCAAGACTGATCAAGACAAAAAGGAAGACCCAAATCACCAATATCCGTTGGTTTGGAGCGTCGTCCTGTACAACAAAATGTTGCATGTTCGATCCCCAGTGGGTCGGGAGGCAACTGTTCCATGTTTCTCTCTCACATTTCTCCCTCCCTCTCTCGAAAATCAAACATATACTTGGGTGAGGAATTTTTTTTTTAATTGAAGCTTTGGCCTGGGTTTGCTCAGTAGTTAGCGTGTCAACCTGCACACCACAGGGTTTCTGGTTCGATTCTTGGTCAAGGGCATGTACCTGAGTTGCAGGTTTGCTCCCTCCCCCTTTCCTCCTTCTCACTCTGAAAAACAGTGCAAAAAAATATCCCCAGGTGAGGATTAACAACAAAAAAAGAAAGAGTAGACATCACTATAGATCCTAAAAGAATATGAAAATATTGTGAGTAGTGTCAATAAATTTGACATCTTAGATAAGTTCCTTGGAAAATACAACTTTCCTAATCTAACACAACAGGAAATAAAATCTTAAAAAAAAAAAAAAGCTGTTAAAGAAATTGAAACTGTAATTAGAAATCTCTCACAAAGAAAATTCTAGACTGTTTGCTTTACTGATAAATTCTACCACTTAAGGAAGAAATAATTTTACCAGTCTTAACACAAATTCTTTGAGAGAATAAAGGTAGAGGAATACTTCCTAACCAAATAACCGAGGCAACCTGATGATGTCATTACAAGAAAAGAAAATTACAGCTCACCATCTCCCATGAACACACATGTAAAAGTTCTTAACACAATATTAGCAGTGGAAGCTAGCAATTCATAAAAAGGAGAGTACATAATGACAAAGTCACGTTTATCTCAGGAATGCAATGCTGTTTGAACATTTGAAAATCATTAGTAATTTACTACCTTACCAGAATAAAGGAGAAAAACTGCAATTCCAAAAGATAGAACAGGCGTTTGATAAAATTCAACACCCATTTATCAACAACTAAGAAATGGGAGAGAGCCCTAGCCAGTTTGGCTCAGTGGATAGAGCGTTGGCCTGCGGACTGAAGGGTCCCAGGTTCGATTCCAGCCAAGGGCACATGCCCGGGTTGCGGGCTTGATCCCCAGTCGGGGGCGTGCAGGAGGCAGCCAATCAATGATTCTCTCTAATCATTGATGTTTCTATCTCTCTCCCTCTTCCTTCCTCTCTGAAATCAATAAAGAAATATATTTGGAAGAAATGGGAGGGAATCCTAAATTTGATCAGTGAAATGAAAAAGCTTACATAATGGTGAAATAATGAATGCATTTCCCTTGGGGTAAAGAATAAAAAGCAAAGGCAAAATTGTCTCAATATTTTATTTAATGTAGAGGTCCTCAATTCAGTAAGACAAGAAAAAAATAAAAGATTTAAAGAATGAAAAGGAAGAACTAAAAGTATTTGAAGGTGACATAATTGTGTACATAGAAAATGCAAAGGGCCCTGGCCAGTTATCTCAGTGGGTAGAGCATTGGCCTGCGGACTGAAGGGTCCCGGGTTCGATTCAGGTCAGTGGCACATGCCTGGGTCTGGAGCTCAATCCCCACTAGGGGGCGTGCAGGAAGCAGCCAATCCATGATTCTCTCTCCCTCTTCCTCTCTGAAATCAATAAAAAATCCTGTATAATAAAAGCCTAATATGCTATGTGTCCTACTGTTCGACCAGTTGCTATGACGTGCACTGACCACCAGGGGGCAGATGCTCTGACTGGTAGGTTAGCTTGCTGCTGGGATCTGGCCGATCAGGACTGGGTGAGAAGGACTAGACACGCCCTGGAGTCCTCCTTCAGCCCCTTCCCGGTGGGGTCCCTCGGCCTGGCCTGTGCCTTCTTGCAATCCAGGACCCCTCGGGGGATGTTGGAGAGCTGGTTTCAGCCTGATTCCTGCAGGCCAAGCCGAGGGACTCTACCAGTGCATGAATCCATGCACTGGGCCTCTAGTATATATATATTTTCGTTGGCCAATGGACTCAAAAGTTCCCGGGTTCGATTCCGGTGAAGGACACATGCCCGGGTTGCGAGCTCAATCCCCAGTAAGAGGCGTGTAGAAGGCAGCCGATGAATGATTCTCTGTCATTGACGTTTCTATCTCTCTTCCTCTTCTCTGAAATCAATAAAATATATATATTAAGAAAACAACAACACTACAATGAAAACCACAAAACATGGTTGAGAGAAATTAAAGATCTAAATCAATGGAGAATTAATCCATGCTTATGACTTGGAAGATTCACTATTTTTAAGATGACTTTTCTCCCAAAATTGATTTACAGATTGAACATAACCCTGATCAAAATCCCATCAGACATTTTTAAAATAGCAATTGACATGCTGATTCTAATACTTATACGGAAGTAAAAACCTAGAATAAGAAAAACAGTCTTGAAGAAGAAAGCTTTAGATTGTTACTCAATTTCGAGATTTACTATAAAGTTATAGTAATCAGAACAGTGAATTATTGCCACAAATACATCAGGAATAAGGAATAAAGAATAAAGAAATAGACTCACTTAAATCCTGATTTAAAATAAAGAGAGCCACTGTAGCTCTGTTGGTTGAACATCATCCCATGCATCAAAAGGCTGCTATTTTGATTACAGGTCAGGACATGCCTGCTTTGCCGGTTGGATCCCCCAGTAGGGGACGTGCAGGAGGCAGCCAATAGATGTTTCTCTCTCCCCCTCTCTTCCTCTTTCTCTAAAAATCAATAAGAATATTAAAAAGTAAAATTAAGATGCCAGTGCAGTACAGTGGAGAGGGGAATATCTTTTTTTATTATTAATTTGAGAGAGAGAAACATCGATTTGTTCTGCTTATTTATGCATTCATTGGTTGTTTTTTGTATATGCCCTCCTAGGAAATCAAACCTGAATTTGGTTCACAGGCCATAGTTTGCCAACCTGTTTGTACTAGAATCAGCCCGCAGACACATGTGGGAGGCAACCAATGTGTCTTTCTCCCATGTATGTTTCTGTCTCTCCCCCTCCCTTCCACTCTCTAAAAGTCAATAGAAAAAATATCCTCAGGTGAGGATTAACAACAACAACAAAAGAGTAGATTGATGATACATTTCTGTGCAGTTAGACTGGTGAAAAGGAAAGTGGTGAGAGAAAAGGTAGGCAGATAAGGAGAAGGCCATATAAACTGAGGTGTGTAGGTAGTTTGAACTTTTATCTTTAGAGCAGTGGAAAGCTCACATTGTAGTAATGTGATTATATTTATATCTCATAAAAATATTATTCTGATTACCATCTTTAGATTGGATTTAGGGGTGGGAGAAGGGCTATAGAAATATTTATATTTTGTTGTACATGCTTCCTAGAGAAAACCTGCATAGATGAAATAGTAAGAAGAGAGCACAGCATATGAAAATTTAATGATTGCCCTGGCCGGTGTGGCTCGGTTGGGTGTCATCCTGTGCACTGAAAGGTTGTCAATTTTGTTCCTGGTCGGTGCATATGCCTGGGTTTGGGGCTCGATCCCCAGTGGGGTATGTGTAGGAGTCAGCTGATTCATGTTCTGCTCTCACATCAATGTCTCTCTCTCCCTTTCCCTCTCTCTAAAAAAAATCACTAAAAATATTTTTTAGAAAGAAAAGTGAATGATCCATGAGTACTGTAGAAACTTAAGGAAGAAAGAAGATTGATATAAACTAGCATAACAAAAAATTGGGTCCTTTCTAGGGATTTATTACTTGGCTTTACCAAAGCTCTTATGGTTGCTTTAGGCAGATTGCAGCCCCCCACAGTGTCATCCTGAGTAGAAGCATTAAAATGGACTAATGTCCATTGTCTGTTGCCTTGGAAATGCTGGGAAAGCACATCATAGACCTATCTGCTGATTTGGCTATTTGTGCATATACTTGGAATTAAAATAATTGAACCTTAATGTTGGTGTAGAATGTACCATTTCTGCTACTTCTTTATCTCATGTGGGTCCCTGCTATGCCATCCACATAACTGCTTATGACAGTATTGCACGTTAGAAAAATTTTTGCATCTAGGATGCTGGATTATATATATGGCATGCTTATCAAAGATTTCTCAAACTAATTTTTGTTACACTTTCATTAATTTCCAGCATTATTAATATGTATAAGTGATACAAGAGGGTGATGAAAATTATCATTAAATTGGTACATTACTTTATATAACTTAAAGGTTTAAATTTTTAAAAAAGATTTTTTTGTCATTAAAATAATCTCTTTAAGCTGGAAGCTCCTTGACATCCTTTGGAACAGAAACATCAAACAGCGGTACCCTGTCCCAAAGTAGTGCAGTTGGTTCTGCCTTTACACAGGATACAAGATCTGTAAAAACACAGTTATCTCAAGGTAAGCTGTTTTTTTCTTTCAAATATTTCCATTCTAAACTTCTATACTGGTTTTATCTTTCTCCGAATGTAAGAACTTTTGCAGTTTGTAATGACCTGTATAATTTTTATTTGGTTCTTTTAAATTTTTTCTCCTAATTGCTGTTGCAATAAGTATATTGTTGAATGACTTCCACTATTTAGACTTTTTCTAGTCTTAGATAATAAAACTGAAGCAGTGACCTTTCTGTAAGTTTGACAATTTTTTGCAAAGCAAGTGTAATATAAATTGTATGATTATACTTAAATATATCAAATTAATCCTAGAGTCACCACTGAAAATGAACTCTCCTTGATGAATTTAAAATAACAGCTGAAAAAAAACAAACTATTCATTATGCTCCTGCATCTTTCCTAGCATCCTTACAGGATCTAGAGCAGCCGTGGGCAAACTACAGCCCGCGGGCCAGATCCGGCCCGTTTGAAATGAATAAAACTAAAAAAAAAAAAGACCGTACCCTTTTATGTAATGATGTTTACTTTGAATTTATATTAGTTCACACAAACACTCCATCCATGCTTTTGTTCCGGCCCTCCGGTTCAGTTTAAGAACCCATTGTGGCCCTCGAGTCAAAAAGTTTGCCCACCCCTGATCTAGAGCAATGATCAATGGGTTTGCTGCAAGAATTTTTAAAACATACAATACCTGACTATTTAATCAGGGGCACTGGCCTCTTTTCCCTTAAATTGTCAAATGGGGAAAAAAAATGACAACAGCCAACACAACAATAGCCATTTGGTATGAAGGAATTAAAATTATACAGTACCTGGGTGTTTGTTTGTTTTGGTGTGCCACAGAATTTTGGTAATTAGTTTATGTATACCATGAGATGAAAAAGGTTGAAAACTGCTGATCTAGAGCAATGGTTCTCAGTGTAGACCACCCACAACCAAATCATCTTGAGTACTGTACTTAAAAATGTAGATCCTGAGAACTGCTACATTAGAACCCTTTTAGGGTCAGCATTTAACAAGCTTCTTAAACTACCCTGTTCTTTTTCTTTTTTAAATTATATTTTTCCCCTCACCCAGTCTTATAGCCTTCAGTGGTCCCAAGTTTCCATATCTATTTTTATTTGTTGCCAAAGTAAATGTTATTGGCTTCATTGCTTTATATAGATGTTTACTTTTAAATAAAACAATGTGAAGTTGTTTCAGAAAGATGCCATAATCACAGGACAATATTTTAAAAATCTATTGAGAATAAAATCAAGCTAATGCTAAACATAATCTCTCTTACTGTAGATATTTTGAAATAATTGTAGTTACTGTTACTCATTGATTTAAAATAACTTAATTTTTAAACATTCTAAAGATTTGTTGTAGATTAATTAGAAATATAGTAAGCATAAGGAAAAAATTAAAATGCCCACAATCTCTACCCAGAAATAACAAATATTTATATTTTGTTGTACATGCTTCCAGACTTTTTTGTAGGTTAATTTCAGTGTATATTTGTGTGTATGAATATTAGTTTGTTATTTTAGTTATTAATCTTTTTAAGCATTAGTTTCCTAAACTATAAAATGGGACTTTACTGGTAACTAACAGACTTATGAGGATTAATTTTTTAAAATATATACAGTGCCATTAGTATCATAGTACCTAGCACATAGAACATGATCAGTAAATGTTAGCTATCTTAATGAATAGCCAACTTTAACCTTAATATGGAAGCACCAGAAGAATTCTTATTAAATCATAAATAAGGATGCCTATCGTCATTGCTATTCACCATTGTTCTGGAATTTTTAGCTAAATCTGGAACACGTGAAAAAGAAATGAGGCATAGTTATTAAAATTAGCATTATTTGTCAGTGCTATGACTTACTACTTGGAATTAAGAATTCACTAAATAACCTAGAACTAATAAAGGGCTTAAATTAGAAGGAAAATATAAAGTAATGCACAAAAATCAATCATTGTTCTAAAACCTAACCTACTAATTATGTAATGGGGATAAAAGATGATGTTCACAATAATGAGAAAATATGTAAAAAATACATAATAAGAAATAAGACCGCCCTAGCCGGTTGGCTCTGTGAATAGAGTGTTGGCCTGTGGACTGAAGGATCCCAGGTTCAATTCCAGTCAAGGGCACATGCCTGGGTTGCGAGCTTTGTCCCCAGTGCGGGGTGTGCAAGAGGCAGCCAATCAATGATTCTCTCTCATCATTGATGTTTCTATCTCTATCTCCCGCTTCCTTCCTCTCTGAAATCAATAAAATATATATTAAAAAAAAAAAGAAAGAAAAAAAAAGAAATAAGACCAATTTCTATGTTGAAAACAAAATTTAATAGAGCAGTGGTTCTCAACCTTCCTAATGCCATGACCCTTTAATACAATTCCTCATGTTGTGGTGACCCCCAATTTCATTGTTATAAATTAAACATAATAAAAGCATAGTGATTAATCACAAAAACAATATGTAATTATATATGTGTTTTCCGATGGTCTTAGGCGACCCCTGTGAAAGGGTCATTCGACCCCCAAAGGGGTCGCAGCCCACAGGTTGAGAACCGCTGTCATAGAGGGATCTAATAAGATAATGCAATTAGAGAATTATTTTATTCCTAGACACAGAGATAAAGTATTAGGAAGGCTTTACTTGTCATATTAATTAAGTTCATTGTAATTTCAATAAGTCTAAGTGGAATGGTATGAGAACTTAATAAAACAGATACACATACTATCTTAAAAATAAACGTGGAGGTATAGACATATCTAAAAAATAAAAAGCAGTGAAATAGGGCTTTCCTACTCAATAATCTATTCATAAAATAAAACAGTGCAGGAATAAATTAAGAGATGAATGGAATAAAAATCAGGAACAGATCCAAGTATAAATATGTAATTAGTATATGATAGAGGTATTATTTTTAAATTAGAAAAAGGGAAGCTGTTTAATAAATGATATTGGGACAGACAACTGCCTGATCATTTGGGGAAAATAACTAGATTCCTTCTCTCTTACTTAGGACTAAATTAAATTTTAAATACAAATTTTTTAAAGTACGTATCTATATATATAAAAGCCTAAGTGACTGTAGGACCAGTCAACCAGTTGCTATGACGTGCACTGACGACCAAGGGGCAGACACTCAGTGCAGGAGCTGCCCCCTGGTGGTCGGTGTGCTCCAACAGCAGGAGCACTGCTCAGCTGACTGATGGGCGCCAGACACTGGGCTCACAGCTGGCAAGCACAGCTGTGGCAGCATGAGCTTTTCCTGCCTCCGCAGCAGCACTACCAAGCAGTGGTGGCAGGCACAGCTGGAACAGGATGAGCAGGAGCGGCACAGCATCTGGCCCGGGCTCGGGCTCCTCCCTGGTCACCTGCCCCTTCACACAATACTACATCCCTGCAGGGATCGGGGTGAAACCAGCAGTCCGACATCCGCTGAGAGGGCACAGGCCAGGCTGATGGACCCCACCAGTGCAGGAATCCGTGCACTGGGCCTCTAGTTTATTGTAAGAAAGAGATATATTTATATAAAGAATGGCAGCCCTGGCTGGTGTGGCTTAGTCAAGGGCACGTGCCTGGGTATTTAGTTTGCTCCCCATCCCCTGGTTGGCGTGAGTGTGGGAGGCAACCAGTCTCTCTCTCTTTCTCTCGCTCTCTCTCTCTCTCTGTTCTTCTCGCCCTCCCTTCCACTCTCTCTGAAAAGCAATGTAAAAAATATCCTCTAATAAGGATTAATAAAACAATAACAAGGCTGAGATGGCCTGGGAATCTGCATTTTTACCACCGATAATTTCTGAATTTTACAAAATTAGAACATCTAGAATTTTAACTGATATCAGTACGTAAAGATGTCTCAAGGGGTGTGTTTTTATTATGCTGAAATGGCTATTGTATGTATTCCTAATAATACGTCTAGTATCACCTGTATTTCTCTATTTATAACAAAATTGCCATCATGGCTAGTAGATTTTAATTACAAAGTATACAACAAATGAGATGTTGTGATTGCCCTATCACTTGTGGTTCTTTAATACTTGTCATAGGGTCTTTTCTCAAAGAAAAACCTGATAAAGTAAATTTTATAAACTTAGAAGAATGTAGTATTGTAACATTAACTAAACAATAGGATTTTCAAAAAACTTAACACTTATTTTATAAATTAAATCTCTTTAGAAGATCATAAGTAATGACAAAATGTCTTCTGATAGACCAAAACTTATATAAACCTCCATGATTTCCCAGAATATACAGTGTTTTTGTTAATGGCAGAGTAAACTTTGGCATTAATGGCTGGAAATGGTACACATTTGCAATTGCCTACTTTAGATAACCATAATCTTGGGGAGTATCCTATATAATAAAAGCCTAATGTGCAAATCGACCAAACAGCAGAACTACCGGTCACTATGATGCGCACTGATCACCAGAGGGCAGATGCTCAACACAGGAGCTGCCCTCAGGCCCGAGGCCAGCCAAGGTGGGTGCCAGCGGCGGACCACACAGATCGGCCCTGATCGCCGGCCAGGCCTACGGACCCTACCCATGCTTGAATTTCGGGCATTGGGGCTCTAGTTACTAATAAATGATCCCTGAAGCATCTAGTGAACAATAACCAATGCTTTGTCAGCATTCACTGGTTCACCAATTGTTGACATTTGCAGCATATATGGGAATTCTTTATTTTTTTAAAATGAGCATAATTTTTTTTAACAAAACATTTTGGTGCAGTATCATGGGATATGAGAGCACCTTAAACAGAGATTTATAGCAAATATAGGGACAAAAAATAATGATGGGAGCACCCGATGTTGCATTCTTCTGTTCATATTGTAACTGTACTATGAAGCTCTGACCTCAAAAGGAAAAATGGAATTTGTAAGTACAAAATCTATATTAAGTAAAAATTGACAAGAGATGTTTTAAATGGCAAGGAATTATTATCACTGCTGTGTAATTACCTGAAGGGTTTATTTGTTGCTGGCCTTTTTGTTGTTAATCCTTTCCCGAGGATATTTTTCCATTGCTCTTTTAGAGAGGGTAGAAGAGAGAGGGTAAGACAGAGAAGCATTGATGTGAGACAAACACATTGATTGGTTGCCTCCTGCAGTGCCCTAGCCAGGGCCCAGACCGGGGAGAAGCCTGCAACCAAGGTACGTGCCCTTGACCAGCATCGAACCCAGGACATGTTGGTCCGCAGGCTGACGCTCTATTCATTGAGCCAAACCGGCTAGGGCTGTTGCTGGCCTTTTAAGTATTGATGTTTAATTTACCCAAGCCCCTAAAGTATTGAAGAACTTCACTTAACTTTCTAGTTCTTTACTTTATTTATAATAGTAATTTATTGGAGATATTACCTATAGATATAAAGGTAATCATTAGACATATCTTCAGAAAGTACTGAAAATATTAAAGCTTCTGGAAATAATGGCTGAAGTATCAATGGAATCTTGTGGTTATGGTTATTGGTATAAACCTGCATCTGACCAACAGCATGAACTTTGATAACATTCCTGGGGAATCTTGTACCAGGCAGAAATTTTTGAAAAACTTATTTAACCTTATTTCAATAGGTAGAAATACAGATAAAATTCCAGAGTATTTTGTTGTTGTTGTTTTTAACTAACCTAGTGACCAGCCCACTAAAGATAATCAGTTTTAAACTCTGGTCTACTAAGTAGAAGAATTCAAATTTGTGCTAAGGATTTGAATTGGTAGAAATAAAATAAGACATTTTTTTAGCATCTAGGTTATTTTGAAATCCCCAAAGGATAGGGTAGTTTCTTATCTTTTGGTTACGTTTTAGGTCGTTCAAGCCCTCAGTTAGATCCTTTGAGAAAAAGTCCTACCATGGAACAAGCAGTACAGACCGCCTCGGCCCACTTACCTGCTCCAGCACCTGTTGGGAGAAGGAGCCCTGTATCAACCAGGCCTTTACCATCTACCAGCCAAAAAGCAATAGAGAATCAAGAGCACAGGCGAGGTAGAACTTGAGCTATTTACTAATTCCTTAATTGACTCATCAACATTTTCCATTCACCTTATTTTCATTAAAAAGATAAACTTTATATGAATGATACTAGAAGGTTTAAACTGAACTTGATAGAATGTTCATTCTTTCAAATTTGGCTCAAAATAGTGATGGTGGTGGGGGTATAGATTTGGAGGGTTTTTTGTTTTGTTTTCTCATTTCTACCTTAAGAGAAATTTTTGATTATGTGTCCTGAGTTAATGTGTTATTCTGTATGTCTTATAGCTGATATACACAAAGTTTCAAGACCAGAAAATGAGCAACTCAGAAATGATAGCAAGAGACAGATAGGTAAGTAACTTGAATTTAAAAGCCATATTTTATGCTTCTCAATAGAGAGAATATTTGAAAAGTGTGGTAATTGCTTTAAAAAAAATGAATAGTGGCCCCAGCCAGGATGCTCAGTTGGTTGGAGCATCATCCCTTGCACCAAAAGGATTGCAGGTTTGATTTCCAGTTAGGGTCCATACCTGGTTGTGGGTTTGATCCCCAGTAGGGGTGAGTATAGGAGGCAACCGATCAACATTTTTCCTCTCTCTCTCTACCTCTCCCTTTCCCCCTCTCCCTCCCTCCCTGTCTTTCTTTTTTTCTTTTTCTTTCTTTAAATATATTTTATTGATTTTTTTACAGAGAGGAAGTGAGAGGGACAGAGAGTTAGAAACATCGATGAGAGAGAAACATCAATCAGCTGCCTCCTGTACACCCCCCAATGGGGATGTGCCCACAACCAAGGTACATGCCCTTTACCGGAATCGAACCCAGGACCCTTCAGTCCGCAAGCAGACGCTCTATCCACTGAACCAAACCATTTAGGGCCCTCCCTGTCTTTCTAAAAATCAATAAAAATAAAAAATATTCTCTGGTGAAGATTAAAAAAAAAAGAATGGTAAGGGTTGGTAGCTAGCTGTAGCATGGGAGTTTCATTGTGGTAGCAGAACAGGTTGTTTTTCTTTTTTTTTTAAATATATTTTTTATTGATTTTTTTACAGAGAGGAAGGGAGAGGGATAGAGAGTTAGAAACATCAATGAGAGAGAAACATTAATCAGCTGCCTCCTGCACCCCCCCCCTGGGGATCAAGCCTGCAACCCAGGTATATGCCCTGACCAGGAATCAAACCATGACCTCCTCAGTTCAACCACTGAGCCACGCCTGCTGGGCAGAAGAGTTTTTTCATAATTTTTGGTGTTAGTTATGCAGATCTACCAAGAAATGAGTACATGCAAAAACTGTTGAAATCTGAATGAGATCTGTAATGTAGTTAATTATCTTGTGCCAATGTCAATTTTCCTGGTTTTGATAATGTACAGTAGGTAACTAAAATGTTAGCTTTGAAGAGGAGGTTGGGTGATGGGCACGTATGACCATTTTTTCAGAGTTTTTGTTGTTTTTGGGGGGGGGGGAGAATCTTGCAAATATCCTATCTAATAAAAGAGAAATGTGGTAATTAGCCGTACATCCGCTACCCTTCCCATTGGCTAATCAGTGAGATATGCAAATTAACTGCCAACCAAGATGGCGGCCGGCAGCCAGGCAGCTTGAAGCGAACAGGAGGCTTGCTTGCTCCAGTGACGGAGGAAGCCAACGTTCCCCGCCTGCCTTGCCTGCCTCTCAGCTGCTCTCTAAGAAACATTGTAACAAATATAGAAGCTAAACCAGTGGTTCCCAAACTTATTTGGCCTACCGCCCCCTTTCCAGAAAAAATATTACTCAGCGCCCCCTGGAAATTAATTTTTTTTAAATTTTAATAGCAATTAAACAGAAAGATATATGTATTAATGTTTCTACCTTTTTCATAAAATATAGTAAAGAAAGGTGTAAATTAGAAACATTGAAGTTTGAAATTATGAAACTATTTATTGAACTCAGAATAGAAAGGTAATACAAAAAAAGTTAAAACAAATGTACCTGTGGCCATCACCGCCCCCCTGGATTGCTGCAGCGCCCACCAGGGGCCGGTAGCGCCCACTTTGGGAATCACTGAGCTAAACCAAACCCCAGAAACCTGCTTTAGACAGCCAAGCTTCAGCCAGCAGGATCGCAACATTGTTTCAAATACAGAAGGTAAACAAAGGCCAGAAACCTGCATTCAGCAGCAAATTTTTGTGCACCGGGCCTCTAGTTTTAAAATAAAAGTTTTTTAAAGCAGCATCACATTTCTGAAATAAAACCTGCTTGATGGTAGGCGACATTGTTGTATGGCTTTCTCTTTTGTATTATCTTTTACTAGAGGCCTGGTGCATGGATTCATGCACCGGTGGGGTCCCTCAACCTGGCCTGCGGGGATCAGGCCAAAACTGGCTCTCCAACATTCCCTAAGGGGCCCTGGATTGCGAGAGGGAATAGGCCAGGCTGAGGGACCCCACGAGTGCACGAATCCATGCACTAGGCCTCTAGTATGCATGTAAGATCTTTCGTTAATCTCTTCCTGCCCTCCCCCCTTGCCTCTGAGATTCATCAGTCTGTTCCATGTTTCCATGCCTGTAGTTTCTGCTCCTGCATTGGGTGTCTGCCCCCTGGTGGTCAGTGTGCATCATAGCGGTTTGCCAGTCGCTTAGGCTTTATATATATACTAGAGGCCCAGTGCACAAAAATTTGTGCACTCGGGGGGGGGGGGAGGGGGGGGCCCCCCCCCCGCCCGTGGC
>NW_005356042.1:1986439-2013085 GCF_000412655.1 Myotis brandtii | reverse complement strand
GGTGGGGGTCCCGCTTGGGTGCCTGGCCAGCCTGGGTGAGGGGATGATGGCTGTTTGCAGCTGGTCACACACCCTTCAGGGTGGGGGTCCCCACTGGGGTGTCTGGCCAGCCTGGATGAGGGGATGATGGCTGTTTGCATCTGGTCACACCCCCTTCAGGGTGGGGGTCCCCACTGGGGTGCCTGGCCAGTCTGGGTGAGGGGCTGAGGGCCGTTTTCAGGCTGGCGGGTGACTGAAGCTCCCAACATGTCCTTTTTTTCTATTTTTTTAATTCTGGGACAGCTTTAGCTCTGAAGCTTGGCTCCAGCTCTGAGGCCTCGGCTGCTGAAAGCAGGTATCTGGTTTGTTTGGGTTCTATAATTGTAACACTGTTGCGTTCCTGCTCACTCCAGCTCTGAGATCCTGGCTGGCTGAAGCAGGGATCTGCGTTTGTTCTGTAATTGAAACAATGTTGCGTTCCTGCTGGCTGAAGCCCGGCTGGCTGAAAGCAGGTTTCTGGGGTTTTGTTTAGCTTCTATATTTGTAACATTGTTTTTTAGAGTGCAAGCTCAGAGGCCAGCAAGGCAGGCGGGGAACGTTGGCTTCCTCCGTCACTGGAGCAAGCAAGCCTCCTGTTCGCTTCAAGCTGCCTGGCTGCCGGCCGCCATCTTGGTTGGCAGTTAATTTGCATATCGCCCTGATTAGCCAATGGGAAGGGTAGCAGAGGTACGGCTAATTACCATGTTTCTCTATTATTATATAGGAGAGAGAGAGACACTAGAGACCTGGTGCACAATATTTGTGCACTGGGAGGTGTCCTTCAGCCCGGCCTGCACCCTCTCACAGTCCTGGACCACTCGCTCCTTATTGCCTGCCTCCTTGCTGCTCCTTAGCGCTACCGCGGAAGCGTGAGAGGTTCCCACCACTGCCACTGCGCTTGCCAGCCGTGAGCCCAGCTTCTGGCTGAGTGGTGCTCCCCCTTTGGGAACACACTAACCACCAGGGGGCAGCTCCTGCATTGAGCGTCTGCCCCCTGGTGGTCAGTGCACGTCATAGCAACCGGTCATTCTGTTGTTCCGCCCTAACGGTCGCTTAGGGTTTTATTATATAGATAGATGTTTTTGTGTCAGTTTCATATTAGCATTATAAAAAAAATTTTATGTTTTTAAGAGTAGAATTGTCTGTACCTTAAAAGTTTGACATTTTCACACTGGCTGGTTTGTTTAGTGGTTAGAGTGTCGGCCCTCATACCAAAGGGTCTCCAGTTCAATTTCCAGTGAAGGGCGTGTACCTCGGTCAAGGGTGTGTACCTCAGTTGCAGGTTCCCCAGGCCCAGGGACCTGTGCAGAAGGCAATCAATTGATGTGTCTCTCTCACCTCAGTGTTCCCCTCTCTCTCTCTCTCTCTCTCTCTCTCTCTCTTTCTCTGTCTCCCCCTCTCTCCCCTCCTCACTTCCTTCCTCTCCACCCCCACCCCCTCCTATCTCCCATCCATTCTCTAGAAATCAGTGGAAAAATATATCCTTGAGTGAGAATTAAAAAAAAAAAGTTTGACATTTTTCTCATTTAAATTAATTATGCCCTGAGCCTTTTTTTGAAGTAATTGTTCAAGAACTTTAACTTCCACCTTGCAGATGTGGCTCACGAGTTGAGCTTCAACCTGTGAACCAGGAGGTCACAGTTCCCAATCAATGATTCTCACTCATCATTAATGTTTCTGTCTCCTTCCCTCTCCCTTCCTCACTGAAATCAATAAAAAATACACTTCTTTAAAAAAAGAACTTTAACTTCCTTTCATAATTATTGATCTAATAAGATTGTATACTTTATGTTTTGTAATCTATATTATTAATCCCAAATTCATCCATTCTATTAGAGAACAAATTATAATTTAAAACACTTCCAATTTTAAAAAATTAAGGCAATGTGTAATTACCTTGCTCAGGTAAGAATGGAAAGTGATCTTTCATTTAGTTTTTAAAAGCTAGATATATTTTAAATGTATAAACACCTCATTTGTGCTGTACATTTTTTATGCATTTTTTTATTATGTGCTATATGTATCATAGACAAAGTTTCTGGTTTGATTTATTATATTCCACCTTTTTGTTTATTTGTTTTATCCTCACCTAAGGATGTTTTTTCTATTGCTTTTCAGAGAGAGAGGAAGCGGGGAGGGTGGTGAGGGGGAGACATCAATGTGAAAGATGCATCAACCCATTGCCTTCTGCATGCGCCCCAATGGGTGGGGGGAGGCAGAGAGTGAACCCAAAACCCAGGTTTGTGCCCTTGACCGGGAATCAAACCTGAGACCTTTTAGTGCACAGGCTGATGCTCTAACCACAGAGCACGCTGGCCATGGCTATATTCCACTTTTTTAATTTGAAAAAGGAGAGAACCCCTCTCTCAAAATAATTACTATACTCCATCATTTAAAAATTATATACAATAATAAATAAAAGTATCTTTCACTCTTCAAAATTCATCACCCAAGGCTCATTAAAATTTTATACTTAAAATCACCCAAGGTTATGTTTATTGATTTGAGAGAGACAGACAGACAGACATCAGTGTGAGAGAGAAACATCAATCTGCTGCCTCCCTTACATGCCCGACCTGGGATCAAACAACCTTTTGGTGTAGGGGAACGACACTCCATCCAACTGAGCCACCCAGCCAGGACAACTTTTTTTTAAGTGTCTGCATACTTTGCTGGGGGGGTTTGTGTTTTGTTTGCTCAAACGGGCAGTTTGCCAAATTTCAGTGAACACAAACATGTCTCTTACTCTGTAGTCACTTCCAATCTTTGTCAGTATGTATTAAAGATTACACATAGCCCTAACCGGTTTGGCTCAGTAGATAGAGCATTAGCCTGCAGACTGAAGAGTCCCAGGTTCAATTCCAGTCAAGGGCATGTACCTTGGTTGCGGGCACATCCCCAGTTGGGGGTGTGCAGGAGGCAGCTGATCGATGTTTCTCTCTCATCAATGTTTCTAACTCTCTATTCCTCTTCCTTCCTCTATGTAAAAAATCAATAAAATATATTTTTAAAAATAAATAAATAAAGATTACACATAATTCTAATCATTGAATACATACTGCTTTGTGCTCTTTATGTTTCTATTAACTCATATCAAGTACTATTCCATATTCCATTTTTTTTCTTAACAGTTTCTCTTGTGTTGGATATTTGGGTTCTCAAGTTTTCATTATAATTTATACTGCTTTGGTATTGTTTTATTATACCTACCTAGAGGCCCGGTGCACGAATTCATGCACCAGTGGGGTCCCTCAGCCTGGCCTGCAGGATCGGGTCAAAACCAGCTCTCCAACATCCCCCGAGGGGTCCCAGATTGCGAGAGGGCGCAGACCAGGCCGAGGGACCCCACCAGTGCATGATTGGGGCCGGGAAGGGACGTGGGAGGTTGGTCAGCTGGAGAGAAACAGGAGGGCGGCTCCAGGGTGTGTCTGGCCTGTCTCGCTCAGTCCTGATCAGCCGGACCCCAGCAACAAGCTAATCTACTGGTCAGAGTGTCTGCCCCGTGGTGGTCAGTGCATGTCATAGCAACTGATCAACCGGTCAACTGTCTGCCCCTTGGTGGTCAGTGCACATCATAGCAAGCAGTTGAGCGGCCTTAGCCTATCATTAGCATATTACACTTTGGTTGAACAGCTGACCGGATGACCAGACACTTAGCATATTAGGCTTTTACTATATAGGATAAATTCTGTTATATTATAGAGAAAGACTAGGTATAGGAAGACTTGAATAATATGGAGCCACTTAGAGGAAAAACAATAAAGATGGAGTAGGAAGTGTTTGGAATGGTTGACACCTGGTGCTTCTTGTCTTTTGTGTTATTTATGATGTGGCAATAACATCTCCACCTTGCAGTTTGTTCTGATTTGTGTTCATTTATTTTTCTTACTCTAAATCTTGGTCCCTCTGATCCTTTCCATAAAAGGCTTCCTGAATTTTTTTTTAATGTATTTTTATTGATTTCAGAGAGGAAGGAAGAGGGAGAGATAGAAACATCAATGATGAGAAAGACTCATTGATCGGCTGCCTCCTGCAAGCCCCCCACTGGGGGTCGAGCCCACAACCGGGGTACGTACCCTTGACCAGAATTGAACCTGGGACCTTTCAGTTCACAGGTTTATGCTCTATCCACTGAGCCAAACTGGCTAGGGCGGCTTTCTAAATTTTGAGAACCCACAATGTATTTGGTACTCTGTAGGTATCTACACTAATAAAAGAGAAACATGGTAATTAGCGTACGACCGCTACCCTTCCCATTGGCTAATCAAATGATACCAGTAAAAAGGCTAAAACTGATGATGCCAGAGATAGGGGGAAGGATTGCTGGAATGGGATTTAATACACGAGTTCACAGGCTTGCCTTTGGCTAGAAGCAGGGGCAGTTCAGCCATAGTAATAGAAGAAAATGCAGAGTAGATGGGCAGATATAGTGAAGGAGCTTGTGGAAACCATCTACTGATTACTCCATTTTTTTTCAGAGAAATAGTAAACAAGGTCAGCTGAGAGTGAGGAGAGTTTAAAGTTTGAGGAGGCTAAAATATAAAATTAAATCATCTAGGAGAGGCGAGATGGACTAAAATAAAGTACAACTGTCCAGCAGCATTAAATAGAGATTTGAGGATAGTAAATAAATGTGTGTCATCTCCAGCCACATTCAGCTGCACTGATATGTGGAGTAAGCTGAGAGTCAGATTTAACCAGGCCTGTGGTTTAGCCAAGGAAGCTTGAGTAAAGGGCTAGAAGGCTGAGAATTATTCCCAATGGAATTATAAAAACTGCTTGGAATTAAATGGGGGAAAAAAGGAAGAACCTAGGAGGACTGAGGGTCAGTGAAAAGATCAAAGGGTTAAAGGTCAAGTATAAAAACAGGGAGAGGGTTTGAAAGCAGAAGCAAAAAACAAAACAAAACAGAATTTTAGCGTTCACTTTAAAATTTAGCACAACTAAAATATTTTCAGTAAAACTGGAATTTGGAAATAACTAGCCAAACAGTAACCAGCTTAAAATAAATATAATTATTTTTGAGGTGGGAGCTATAGGTCAGTGAAAATATTTGTCAATAAAAATAAAATTTTGAGTATATACACACACACCTTTTAATTTTAATTAATAATAAAATGTCATAATGTATTCCCAAATATATATTTAGTACAATTTTTCTAAGAGTATTATTTCTACTATCATTTTTTTTAAGTTCTTATTTATTTGAGAGAGAAAGATAGAAACATTGATGAGAGAGAAACATTAATCTGCTGCTTCCTGCATGCCACCTACTGGGGGTTGAGTCCGCAACCTGGGACAGAACCAGTGACCTCTGGTACATGGATCGATGCTCAACCAAATGAGCCACACCAGCCAGGGCTCTACTATCTTTTTTGATGACCATAATCTATGAATTATATTTAGAAAACTGAGGAACTCTGAACTAAAATTGTAGAAGAGTCTCTGTAAACTCTTCTATAAAGAGCAAAAAAAATAAGGTGAGCATAATGAAGAACAATGTTGTTACATATATTTACAATAATTTCTAATAGTATTTGATCTAGCAGTATCTATATATAAACTATCTTTCAAAGAAAGAATAGCATTCACAGTAATATAATATGCAATCGTTTTATATATAACTATACAAGAATCCCAAGATTTGGAAGCACAACTTTAATAACTCTTTAATCTTGGACCTTCATGACGAATGGTGCACCTGGAAACTCAAACTGTAGTCAGTCTTTCGAAATGAAGAAATTAAACTGCAAATGAAGACTATAATTTTTTGGGAAAGATACAAAAAAAAATTAGATGATTATTCTTCCGATCTCTCTGCTTACCTGTACTGGTGGCCGAGTTGCTCTGTCCCTCATCCGAGTACTGACAGGGATACTGCAGGGGCTCATCTGCTCCTGGAAAGTACTGCAGATAAAAAGCAAATCTAACTTAAAATTCCTTTCATACAAACGAAATCCTATACAGTTAACTTGAAAAGTACATCCTAATTATTTTGCTATCATGGGACTTGAATGCAGCAAAGATACTGCTTTATTTTCCTTAAGGCACAGAGTGAATTTGTAGATATCTAAGTTTTTGATATTTATAAAGATGACAACAACATGCTCCTTTTCTGAATTTTAATTGTGATCAATGCCATCCCATATAATACAAACCTAATATACTAAGTGTTCGGTCGGCCGTTCAACCAATCAAAGCGTAATGTGCTAATGATATGCTAAGGCCACTCAACCACTCGCTATGACATGCACTGATCACCAGAGGGCAGATAGTTGACAAGTAGGTTAGCTTGCTGCTGGGGTCTGGCTGATTGGGACTGAGCGAGACGGGCCAGACGTGCCCTGGAGCCCTCCTGCATCCCTCCCTGGCCCGATCGTGCACCAGTGGGGTCCCTCGGCCTGGCCTGCATCCTCTCCCAATCCGGGACCCCTCGGGGGATGTTGGAGAGCCGGTTTCAGCCTGACAGCGCAATGACCAGTTGCTATGATGCGCACTGAACACCAGAGCGCAGGTGCTCAACACAGGAGCTGCCCCCTGGTGGTCAGTGTTCTCCCACAGGAGGAGCACTGCTCAGCCAGAAGCCAGGCTCACAGCTGGCGAGCGCAGCGGCAGTGGCCTCTCCCGCCTCTGCGGCAACGCTAAGGATGTCCTAAGTCCGTGGTCGGCAAACTGCGGCTCGCAAGCCACATGTGGCTCTTTGGCCCCTTGAGTGTGGCTCTTCCACAAAATACCACATGCAGGCGCTCACATACAGTGCAATTGAAACTTCGTGGCCCATGCACAGAAGTCGGTATTTTGTGGAAGAGCCACACTCGAGGGGCCAAAGAGCCGCATGTGGCTCGCGAGCCGCAGTTTGCCAACCACTGTCCTAAGCCATCAGTCAGACATCCCCCGAGGACTCCCTGACTGCGAGAGGACGCAGGTCGGGCTGAGGGACCCATCCCTTCCCCCAATGCATGATTTTCGTGCACCAGGCCTCTAGCAATATAAATAAGCAAAACATAGTCCCTGCCCTCAAGGAGTATACAGTAATTTAGTACCAACATCTCCCAAATTGTTTGGTTGTGCACTCTCTCACCTATATATATGAGTGTGGACCTCATAAATATAATTTCATGTGTGCTGTTTATAAATTTCATGTGTGCTATATATTAAATGTTAGTGAAACTTCATTTCTTTTTTATATAAAAATATAAATATAATAATGTATAGAGACTTATAAGCATTTCTGTTGTTGACCATTCAATATAAAAACCATAATGATGACATCTGTCTTAAACCAGCTTATTTTTTTTTTCTTTATTAACATAGTTCCAGGTGCTCCTTCAGCTCCAAGGAGAGGGCGTGGGTGTCATCGAGGTGGCAGGGGAAGATTTGGTATTCGACGAGATGGTCCTATGAAATTTGAGAAAGACTTTGACTTTGAAAGTGCAAATGCACAATTTAACAAGGAGGAAATTGACAGAGAGTTTCATAATAAACTTAAATTGAAAGGTGAATTTTTATTTTTCTACTCAGAAAATACTCTTATTTGACTTGTGAATCGATGTTTAGTACAAGTGTTGACTTTTATGGTATGTGCTTGTTTTTCAGTGGAAGATAAACTTGAGCAGCAGGAGAAGCCTATAAATGGTGAAGAAAAAGGAGACTCAGGAGTTGATACTCTAAACAGTGAAGGAAATGCAGATGAAGATCCACTTGGAGGACCTAATTGCTATTATGACAAAACTAAATCCTTCTTTGATAATATTTCTTGTGATGATAATAGGTACTGTCTTTTAAGCTGTTCTTAAGCTTTTAGGAGGTTGATGTGTGAACTTATTTTTTTTTTTATTTTTTTTTATGATTTCTTATAATTTCACAAAGTTTAATGAATACTTAAAAATATCTGCCCTGGCTGGTGTGTTCCATGGTTAGAGCATTGGCCCACACACTGAAGGGTCCATGGTTTGATTCCCTGTCAAGGTCAAGGGCTCCTACCTGGGTTGAGGTTTGCTGTGCAGGAGGCAGCCAGTCGTGTGTCCCCCGCTCTTTTCTCTTTCCCTACTTCTCTCTCCTTTCCACTCTCTCTGAAAAGCTATGGAAAAAAAATATCCTCAGGGGAGGAGTATCAAAAAATCAAAAAATAAATAAAACAAAAATATCTAATGACAGCAAATTTTTGATGTTTTATTTTCCTAAAAGAAAGTAAGTGCACGAAAATTAAAATTAGTAATTAAAACAGAAGCTTTCATCAATAAAAAGGAAACAACAACAAAAACAGAAGCTTTCATCTAAGTAAGACCTTTTACTTTACCCTTTACAGTGTAGTTCAAATAAAGCAGGACCAAAGTACTAATGTTACTTTGAAGTTTGCTGATATAGTAAAACTCTGCCACATTTAAGTAAATGTCGATCCAGAAGATTGTCAGGTTAAAGGACCTAGCATAACAAGCTAAAAGAGTTCCAAGGATTCTGCTGATCAATCCAAATTGTCCTCCAGGCTGTGGTTTAGTGCCACCTGGTGGCCATTGTTTAAACAGGAATGGGGATGATTCTGAGCCGTGTTTGGGCTCTAGAATAGAAGCAGCAACAGCAGCAATTCAGACACTTGCCTCAGGCATCAGGTCCAGGGATTGGGCCGGGATCATACTGGGAACTCAGGAACCTACCCTCCTGCTCCCACTTTCCTGAGACAGGGTTTCCTTTTCTGGCTTTACTTTCTCTTCCACTGGGGCTGAGGGGGGGTGGAGTTAATTGCCAATCCCATTATATCTGAATTCCCATTATATTGATGCTGTTACCATGTTTATTTTATTAACTGTATTTGCAAGAATCTAATACCAGTTATATTTTCACATGAAATTTAACAGAATATTAAAGGAACAAGAACAGTTTGTGATGGCTTATATAATAAGATGCTTATTCTTACTTGATCTTTAGGAATTGCTTCGCCTTAATTTGGGAATTAGTGTTACATAGTTTTGCTTGAAAAATGTTCTTTAAAACCTGATATACACTAAAGATTATTTGTGCTTAAAATAGAGAACGGAGACCAACCTGGGCTGAAGAAAGAAGATTAAATGCTGAAACATTTGGAATCCCACTTCGACCAAACCGTGGCCGTGGCGGGTACAGAGGCAGAGGAGGTCTTGGTTTCCGTGGTGGCCGAGGGCGTGGTGGTGGTAGAGGTGGTACCTTCACCACCCCTCGAGGATTTCGTGGTGGATTCAGAGGAGGTCGTGGGGGCAGGGAATTTGCAGATTTTGAATATAGGGTAAGTATTTTATGTTTTTCATAAAACTGCATGCCAAACAGCATGCATTTTAATGAAACTCAATGTTTTTACTTTTATCCTATGTTGGGTGAATATTTTTAGGACATTTGTATAACTTTCATTTTTTACCTGATTAGGATATTTATATAATTTTAATGAGTAGTAACTTGGCTAATAAGTCTTTTTTGTCTTTTTATTATAGAACTATAGTTTTAGATTTTACAGATTGGTAAAATTTCCCCAAAAAAGCTATTAGAGACTGACTTAGGATTATTTCTTCTTTTTTTTTTATTTCTTCTTTTAAGATTATATTTTGTTGGAAGCACAGAAGATCACTTAAGGCATTATCCACAAAAGTTTTATAGCATACCATCTTTATTTGAGATAACAAAGTATGCTTTAACACTAAAAGAGTCTAGGAAGGACATACTTCACAATGGAAGACAAACCTATATGTTTAATAGCAGCTAACATTTATATAGTATTTTGCATGTATATATCAAACTCACTTAAACCTCACAGCAACTCTGTGGTGTAGATTCTCTTTTTAATCCCCATTTTACAAATGAGGAAATAGGTATAAAGATATTGCCAAAATTCGTTTGGCTCAGTGGGTAGAGCATCGGCCTGCGGACTGAAAGGTCCCAGGTTCGATTCCGGTCAAGGGCATGTACCTGGGTTGCGGGCACATCCCCAGTAGGAGATGTGCAGGAGGCAGCTGATCAATGTTTCTCTCTCATCGATGTTTCTAACTCTCTATCTCTCTCCCTTCCTCTCTGTAAAAAATCAATAAAATATATTTTTTTTAAAAAAGATATTAAATAACTTGTCTGAAGTCAGCTAGTAAGTGATGATGCTGGGTCTTGAACCTAGTAAATTTGTTCCTGAGTCAGTGCTCTTAATTTAGTTTTGTGAAAAACGCAACCACATATTCCTTGGTTTTCTTATTTTGCCATGGTCTTGAAAATCTCATGATAGTGACATTTGGGAACTGCTCCTAGAAAATTGTATAGTTCTCTATAGTATGTTCATATGTACTATTATTTAAAGGAGTCTGTCACTATCCTAGTTTATTGATTTTTAGGGATAGCGAAGAGGAAGGTATATAAACAGAAAGGATCAAAGTCCCATTGTAACTGACCGTTGTTGAGATCCTTCCGAAGGTTCTGTGTTAGTGGCTTTGGGATCTGATCTGTTAATTTTTTATTTATTTTGTGTTGATTGATTTGAGAGAGAGACATCAGTTTGTTGTACCTCTTATTTATGCATGCATTGGTTGATTCTTGTATGAACCCTGACCGTAGATCGAACCCTATACCTTGGCATATGGGGACAACGCTCTAACTAACTGAGCTAGCCAGCCAGGGCTGGTCTGTTAATTTTGATGCCTTTGATATTGTCTCATCACAGCCAAGACTGCTGAAAATTAGCCTCATCATTAGCTCTGGCTATTCAGCCATGGTGGCCTAATGGAGCTGCAGCACATCTGACGCAAAATTGCCATTCCAGCTAGAAAACTATATCTTAGAAACTTACTGCTCTTGCCCGTAACATTTTGCTTACAGAATTCAGTAGCCTTTTCACAAATATTTTCTCTTAATTCCTCTGCAATACTTGACACCCAACTTGAAGTGTTTTTTTCTTTTTTTTCTTTTTTTGTAATACATTTATTGATTTCAGAGAGGAAGGGAGAGGGAGAGAGAGCTAGAAACATCAATGATGAGAGAGAATCATTGATCAGCTGCCTCCTGCACGTGCCCTACGGAGGAACCAAGCCTGAAACGCAGGCATGTACCCTGACAGGGAATTGAACTGTGACCTCGTGATTCATAGGTCAATTCTGAACCTCTGAGCCACACTGGCTGGGCAGAGTCTTTTATTCTTGTTTGTTTGTTTTTTTATATACAAGTTGTTTTTTTTTTAATAAAACAACACATGTTTCTCAACACAGCCTATAAGATGCTTCATGATCTTCTCCAGGTTAGAAGTCTAGAACTACCTCTAGTTCTTTTTGCCAGTGGGACTCTGCTTCTCTCCATTCACCCTGCCACAGATATGTGGGCCTTCTTGCTCTTGTTTAGGGACAAGCTTAATCCTATCTCAGGACCTTTTTTATCCATTCCTTCTGCCTGGAACATTCAGTTTGCTGCTACTTGAAAGCATTCATGCTTCTGTTTGCACTCTTGCATATGCTAAAGCATGTCCAAGTGCGCTCTTTCTCCCACTCTGCCCCCCTTCCCTCTTCCTTCTGACTTTCCCTTTCCCCCTTCCCTTTTCCAGCTTGTCAGAGCAAAGCTTCTAATCAGTTTTTCAGTTTGGACCTCATATGCTTCCATCTGCATTGCTCTATCTTCACCTGCTTTGTGCCTATGATCAACTTAAACTTAACCTTCCTCAGAATGACCTCATCATCATCTTGCCTTCCCATTATTTCAGCTTTGCCTCTTCCTAGTGTTTGATTGGCTAATAATATACCATTCCCTCCCTCCCTCCCTCCCTCCCTTTCTTTCTTTCTTCCTTTCTTTCTTTCTTTTCTTTTCTTTTCTTTTCTTTTCTTTTCTTTTTCATTAATCCTCACCTGAGAATTTTTTCCCATTGATCTTTAGAGAGAGTGGAAGGAATAGGGAGCGACAGAGAGAGAAACATCGATGCGAGAGACACAGCGATTAGTTGCCTCCTGCACGTGCCCCTGCCGGGGTCGTGGTTCGAGCCTGCAACCAAGGTATGTGCCCTTGACCGGAATTAAACCCATGACCCTTCAATCCTCAGGCCAACGCTCTAACCACTGAGCTAACTGGCCAAACCTGCCATTCTTTTGTCCCCAGGGGCGTGTAGGTATTCATGATCATGGCCCATTTTCATATCACCACATTCATTCCTTTGACATGTCCCTGCCAACTACCATAATAACCTACTGATTGGTCTTCAGACCTTCAGTCTTTCTTTACCTCACTTTAGGCATAGCAAGGTCTTAGGACAGCTCCTTGTTGAAGACTATATTGAGTCAGCTTGGTTTGAGAAAAAGTGCATTTAAATTAGACTGTGGTCCCAGTGAGAATTTTATTGCTAGTGTGATCTCAATTGAGTCATTAAACCTTTCAGTCACTCAGTTTTGACATTTGTGGAAAGAGATGCACAGTCTTATCTCAGATACACCTTTACAGATCATTAAAGTCTCAGTTGGAAAGCGTCTGAGAGGTCTGACCTCCTAGCCAAACCTCTTCGGTAGCTGGGACCTTACTTTTCCTGAGACCATTATCCCACTCCAGGGATATCTAGTTATTTGGATTTTACAGATACTAGTATACATACAATTTGAGTGAAAATCTTTTTCCTATATCTTCAAATGATTAGTTTAACTCTGTCCTTTGTAAATACACAGAGTATATTTACTCTACATAATTTTTTAGATATTTGAAAACATAGCTGTCTTGTTGTCTGTATAAAGACTGGACTGTTATTTTACTTTATCTAAACTGAATAATCACTGTGTGCATGATATATGCACTTATTAATGCAAATATTTTCTTGAAACTGTCTCACTATTCAGTCATTTTGATCCTTTAGTTAAAACCCTTTCATAGACAGGGTGGAGCAGAAGTAGGTTTACAGTTGTGAGTACATATGCAAAACATAGCCTTTATTCTTGTATTATTATTAATTGTATTATTTTCCATATGAACAACTGTAAGCCTACTTTTGCCCCACCCTGTATATTGCAGTATTAGAGTGCATTGTAGAAGTTGTCTACATGAGTCTTTATCTGCACTAGTGTGTTTCTGACAAAATCTGCTTGAGTATTTCAAGAAGTGACGGATTCACTGGACCCTGAGGCATTGCCTTGGTGGTTAAAAAGTTCTAATGTGACATTGCACTGCCTCCTCTTACTGAGGGTCCCACTTGACATACCCAGCCCCATTTCTTATTACCCTTTAACTTATCTGGTTTAAGCAAGTTCACTCATAGTCACATTGTTTTTTGATTCAGACTCTGACCTCATTCATTCATTGACCAAATATATATGGAATTCTTTGTATATGCCAAGCACTGTGCTGGACATTGGTGGTAAACAGAACAGACTCAGTCCTGCCTCCTTGGTGTTTATAGTCCAGTGGGAAGTTAGACACAGCTAAAAGTCAAGGGATCCCTTTCACTTATACTTCACAGTCTTACCCAAGGTTTCCTCTATTCTTATAAACTTCTTCCTTCCTCCACTGATTTCTTCCTTTTCTCACCTCCTGTAGTATCTGCTTTCACTAGTGTACATGTTAAATACATTCATGTTCCCTATTTCATGCATTTTGTTTTGTATCACCAGCTATGTGGGAGCCTCTTGGCATTAGTGAATATGTATTCCACCAAAACACTTGCTCAGCATGGAGCCATAATGGGCTTGAAGTAAGTGTCTAGCATATGTTCATTAGGAGTACTTACTTTAGCCTTCAACAAAGGCCCATCAGTGTGGCTAGCCCTTGATTGTTCATTACAAAGTTGAATGACCCTCTGCCTGCCATCAGAGGCCTTCTCAGCAGCCTGTGCCTTCAAATCATATCATTTGGCTCCTTCAAAGGTAGAAATAGTGAGTGATCACTATTACATATACTAGTAGGAGATTTACCCGCAGGGATTAAACTCGTTTTTCAAAGTGGATGTCAATAGTATTTGTAGTAGCTTTCATGTAATGGTTGGTTTTGATCATTGTGCTCTGTTGGCATGAATCATTACATTTTTAGGCTGAGCATAAGCAAATCTGATAGCTTAATGAAAATGTGTTTGATAGAATTACCAATTTTTAGGACTCTAAAAATAGCCATATACTGCCCTGGCCAGTGGGGCTCAGTGGTTACTGAGGGGTCACAGGTTCAAATTTCGGTCAAGAGCACATACCTGGATTGCAGGCTCCATCCCCAGCCCTGGTCACGGTGTGTGTGGGAGGCAACCAGTCAATGTATCTGTCTCCCTCTTCCCATTTTCCTTTCCTCCCTTCCTCCCTCCCTCCCTCCCTTTCATTCTCTGAAAAATCAATAAAAAAAATACCCTCATGTGAGAGACTAGAACAGCCGTGGGCAAACTACTGCCCGCGGGCCGGATCCGGCCCGGTTGGAATGAATAAAACTAAAAAAAAAAAAAAGACCGTACCCTTTTATGTAATGATGTTTACTTTGAATTTATATTAGTTCACACAAACACTCCATCCATGCTTTTGTTTTGGCCCTCCGGTCCAGTTTAAGAACCCATTGTGGGCCTCGAGTCAAAAAGTTTGCCCACCCCTGGACTAGAACCTTTCTCCAAACCCACCCCAATACATAGGGTTAGGAAACCAAAGAGCCAGAGAGGTTAACTCTCTAGATCTAGGTACAAACTAATATATAAAGCCAAAACTCCCTCTCTTTGACTTCTAGCCCAATTTTCCTTAAGGATAATGTTAGAAACAAACTTGTGTTGAGTTTGGTCCTATGGCGCTTTCTTCCCCTTTTGGGGGGGGGGGGCTGAGGGAAGGGGTCAGGCCAGGAATAATAAGAGGACAGCCAGCTCCTGGTTTATATGCTGCTGCTAAGACGTTAAGCCACCGGGATGGATGAGACAGATGGCCTCCCATTTGAGTATGTGTTTCTTCAGGGAGCATCCAGAGACAATGGGGTATCCCAAATGACTCAGTATGGTTCTCTCTCTCCCTTTCACACTTTTTCCTCTCTGTCCCTCTTTCCATCTCTGTCTTTCCCTCTTTCCATCTCTCCTCTTTCTTGCTTATTTTTCCTTTCAGAAAACCACAGCTTTTGGGCTCTTACAGGTCTGGATTAATCAGATAGCTTTCTGAAAGATTTTTTAAAAATTGGAACATGTAAAGGTTGGCTATGGTGGGGGTGGCAGGATCATCTTCCTCGTAATTCTTTCTGCACCAACTTATACCATGCCATATGTATTCTACTTTAACAACATTGTACAAATGCTTTGGTGTTGTATGCACAGATAAAGTTAGTCTTTAACATAGGAAATATATATTTCTAACAGGATGACAATCCGCAGTATAAGCCAGATACATAGTAGCAACTAGTTCTGAGGAAAATGGAAGCCCCTGGCTCTGATACTGTGTGTGTACAAGACTTTAGTTTAAGATTAGTCTCACTGGAAAGTTAGAGGCCCCTTGAGATTTTTGCTGCTTTTTCCCTAGTTGCTTTTTTAAACTTCCCAGTCAATTCTCAGATTTTCAGAAACTTATTTCAAATTTAAAAGTTATCTTTTAAAATGAATTTCTAAATCATTTGCTTTCTCCTAAGGGAATGACCCTTTGGAAAGAAATGTTATTTTACTGTCTGGATATGCTATTACTTAGTAAAGACATCAAAGACTTAGAGATTTTATTAATCTTTTTCCAAAGTACGTTGTTGGTTGTACTTGATGAATTGACTAGTAGTAGTATATTGAAGGTTTAAGTTCTATCATTATTTTTAAAGGTTATTAGGATGGCAATCAAAGATAGCGGGGTATACCTATATCTTGGGGGGGTGGCTTCTTGCTGGGACTAGCCTATAACACCACTACTTTAACCAGAGCCTGGCTGTTGTAGCTCAGCACCAAGAGGTTACCAGTTCACGCCCTGACCGGTTTGGTTCAGTGGATAGAGCGTCGGCCTGCGGACTCAAGGGTCCCAGGTTCGATTCCGGTCAAGGGCATGTACCTTGGTTGCGGGCACATAACCTAGTAGCGAGTGTGCAGGAGGCAGCTGATCGATATTTCTCTCTCATTGATGTTTCTAGCTCTCTATCCCTCTCCCTCTCCCTTCCTCTCTGTAAAAAATCAATAAAATATATTTTTTTTTAAAAAGAGGTCACCGGTTCAATTCCCAGTCAGGGCACATGCCCAGGTTGTGGGATCAGTCTCCAGTAGCGGTAGTTCAGGAGGCAGACAATCAATGTTTCTATCTTGTGTCTCCCTCTTCTTTCATCTCTCTCTAAAATCAATAAAAACAACATTTTTTAAAATAAATAAACTACTACTGACTAGAAAATGTAGTTAACAAATAATGAGCTCCTGCTGGGGTATGGAAGTAAAAAGTATTTTCTGAAAATCAGTGGTACAGATTTATATGTGAGAGTAAAGGGAGGATATATTTAAAGATAATGGAAAGTATATTTAAGCATATTAGAAAGAAATGATTATTAATTAACCAATAATTTGAAACAGCTAATTTTTTTTTCCTTTTTTTAGAAAGACAACAAAGTTGCTGCATAGTCTACAAACAAGTCTTTGGAAATAGGTGAATTTCTAGCTCTTCAAGGTCCTGAGAATTGGTTTCAGCCTTTACCAAGAATGAAGAAGTGAATTTGCTGTATATTTGTCACCAGCACTGGGTTTTTTTGTTTGTTGGTTTGTTTATTTTTCTGCTTAATTTCAAAGATATGATGCAGTTATATTGGGGGGGAGGGGGCAGCTCATCTTTAAAAATGAGCATTAAATATATTTGAAATAGCAGAAGGTTAAGTAATTTCTTATGTGTAAACTAAAGCAGTACTTCAATGGGACTTACAAGTATTTTTTCATCACTGAAAGGATTTTTCTTATCACTAAATTGTATTTGGCAATTATTGCAAGTTACCTGCAGTTAGGGCCGTGATACTGTGTTTCAAGCCACAGAAGGGTGTGTTTGTGCGTGTGTGTGTGTGTGTGTGTGTCTGTGTCTGTGTATCTTTTTCCCTTTCTTTTTGGAAATCCTGTAATATTCCTTTTGAGGTAGCTTATTTCATCAGTTAATTGGGGTGCTGGATGGTAGAGAATTTTGTCAGTCAACTATGTACACACAGTAAATACTGTTTCTTAGGCAAAGGTAACTTTTTTATATAGTTATAAAATTCCATTATATTCCATTGCCAAAGAAACATTAAGAACTTTATATAGCTGTATAAAAAGCAACTAATTTTTTAAAGAATAAACATTTTAAAGTCAGCAAACATACTGTGTCCTTGCAGAAGTTGTGCTGAGGAACAGAGCTATGGGTGGGTCTTTTTTTTTTTTTCCATAGCTTTCCAGGCTTAAGATTTTTGATTTTGATTTTCTGTTTTAATGTTTAGAACACAAATGAAGATTTGATACATTCTTTTATTAAGGATAAATTACTCATGCTCATTGTAAGAATTTCATTTTATAGTAAATGGCATATCACAGGATTTGTCCAAATAATAGATATTTTCAGTATATGAATGTAAATAATCATAGATAACCATGTACTTAGCTGTATTTTCAAATAAGTAAGTCCTCCCCTTTTTTTAAGACAGTAAAACTAGGCATCAATTAACCTGTTCTTCCTGATAATGCCTGGAATTTTGTCATGATAATTTGACTCCTTCCATTATATTTCAAGAGGATTCAGAGTGTTAGAAATTATTTTGGCAACTTATCAGATATCATAACACTGGTCCTTGGGCCTGTGATTCACAAATGACTCAATATAGAGTTCATTGCTAACTATAAATTACTAGTAAATCTTTTTGATATTTTAAGCTATACTGGGGGGGAAATCTGGCCACCTTTGTGTTTTATGAAGGCCATGGAATAAAGGGATCCAAAGATTTAAATATTCTTATCTCTCTTGATTTTGTTAACTTTCTCCTTAAGCTATTCAGTAGTGATAAAGATGTGGAAAACTGCACAGTAGAATTAGAATATTTAAAGATGGTTGATATTTTTAATTTTATATCTTTTGTATAGGTCTACAAGAAGATGTTTTGTAATTTGGTTTCATTATTAAGTTTCAGTACTTGACAGCCATAATTTAGATAATATTGTTTAATACTGTTTGTTTGCATGTTAACAACAAAACCTTTTGGAGGACCCATAAATCATGATATTGAACACATTTCTGAGGCATTCTGAACATCAAAGCAAGTGCTATGGCAATACTTATAGACTGTTTGAGATGTCCTGGGCCTATTTCTAGAAGAAAAACTGTAAATACAAGTTCTACATGCTCTAAAAATATGAATTCATGCATTTTCCAAGCCCTCTGGGTCACTGACTAGGGCATTTGGTGCCCCAATAACTGGCAGCATGGCATACCTGCAGTGCACCTTACAATATTAAAGCAAGGATTTTATTCTAAGACAGAATAAAACTCTTCAATAAAAAATGTTCGTCAAAGTTCTTTCTCTTTAAACAGTAATGTTTTCTTACAATAGAAAGATAAAGGCATCTTTAAAATGTCAGAACGGAATTATGGTCATGTTTATATTCCCTAAAAGAACTAAATTATTTTCTCTCTAAAATTTATTTATTGTTGTAGGTGTTTAGGTAAAGGAACAAGCCCCCTTCTCCCCCTCTAGAGTGGAGACCACACCTAAGTTCAAATCTGCGACATGAGGAGACAGCCAAGTGGAAAACCTCAGGCTAGAATGTGACCTCTGGCCAGGCAGGTGCAAATGAGGAGAGAGGGAACGGCTGGCTCCTCCTAAATTCACTTATTGGATAGACCTTTTTCCCCTCCAAAATCGGAACTTAATGTAAGGGGTAGAAAGATAGGTCAGGAATGTTAATCCAGCTCAATGGCTCTTAATCAGAGTCTCAACTGACATCCTAGGAGTAATTAGGAAAGTGAAGAAATGTGTTTTGGGCTGTCCCAATGACTAGGAACAATTGGCATTTAAGAGTCAGGGTCAGGGATGGTAAATGTCCTACACTATGCTGGACAGTGCCACATAATCATTTATCCAGCCCAAAATACAGCAGTGGCCCTTCCACTTTGAGAAATACTAGCTGAACTCCCTCCACGTGGGAAGACAATGAGTGGGGAATTCAGTTCCCCCCTGCCCCCAAAACTAACTTTATACATGGGACATGAAAGGACAAGTATAAAGGGACTTTACTCCCAGTAGCAGTGTCAGCATTTAGGGAACCCATTGTCACGGTAGGAGTTACCACTCCATCCAGTTCCCTCTCTGGTGGTTCACAAATCTCTTATCAGAATCTCCTGAGAAGCACTCTTAAAGTCCAAATTTCCATGCTCCACATCTAGAGACTCTCGTTCTGAAGTTTTATAGTGGAGCCTAGGAATCAGTCTTGGTTCCACAGGTAGTTTTAATCGTTTTAATCAGCCAGGCTTAGAAAAAGAGTTTTAAAACATCACAGCTGGCTCATTTAATCTAGCCCCCTCCTTTAAGGGCTTTGGTGAAGTTTTCTCAGTAGGATTATTTTTTCATTTCCCCATCCTTCCAAATCTGGTGTATCCAGGTTGTGACTAGGGCATGAGAGAGGGAAAGGACCAGGTGTGTGTGTGTTGGGGGGGTCGGGGGGGCGGACATTTCTGCAGGACAGAATCTTTCCTCCAAGGTTAGGCTACTTTGAGTACCAAGACTTGAGTATTTTGTTCCTAGCATACAGGAAATGAATGTGTGTTGTGTCTCAGATTTACATGGCTGTTGTCCCTGTTTTCTGGGTTATCTGCCTGAAAGAAGCTTCTGTAAGCACCAGTGCTAATAGATGTAATCATGTCTGAATTCAGTGTTGCAAGATACCCCTGCCCTCTTAGTTTAACAGTGGTTCTCAATCTTCTGGCCCTTTAAATACAGTTCCTCATGTTGTGACCCAACCATAAAATTATTTTCGTTGCTACTTCATAACTGTAATGTTGCTACTGTTATGAATCGTAATGTAAATATCTGATATGCAGGATGGTCTTAGGCCACCCCTATGAAAGGGTCGTTCAGCCGCCAAAGGGGTAGCAACCCACAGGTTGAGAACCGCTGGTTTAGAGCCTGTAAGCTGTTTTAAACTGAGTGGGGAGAGTGTCACAATCATGAGTGATCTCTTAAAGGAGCTTAGTGATCTCTTCAGTTTGCTTAGTTTACCTGTTTTGAGTGTGTTTTTAAAGGATGACAAGTATTAATACAATTGGACTCAAGTTTAGGGAAGTAAAATAGCACCATTAATCCCTGAATGTGAGGATGCTAAATGGGGATTTGCTCAGAGCAGGCTGCCTTAGCTTCTTGCAAGATGGAGATACAGGGACAACTTCTTAAAAGAGGTATCCCATGAGTAGGAGTTGATCAAGTGAGGGAAATAAGGGAAAATGTAGCTTTGAGCAGCAGAGGCCAGCGACAGCCAGTCAGCCAGCCAGTGTGTGCACTAGGAAGCTAGAGGTACAGGTCCCACTCCCTACTCTTACAATCCCAGCCTTCTGAGGAGGGGTGATGCAAAGTTCATATCCTGTTTTTCAGAACCACTGTTAATAAAAGCAAGCTTCTGGTTTGGGGACATTTATAAATCTAGCTATGAGAGCACGTAGTGAAACTATGAATCTAATGTGGTTTCTGTTCTCAGTGATGGTGCATAGCTGAAGCCAGTGGTATGTGTGTCCTTTAAATTCCAGCTGTCTTCATATTTAATTAACTTGGCTGACTGATATAATGTTCTCAGGTTTAGCTCATAAACATACCAAAATAAACCTGAATCTGATTCCAGTTTATAATGACTGTTGGTTTTAAGGAAACGCTTTAAAATGCACTGATGTCCAATGTTGTGGTTTATAAAGAAACAAAGCAGCTCTGTGAGACCAAAGCATATTTTAATTCAATAATAAGGCTTTCTTAGAGTGATTCATACTTTAGGTGCACAGGAAAAACTGAGAGCAGCCAGCAAAAGAGCTCATGGCCCAGAAAGCCTTGCCTTTGCCTCCAGACTTGAAGAGCAGTCTGGGAGCGGAAGGGAAAGAGAGCAAAGAATGCTAATCTTGAGGGGGTGTGAGAAGCCTAGGCTCAGACAAGATTGTACTGATTGTAAATGGTTTATAGTCATCCCATTACAGAGGACAGGACAGATGTCTGTGTGCCTCTATAATCCTGGTACTCACCTAATTCTGGTAATCCTTGGGTATTAGTCTCACACAGGATTGATGAGAATGCAAATCCCACCATTGCAATTCAGGATTTTGCTTGTGCTGAAATTGTTCTATAAATTTTTTTATGAGTTGGTTGAGTGATGGTTATCCCTTGCTCCATTCCCCAGTGTTTAATAGCATTTTTTTGTCCCAAAGTCTTATATGTTGCAGCTTATAAAATGCAAGTAGTTATAGTTTTGTTTTGTTTTTGTAAATTAATACATTGTAAAAAGAATATGGGAAGTACTGAGGACAGTTTTTAAAAATAGGTAAAAGAAAAGAAAAAATCATCTACAATTCCACCACCAAGAGCTAACCATTGTTAACACTATTTGAGTGTATATTCTGCCTGGCATTGTTCTGTACAGCCATGTACTTTTCAACAAAAATGGATTCATGGTAAATGTACTGTTGTAAAATATGTACTTGCTTTTTTTTTCACATATATTGAGTATCCCTTTTGTTTTAAAGTATATGCACACTGAAATCATGTGCATAATAATCATGATTACCTATGTAACAAGCATCCAGATTAGGAATCCGAATATTAACAGTACCCCTATTAGCCCACATACACACACACAGCTGCCTTTCAGTAGCCCCTTGCATCCTCAAGAATTACTACTGTCCTGACTTCTAACAGGATGAATTGCTTTTGCTTGTTTTTTATTCTTTATATAAACGGAATTATATAATATATACTGTATGTATGCTTAGCTTCTTTGCTCAACATTGTGTTTATGAGTTGAACATATTGTTGCATTTGGTTGTGAAGTATTTGTTTTCATTGCAGTGTAATATTCCATTGCGTCAGTAGACTATAATTTATCCATTCTGATGATGCCACATTTGGATAATGTCTATATTTGGCTATTAAAATAATGTTGGCAATGTCTTTCCCTCTGCAAAAGAAGCCAAAGCTAAAGTGGGTGAGAGGAACATTGGTTTACACTTCTTGAAGACTTAGAATATGGTGAAAGATAGTAGTGCCCAGCTGTGATACCACTCTACACCAGTGTGCTCAGCAAGTAATTCGTTACCATAAGGTACCAGAAAACCCTGATGTACTGTCAGTGTAGACAGATGTGTATATTAGAGCAGATTCAGGGTTAATCCTCTATGTTCTTAGCCTTTGACCTCTAAGAACAGTTCCACATTTAGGCACAGTGAGCCACTCTTATAAGTCCAGGAAATGGTGGAAATATTCGCATCACCAGCTTTCCCCAATGATGGCATTGGAGTATTTCTTGCCCTACAAACCTATGTTCAGGATGTGGGCTTGGTGTCTTTGCTCTCTTCCCTCTCCTGATAAAACCTCTATTACTCTGTTGAGGCTCATATGGCGCCCTCTCACTCTCCTGATTTGATCATTTAATGACCTAATTACTGCCCATCATCTAGAAAAACCTGATAACTGCTTGCCTCTTACTCTGTGCTTCTATTCTTCCAAATGACTTCAGCTTTTGTGTGGTTTACACATCTGTCTTGGGAATCCCCAAGTAACCATACTCATGGTTATGATTTCTTACAGCAAAAATATACAAAGCAAATTTAGCAAATGGAAAAGATGAATTGGCAAAGTCTGGGAGAAACCAGGCTCAAACTTTCAGAGGGAATTTTGAAAGGAGTCACACAGGATGTGCTGTTCAGGCACAGTGAGCCACTCTTATAAGTTCTGGAAATGGTGGAAAAACTGAAATCCAGGTTTCCAGATGTCAACCAACTTGTAAGCAGGCCTGGTAAATGATAGCAGTCAAGCTTGCTATGTTAACTCTTCAAACCCACCTGGTTCTTTTTTTTTTTTTTTTCCACCCTGGTTCTTGACCCTGATCCTGATCCTGTGGCTTTTTCTTTCATCCCCTTCCATCCAAAGCTGTGGATATACCTGGACCTTGTCCATCAACCTCATCTGAATCATGGATTTAGACCAGGGGTGGGCAAACTTTTTGACTCGAGGGCCACAATGGGTTCTTAAACTGGACCGGAGGGCCGGAACAAAAGCATGGATGGAGTGTTTGTGTGAACTAATATAAATTCAAAGTAAACATCATTACATAAAAGGGTACGGTCTTTTTTTTTTTTTAGTTTTATTCATTTCAAGCGGGCCGTAGTTTGCCCACGGCTGATTTAGACACTCCACACTTGGATCTTCCAATTGGCTTGCTCAAGAAATAACTTTTCTTTTAAATTTTATTTATTAAATTGATTGAGGTGACTTTGGTCAACATGAACATACAGGTTTCATGTGTGAGTTTCTGTTACAAGATCTGTGTATTGTACTGTGTGCCCACCACCCAAAGTCAAATTTTCTCTTGTCACCTCATATTAAAACCCCCTTCTCTCCCACCCCCTTCCCTCTGGCAGCTACCACTCTGCTGTTTCTGTTCATAAGTTTCAGTTTTATATCCCACATATGAATGAAATCATATGGGTCTTAGCTTTTTCTGTCTGACTTATTTCACTTAGCATAGTGTTCTCAAGGTCCATCCATGTTGTTGCAAATGGTGCTATTTCTTCCTTTCTTATAGCTGAGTAGTATTCCATCAAGTATATGTACCACATCTTCTTTATCCAGTCCTCTGTCATGGAACACTTTGGTTGTTTCCATGTCTTGGCCACCGTGAATAATGCTGCAGTGAACATAGGGGTGCACATAGCTTTGTGAATACATGATTTCACGTTTTTCAGGTATATACTCAAGAGTGGGATTGCTGGGTCATATGGTAGCTCTACGTACTCTCAATTTTTTGAGGAATCACCAGACTGCTTTCCATAGTACAGTCTGCATTCCCACCAGCAGTGAATGAAGGTTCCCTTTTTTTCACAATCTCCCCAACACATGTTATTATTTGTTTTGATAATGGTCACTCTAACAGGTGTAAGGTGGTATCTAATTGTAGTTTTGATTTGCATTTCCCTAGTTGCCAGTGAGGTTGAACATCTTTTCATATATCTATTGGCTGTATGTCTTCTTGGGAGAAGTGTATTTTCAGGTCCTCTGCCCACTTTTTGATTGAGTTGTTTCTTTGTTGTTGAGGTTTATGAGTTCTTTATATATTTTGGAAAATGAAACCTTTGTTGGAGCTACTGTTTGCAAATATCATCTCCTATCTAGTTGGATGCCTATTTGTTTTGTTGTCCATTTCTTTTGCTGTGCAGAAGAAGCTCTTCAGTTTGATATAGACCCATTCATTTATTTTTGCCTTTACTTCCCTTGCCTTTGGGATCAAGTCCATAAAATGTTCTCTATGACCCAGGTCCATAAGTTTTATACCTATATTTTTTTCTATGTAACTTACTGTTTCAGGTCTTATATTTAGGTCTTTGATCCACTTTGAAATAATTTTTGTACCTGGGGACAAACTGTAACCCAGTTTCATTCGTTTGCATGTGGCTTTCCAGTTTTCCCAGCACCATTTATTGAAGAGACTATCTTTACTCAAATGTGCATTTCTGGGCTCCTTTGTCGAAAATTATCTGTCCATATATGTGTGGTTTTATAGCTAGGTTCTCTATTCTGTTCCATTGATCTGTGTGTCTGTTTCTCTGCCAATGCCATGCTGTTTTAATTATTGTAGCCCTGTAGTATAATTTGAAGTCAGATAACGTGATACCTTCAGCTTTGTTCTTTTTTTCTGAGGATTGCTTTGGCTATTCAGGGTCTTTTGTGGTTACATACAAATCTGATGATTTCTCATTTTATTTCTTTGAAAAAATGACATTTTTTAAATCCCCATTGCATTAAAATCTGGGTAATATGGCCATGTATGTGTTTTAATTTAAATTCCTCAAAAAGGTTTATCATGAAAGACAATATTTTTTTTTATTTTCTGGTGTCTTTTTGAATCTCTTTTAATAATGCTTTGTAAATTTCATTATATAGGTCTTTCACATTCTTTGGTTTTTTTTGTGGTTTTTTTTTAAAAATATATTTTATTGATTTTTTTTACAGGCAGGAAGGGAGAGGGATAGAGAGAGTCAGAAACATCGATGAGAAACATCGATCAGCCGCTTCCTGCACACTCACTACTGGGTATGTGCCCGCAACCAAGGTACATGCCCTTGACTGGAATCGAACCTGGGACCCTTGAGTCGGCAGGCCGACGCTCTATCCACTGAGCCAAACCGGTTAGGGCCACATTCTTTGTTTGTTAAGTTTATTCCTAGGTATTTTTTTCTTTTGGTTGCTATTGCAAAAGGAATTGTTTTTTCCATTTCTTTTTCTAAAGTTTTGTTGTTAGTATACAGGAAGGCAGTGGATTTTTGCACATTGATTTTGTATCTGCAACTTGACTGTATTTGTTTATTATTTCTAATAGTTTGGTAGAGTCTTTAGGGTTTTCTATATACAGCATCATGTCATCAGCAAAAAGTGACAGTTTGACTTCTTCCTTCCCTATTTTGATGCCTTTTATTTCTTTCTCTTATTGCTCAGGCTAGGACTTCCAGCACTATCCTCCTATATAATAAAAGCCTGATATGCAAATTGACCGAACAGTGGAACGACCGATGACTATGATGCCCACTGACCACCAGGGGGCAGACGCTCAACACAGGAGCTGCCCCCAGGCCCTGACCTGCAGTGGCAGTGGGGGGGTGGGTCCGGCAAGCGGGCGGCACCAGGCCAGCCAAGGCGGGTTCCATTGGGGTCCCCCGAGCTGTGAATGGACTATTAAGGTCTCCAGCTATGATTGTGTTTTGATCTGTTTCTCTTTTTAGTTCTGTGAGTAGCTGCTCCCTGGTTGGGTGCATATATATTAAGAAGTGTTGCCTGGACGGTGAGGCTCAGTGGTTGAGTGTCGACTTATGAACCAGAAAGGGAAGGTTTGATTCACAGTCAGGGCACATGTCCAGGTTGCCGGCTCAGTCCCCAGTGTGGGGTGTGCCGGAGGCAGCTGGTCTATGATTCGCTCTCATCATTGATGTCTGTCTATCTCCCTCTCCTTTCCTCTCTGAAATCAATAAAAATATATTTTTAAAAGAAGTGTTATGTTTTCTTGATTTAGTGTTCCCTTTATCATTATAAAGTGTCCATCTTTGTCTCTTGTTATCTTTGTTATCTAGCAATCTCTTTTGTCAGATGTAAGTATGGCTACGTCTGCTTTTTTGTGGATATTATTTGCTTGGAGAATCATTTTCCACCCTTTTACTTTGAATCTACCTTTGTCTTTGCTGTTTAGATGTGTCTCTTGTATGCAGCATATGGTTGGGTTTTGTTTTTTAATCCCCTGTTGCTACTCTGTGCCTTTTTACTGGTGAATTTATAGACCATTTACATTTAGGGTAGTTATTGATGTATGAGGATTTCCTATGGCCATTTTATCTTTCGTTTTTTGGTATTCTGTGCCTCCTTTATGCTTCTGTCTGTTGTTTTTGGAGATTTTTGTGTGTGGTTACAATTAGGTTTATAAAAAGTGAAATTGCGCCGTAACCGGTTTGGCTCAGTGGATAGAGCGTCGGCCTGCGGACTGAGGGGTCCCAGGTTCGATTCCGGTCAAGGGCA
>NW_005356042.1:1970773-1986275 GCF_000412655.1 Myotis brandtii | reverse complement strand
ATATTTAAAAAATAAATAAATAAAAATAAAAAATAAAATAAAAAGTGAAATTGCATATGTATCATGGTTTTTTCCCTTTTGAGTGCATCTGATCTTCATTTTCCTTTGCCAGTTCAGACTTTTCTCCTTGTATGTTTTTGTTGTCACAGATTATCCCTGTTTATGCTGTAAGTTTTTTGGTACTCTTACTCCTAGTGTTGTGATCTTATGTTCTTTGTTTCAGATAGAATAACTCCCTTGAGTATTTCCTGCAGTGGAGGTTTTCTGGTGTGGACTTTGATGATGGAACAGGGACAGGATTAAAATGGGGAATAAATAATATGATAACTGACATTGAGGCTAGTGCAGTAGACTGGGTTCAAGATCTTGAGGACTTGAATTAAGCCAATGAAATAGAAAAGGACAGGAGAGAACAGGTTTTAAGTGTTATCAAAAGGATCAACTACCCTGTGACTAAAAGGATGTGAAAAGTGGGCAAGAGGGAGCTGCCAAAGATGATTCCAAATTTCCTAGTTTGAACACTTAGAGGAATAGTGTTCCTTCACTGATAACAAAGTTGGAGAATGCAGGAGATTTTTCACAACATAAATAGTGATGTCAAGCAAATTGAAATTCTTATCTTAAAAAAAAGTTTTTATATGCTTTAAAAATATATTTTAAAATACTATTACATTTCTTTTTTTATTTTTTTTTATTTTTTAAATCTTTATTGTTCAGATTACATTTGTTCCTCTTTTTTTTTTCCCCCATAACTCCCCTCCTCCCAGTTCCCGCCCCACCCTCCGCCCTCACTCCCCACCCACTGTCCTCATCCATAGGTGCACGATTTTTGTCCAGTTTCTTCCCGCATCTCCCATTCCCCTTTCCCCCCCAAGAATAGTCAGTCCATTCCCTTTCTATGTCCCTGATTCATTATAATCACCAGTTCATTCTGTACATCAGATTATTTATTCACTTGATTCTTAGATTCACTTGTTGATAGATGCATGTTTGTTGTTCACAATTTGTATCTTTACCTTTTTCTTCTTCCTCTTCTTAAAGGATACCTTTCAGCATTTCGTATAATACTGGTTTAGTGGTGATGAACTCCTTTAGCTTTTCCTTATCTGTGAAGCTCTTTATCTGACCTTCAATTCTGAATGATAGCTTTGCTGGATAAAGTATTCTTGGTTGTAGGTTCTTGGTATTCATCACTTTGAATATTTCTTGCCATTCCCTTCTGGCCTGCAAAGTTTCTGTTGAGAAATCAGCTGACAGTCGTATGGGTATTCCCTTGTAGGTAATTGAGTCTCTTTCTCTTGCTGCTTTTAAGATTCTCTCTTTGTCTTTTGCTCTTGGCATTTTAATTATGATGTGTCTTGGTGTGGTCCTCTTTGGATTCCTTTTGTTTGGGGTTCTCTGCGCTTCTTGGACCTGTAAGTCCATTTCTTTCACCAGGTGGGGGAAGTTTTCTGCCATTATTTCTTCAAATAGGTTTTCAATATCTTGCTGTCTCTCATCTTCTGGCACCCCTATTATTCTGATGTTGGTACGCTTGAAGCTGTCCCAGAGGCTCCTTACACTATCTTCGTATTTTCGGATTCTTTTTTCATTTTGCTTTTCCGGTTGGGTGTTTTTTGCTTCTTCGCATTTCAAATCTTTGACTTGATTCTTGCGCTCCTCTGGTCTGCTATTGGGTGTCTGTATAATATTCTTTATTTCAGTCCGTGTATGCTTAATTTCTAGTTGGTTCTTTATCATAGCATCGAGGGTCTCATTAGTTTTCGTGACTCTCTCCTCAAGTTTATTGACAGCTTCTAGCACATTTTTGCAAGCCCTCAAAATTGCGATTTTTAGCTCTATATCCTCCATTTCTGTCATGTTTTTTTGTCTCCGCATTTTTTATGCTTTCTTGGTGCACCCCCTAGTGGTCTTTGTGCGCAGTCTTGTTCTAGTTGAGCCTTGATTGTTGTAGTTAATACTAGAGGGATTTGACCACCAGGCCGACTGGCTGTGTGAATCAGCTGTGTCTGCCGCGGAAAACTTCTGTCCTCTGGGGAGGTGCTAATCTAGCCTTTGCCTGAGGCGATCCGGCAAATGGCTCTGCGCAGGGCTTGGGCGGGGCGGGCTCAACAGGGCGGGCGGAGGGAGCCGTTATGGTGCCCTCAGTCCTGTTCCCAGAGGCTCTGCTTCTCAGAACCCCCGGAACCGCTGCAAACCTCGGAGGGAAAGCTGCCTTCCAACTGATGCCAGACACTCCCGCTTCTCCCGTTTGGGTCCGAGTCCCCAGCGATTCGCCCGTATCTGGAGCTCAGAGTCTGAGACTCCCCCCTGACCGAAAACGACAACCGCGCTCTCAGCCACCAGCCCGCTTTGTGCGCGCACCTCCGCACCTGAGTATTTTCCACACTGCGCCTCCTCTGAGCCTGGGTATGCTGTTGTCTTTCCTTCTAGTTGAAGAGTGTCTCCTCAGCCAGCCTTCCTGTGGTTCTGGGTGATGTCTGTTCCGTCTTTTAGTTGTATTTTTGAAGTGGTTGTTTGCGGCAGCAGTCTCCGGTGTTTACCTATGCCGCCATCTTGGTCTCTCCTCCAGAGAGGTCTTTAGAGCTCTTTCATTTTTCTTTATTCTTGGGTCTCTCTTCTTCCCTCTGCATCATTTCTTAATTCTTACCTTCAATATCACTAGTTCTTTCCACTAACTTATTGGTTCTGTTTTCTAGGCTCAACAGTTTACTCTGATCTCCTTAACTGCCTGCTTCATTTCCAGGAGTTCTGTTATGTTTGTTTTTAAAGTTTCGATCTCCTTAGAGAAATATTCATTTTGTTCATTGATTTGTTTTCTGAGTGCACTGAATTGTCTGTCAGTATTTTCTCACATCTAGTTGAGTATTTTCAGAACTACAATGTTAAAATCTCTGTCATTTATATCACATAATTCCATTTGTTCCAGCCTACTTTCTGGGGATTTTTCATTATCTTTCTGGTCATTTTCGTTACTCTGGTTCTTCATGGTATTTTCTGTCCTCCTTTGTTTTTGCATTTATCTCTGAGGAGGTCTTTCTACTATGCTTCAGTAGATGGCGTTGAATTGCACGATTCTTACCTCTGTGGCCTCACTTTTTTGAGCCTCTGTGGCTTCCATAAGATAGTACAAGTCTCTGCTGCTTGAGGGTGGAGTTTGTTTTGCCCCTACCTAATGGCTACCCCTAACCTCCACAGTTCCAGCCGAAGCACCCCTCCTGGGGTTCAATCACAAAGGGAAACGCTCTTGGTTTATACATAATATGCTCCTGGAGCAACTCCAAGGGCAACGGGAGGTGAGTTTTGGGAATCTAATCAGCGGCAGGGCTCTGTGATTTCCTTTCTTTGTCTGAAACACCACCGCCAGGCCCAGCAGTGGGGAGCTGCTTGGGCGGGCATTTGCTGACTCTGTTCGCTCTTGCTGCTCGCTGGCGTGACTCAGACCCTATTCGCAGCGTGCCCACAACTCGGTGTCCTCTCTTGCTGCTCACAGGTTGCCTTGTGGTGCTGCCCCCCACAGCTCTCTGTTCCTCTCAGCCTAAGGAAGTGCCTGCTACCACAGCCAGCTTTCTCCCCTTTCCTGGCCAGGCTGGGAGTTTCCAGCTGCACTGGAGACCCCCTGCGCTGCAGGGCTGTGTCTGTAGCCATATCTGTGCTTTCCTCACTTCTTGTCTCCCCGTTATCCCAGGAAGCCCGCCTTTCCATGTTTTAGTGTGCAGGTCTCAGGCATGCATCTGTGTTGAGCATGGACTTCTTTATTGAATTATAGATAGATGGTTAACTTGTTGAAATATCAGGGGAGTAGGAAACGACACGCACTTACGTAGCCATTCCTCTGGCATCACTCATTTCGTCAAGAAATAACTTTTTGCCCAGCCGATTTGGCTCAGTCGTTGAGCGTGGACCTATGAACCAGGAGGTCATGGTTGGGTTCCCAGTCAGGGCACATGCCTGGGTTGCCTGCTCAATCCCCAGTGGTGGGGTGTGCAGGAGGCAGCTGATCGGTGATTATCTCTCATCATTGATGTTTCTATCTCCCTCTTACTTCCTCTCTCTGAAATCAATAAAAATATTTTTTTAAGAAAACAAAGAAAGAACTTTTTAAAAACAGTGCTCTCTACTTTGCATTCATCAGCTCTCTCTTTTGCTTTCCCCAATACCATCTCCAACCAGCCTAGACTCCATGATCCTTCATCTATCTTGCAAATAATTTAAACTTCCTCGCTCCTCTTTTTTTCTTTTTTTTTAAGATATGTTTTTGTTGATTTCAGAGAGAAGAAGGGAGAGGGAGAGAGATAGAAATATCAATGATGAGAGAGAATCATCAATTATTGATTGTCTGCGCCTCAAGCACACCCTCTCCTGGGGATCAAGCCCCCAACCTGGTCATGTGTCATGGCCTCCTGGTTCATAAATCTACGCTCAACCACTGAACCACACCAACCCTACCCTTGTGCCTCTTTTGAGCTGCTTCTGCTCCTACCTAGAGAAACTTCAACTCTGAAAGCATCCACATTGTCAGTATTCACCCAGAGGGCTTTTTCCTGTGGAAAATAATCACAAATGAGTAAATTAGTACCTCTATAAATCTGATTACTGCTCTCTACTGGGCCCTCACATTGCCAGCAAAACTTAGTACCTTTTTGTAATCACTTCAGTCATCAAATGGCCTAGCCATCTTATTTCAGAGAGAACTACAGGATATTTATTAGAAACTGCCTCAAAGCACTTATACTCTCTAAACCAATCTCATCCACAGTTTAGCCTTTTTCTGGTGGCCCAATAAAAATAGCATGAAAACAACATCAAAAAATTGCTTGTGCTCTAGCTCCTTAACTCCCAGGCTTAAAACACTGATTTACCTCTTTATCTTCAACTTCTTCCTTAATAATGGATCCTTTCTGTTCACATTTAATTTTTAAGCTGACATTCTATATAGCATAATAATGTGTTAATATTCATAAATTAGCATGTAATTATGTTGCATATTTAGTAATTATGTTATGAACTCCTATTTTAAGAAAATTATGCTTGAATCCTACATCTTTTTTTTTTTAATATATTTTATTGATTTTTTACAGAGAGGAAGGGAGAGAGATAGAGAGTCAGAAACATCAATCAGCTGCCTCCTGCACATCTCCTACTGGGGATGTGCCCGCAACCCAGGTACATGCCCTTGACCGGAATCGAACCTGAGACCTTTCAGTCCACAGGCCAATGCTCTATCCACTGAGCCAAACCGGCTTCGGCTTGAATCCTACATCTTATCAGCTCCTACTTAGCTCTTTAACTGTCAAGATGATCTCCCTTTCACTTCTTAATGCATTTGATCTACTCCTTTCGGTAAGGTCACCAATGATCTCCAATGAGCCTCTTCAGTTTTCCTCTCTTGTTTGTTTTACAGAAGCATTCCATACGGTTGACCTCTTCCTTCTTAAAATACTCTTATCTTCCTGGATGCTATATTCATGTGGTTTTTCTCCTCCCCTCTCTAGCTGCTGTTCCTCATTCTGTTTACTTGATTTCTCCACCACCCCATCTTGAAAGTGTGTTCCTCAAAGTTCTTTAGCTTTTTTCTCCTTTTTAAGCTGCATACTCTCTCTGGCAGCAACGCCTATGAAGAATTATTTTCAGATTCACATGTCTGGCACAATTCTCTTTTCTGAATCTAGATCTGACTTCTTGATATCTTTACTTGAAGGCCTCTCAAATTTTGAAGTAATCTCTACTTTTCTTCCAGTGGGCACCATCTACTAACATGAGTATGCCAGAAATCTGGAAGTCATTTCAACACTGTTTCTTTCAATTCTGCACCAGCATCACACCTATTACCAAGTTCTATCAATTCGTCCTAAATATATCTAATATCTTTATTAAAAATGTTTAAATTATTTTGATGAGAGATATGTGTACATGAATGTGGGGTTTTTTTTGTTGTTTTAACTGATTTTAGAGAGAGAGGAAGGGAAAGAGAGAGAGAAACATCCATGTGAGAGAGATACATTGGTGGGTTGTCTCCTGTACATACCGTGACCACAGATGGAACCCAAACCCTGGATATGTGCCCTGACCAGGAATCCAACTGTCAACCTTTCAGTGTACAGTATGACACTCAACCAACTGAGCCACCCACACTAGTTAGGGCCATGTATGTGTTTTAATTTAAATTCCTCAAAAAGGTTTATCATGAAAGACAATAGTCATGCTAACAGTCTTATTCCTTCCTACCTATATTCTGTTTTCAGTTTTGCTGATTTAGTATGGGAAAGGAGAAACAGTTTGTTCAACAAATATTTGAGCCCTTATTATAAAAGAGGTACTGTTGCAATTGCAGGGTAAGCAGCAGTGAGAAAAAGAAACCCAACCCTTATTAGAGTTTATTTTTGAGAGATAAAGTAGTAAAATATGTAATATGCTGCTGGGGTCCAACCCCAGCGGGTCCAGGGGTCCCCAAAGGTGTGGACGATGTCGGCGAAGAAGGAATGACACGGAGACAGCCTTCAGTTGATCAGCAGCCTAGTCAGGACCTCTAGCCAGGATCTCCAGCCAAAGTTCTGGTCGGAGTTCTGGTTAGGAACTGATCAGGATCTGATGTTTATTGTCTTGTTACATCTATATTTATACCAGCCGATTTTAATCCTGTCAATTTCTATTACAAAGGTTAGGGCGTTTCTTATCTCCATTCCAGGGAGTAAAGATTATGTAGCTTAACTACCCGCCTGGCACTTAGTTAAGGGGTTGTATCCCCTCCCTAACCTCAGGGAAAAATCCCTACCTGGGGAAACAACCTTTCTCGGAGAGGTGACCTTGGTTAAAACACATGGCGCTTAAGGAGAGCAAACATATTAAGAACAATATGCTATATATGCCAGGTCCCTTGAAACATATGCTGTGCAGATGTTTCTTTCCTGCAGCGACTGTGTCAAGCAGCAAGGATGGACCGGCTTCCGGCAATATGCTAAGAAGATGCTTAAGTGCTTGGAGAAGAAGCCAGGAATGGGGATGGAGATAAGTGTATGGGCTGGAGGGGAATTTGCTGCTTCCAATTTAAAATAGGTTAGGGCAGTGGTCGGCAAACTCATTAGTCAACAGAGCCAAATATCAACAGTACAACAATTGAAATTTCTTTTGAGAGCCAAATTTTTTAAACTTAAACTATATAGGTAGGTACATTGTTATTAACTTAATTAGGGTACTCCTAAGGCTTAGGAAGAGCCACACTCAAGGGGCCAAAGAGCCGTATGTGGCTCGAGAGCCGCAGTTTGCCAACCACGGGGTTAGGGAATCCTGGCCGGGTAGCTCAGTTGGAGCGTCGTCCCATGCAACAAAAGGTTGTGGGCTCGATCCCGGGTCAGGGAATGTACAGGAGGCAAAGGATAGATTCATACCAATGTCTGTCTGTCTCTCTCTCTCTCCGTTCCTTTCTCTAAAATAATAAGCATATCCTCGGGTATGGGGTTTTAAAAAAAAAGACATAAAAAGCTGACATTTGAGAAATGACTCAAAAAGGCGATTGAATATTCAAGCAAAAGAATGTAGCTGTGCCCCACCGGTGTGGCTCAGTAGTTGAGCGTCGACCCATGAACCAGGAGGTCAGAGTTCAATTCCTGGTCAGGGCATATGCCCCAGTTGTGGGCTTGATCCCCAGAGGGGAGCATGCAAGAGGCAGCCGATTGATTCTCATGATTGATGTTTCTCTCTGTCTGTCTGTCTCTCTCTCTTCCTCTCCCTTCTTGTCTAAAATCAATTAAAAAACATTTAAAAAAGAAAAAGAAACTATAGCTGCAAAGAGTCTGAAGCAGGAGCGAACCTAGAATAGCTGGAGTGAAGTGAGTGGGGAAAGGATGGTAGCATTTGAGGTTAGAAAGGGAACATTGGGGGCAACTGTAATGATTGTTTTTTATCCTAAGGTGGGAGCAATTTTGGGGTTTTGAGGAGAGGAATGACAGTTTGACTTAATTTACAAGGAATCTTGGCTGCTGTGTTGAGAATAAACTATATAGTAGGGCAAGAAGCAGGGAGGCTGGGTTGGAGGCCAGTGCACTAATCCAGAGTGGTTCTCCTGGCTCCCTGTCAGTTGGAACATGAGGCTTAGACTTCCAATACTGAATCTATTGCAGAGGCCTTCATGGTGAGCCCTGTGGTGTGGTGGCCAGTGTGGTATCCTCAGCAGATTTGTCCTCTGGCCAAGGCTTTAATGCATGCATTCACACAGGTCAAAAATAAATAGTAGGATGCAGTGAAGTCTTCTTCTCATTGTCCCTCAGACTTACAGTTACCCTCTCCATGTTTCCAATTTTTGCTAGTACAAAGTGCTGTAATGAAGAACCTTCATGAATCATTTAATAAATGGTGAATTTATCTGTAAAACAAATCCAATAACTGGAAATTCTAGATAACGGGAGACATAGCTTTGTAATTCTAATATTCCTGTATCCCCCTCAATAGAGATATATAGCAATTTACACTTTAGCCAGTTTTTGAGGGTGTCTGTTACCCCATATTCACCAGTATGATGTTATCAAACTTTTGAAAACTTTTGCCAGTCTTTTTGTTGTCGTTAATCCTCACCTGGGATATTTTTTCCATTGATTTTTAGAGAGAATGGAAGGGAGGGGAGAGAGAGAGAAGAGTTGATGTGAGACACACATCAATTGGTTACCTCCCACAAATGCCCTGACTGGGGCTGGGGATCAAGCCTGCAAGCATAGTATGTGCCCTTGACCAGGATTGAACCGCAACCCTTCCATATGCAGACCAAAGCTCTAACCACTGAGCACCTGGTCAGAGCTTGCCAGTCTTATAATTGAAAAATGTTACCTTGGTACCCTATGCATTTCATGTTGCGTGAGGTTGAACATTTTTTCATAAGTTATTAGTACTTCTTTTGTGTGAACTGCTTATAAATATTGCTTGATTTTTTTTTCTTCTTGGATGTTGGTCTTTTCTTAGTTATTTACAGGAGCTCTTTTTGTATTAGGGGGGAAAAGTGGGTTGTTTTTTTTATTGAATAATACCTGTACATAGTAATGAAAATGAAACAACATAGTATATAGTCAGTCTGCTTCTCTTCCTTAAAGACAAATACTTTTGTTTATTTGTATTCTAGAAAGTGTTCCTCTCTAAATTGTGTGTGTGTGTGTGTGTGAGAGAGAGAGAGAGAGAGAGAGAGAGAGAGAGAGAAAGAGACCTTATATGAATAAGGAGATCTGTGTCCCCTTATTAATATATCATTAGGAAGAGCCTATATGAACTGTTGTTTACTTTGTTTATTTACCTGTTTATCAACTACAGACCTCCTGATATGAAGATATACTGTCTTAACCTCACACAGACAGAGATTCACACATCATCGCTCTGTATCTTATTAATGTACTTACCATAATACTTGGTTATAGCTAATATATATTACTTATTAAGTAAACATCATTATGAATGAGCCAAGTAGTATAAATCCCATCTGTATTTTCTTTCTTACAAAATGTTATTCTTCCTGCCATTAAGAATTGCCTTAATTACATGTTGGTGACTTTAAAAGCTGAAAATAATAAACAATATTCTGCTATGATTTTATAAGAATTCTTCAGCACAGAGCCAAGTGGTATGCCTTCCCTACAGTTGTAATCATAAATACTGTACCTTGAAAAAAGATATTACTATGACCATGATTAAATGGATTGTCTTTCATAAATTCAAAACTCATCTCTTTTTAAGACTTTTCATTGCTTTGTTTTAGAGAGAGGAAGGGAGAGAGAGAGAAACATCGATATGAGAGTAAAACATCTATCTGCCCCCTGCACATCCCTTACCCAGGATCGAGCCCACATCCTGGGCCTGGGCCCTGACCAGGAATCAAACCCGCAACCTTTCCTGGCAACAGGATGAAGCCCAACTAACTGCACCACACCAGCCATGAAAAAGCATCTACATTTTAGTTTGCTTCATGATTGGACCTTAACTTCTCCAGTTTTTAAATTGTTTTTCCATCTTTCTTTCATAGTCTCTATTACTTGGAATTTGTTCCATTCTTGAGTTCACAGATTTTCTAATCTAATTTAGCCAATTTTTTCTTGGACCATTATTTTCTCTACAGTTTTTTTGTTGTTGTTGTTGGGTTGTTTTTCTTAGAGATTCTGAATGCTCTTCCTTTTTGCTTGTATTTGTTGCCTTTATCTTATAATAAAGATTTCCCTAACACTCAACCATACTATTTATTTAATTTAGTCTATGAAGTCTCTTTGTTTCCTAGAGACAGTTGTCCTATAACCCTCCACCATCCTGCTAAAATCCAAACATGTTGCTTTCAAGATCTTCAGCAAAGTAGTATCCTGGGATTTCTCTTCATTGCTCTTATAAGTTAGAATCACAGTTTCCTGGGTGGCATGTTTTCTATTCCCTTGCTTATAGAATTCTTCCTTAGGGAGCTTTCTAAGAAAGTAAAGTTTAAAATAGTAAAGTTCCATCTTCTTTTTATTTAACAAGCCTTTAAAAATATAAAAACTGTTAAACATTCAAATCCTAAGAATTTTTGTGAGTTTATTTGAGCCAAACTGTCAGGAAGCAGAATCTCAAGGAATTAAGATAATGCTCAGAGAATGATGGTTTTTCACCTAGTTTTATACATTTATATAAGTGGGTAGAAGATTGTTAATAATTAACATGATAACAATGAGGGAATTTATGGTCTCTGCCTTGGTGCATTGGTTGTGCCCTGAGGGGTCTAAAAAAGGGGAAGTTACAAGTTATCCTGACATTCCAAAGGTATGTTATCTTACAGGCAAAAGGACAATAGGCTCAGTTAAGATCAAAGTTGATCTTTGTCAGTGAAGATACAGGCCCAGGAAATGACTACCCACCATAACTGCTTTTAGTTAAAATTTTAATTTCAGACCATCCTTTTGTGTTTACTTTAGGTCTTTGAGTTTGCAAAACTGCCAAGCAGGCCTTCCCTGAGCTAGTCAGGTTAGTATGTGGCCCCTTTTTGTCCATAAAACCGTTCTTAGGTCAGTTGCTGATCCTTCATCTAACATGCAGTACTGCTAAATCCAATGTCAATCTGATTCTTTTTCTTTAAATATGATGTGTGTTTTTCTTCTCTGGAAACTTAGCACTATCTTTTGTGTTAAGAAATTTTATAATGACTTCTGTGGGTATGGGTCTTTTTTTTTTTTTTTTTATCCAGTGTTATGCTGGGTAGTTCATGGACCTTTGATTTAAAGATTGTGTCTTTCCTTTAGCTTGTTCATTTATTATTTCTTAAATAATTTATTTGATGCAATCCACCATGTTCTTTTACTCAGATATGAACTGTTGAATCCATCCTTTGTGTCTTAGTCTTTTGTTTGTTTTTTTAATATATATATATTTTATTGATTTTTTAGAGAGAGAAGAAGGGAGAGAGAGAGAAACATGAATCACTTGCCTCCCATATGACAGGGAATCAAACTGAGCCACACCGGCCAGGGCTGTCTTAGTTTTTACCTCATTTTCTTTCCTTATTCTGATTGTTAATCTCCTTCCTATAGTAGACTTTATTCAAATATCTTAGAAGGCAGAAGAGTTAGTTGTCCTAGAGCTCTTTACTAGTATGTGGCCAGGATTTATCTTCTGGCAAGGTTTGCTTTCAGGTAGTGATTTTTGTCCTCAAGATGTCTGAATTCCAGGGGGCTTTGTTCAAAGATGCCATTAGTTCCAGATCCCACTGATACCTGCAGAGAAGAGTCTTCCTTTTACTGTTTGTGTTTCTCAGGAGTTTGTTGCCTAATTATAGGTCATTCTAATTCCAACAGTGAGGCACAGGATTGGTCACTGCTTGTGCAGACAGACCTTAGAGTAGTTTTCCTGATTTCAAGCCTCCTTTTTACTCTGCCTTCTGTCACACCTGCTGCCTCAGAGTCTGAAGCATTTCAGAGCTCCAGGTGAGTAGCTCCTCCTACACGCTAGCACTCCAGGCCTGGTCCAGGCACCTTCTCTGCCCTTGGTCACCGTACTTATTCTGTTCTCATCAGTCTAGAAATTTGTTGGAAAAATACCTCACAGATTCCTCTCTGCCCAGTTCTATTTATATTATAAATATCATTTCACTCATTTATTAACATATTAATGTAGTCTTTTAAAAAAGAAGGTAAACATTTGTAGACATTTGTAGTTGGTTTCCCATCTTAAAGTGGAAATCTGTTTGCCTCTAGTGCAGTGGTTTTCAACCTTGGCTGCACATTAGAATCACCTGGGAATCTTTTTAAAATCCTGATTTCTGGGCCTCATCCTCTGGAAATTCTGTTTCTTTGTTACTAATGTTGTGGCCCCACCCCATAACAAAGAAACAGAATTTCCGGAGGATGAGGCCCAGAAATCAGGATTTTAAAAAGATTCCCAGGTGATTCTAATGTACAGCCAAGGTTGAGAACCACTGCTCTAGTGTGAAGCACCTTTAACTCTTGATGGTACTACTACCTCCTCATTGGTCACCATCTATACTACACTCCTCCAAATCATTGTGTGTGCAGTAGGCAAAATGAACCTTTGGGAACACAAATCTGATTGTCAAATTATACATGTCTTAAGACATCTAATATGGTGGCCTCAAGAGATGGTGTCCTATTGGAAATTGTATCACTGCAACTATGGTCTGATATGGATGTGATCATGGTGTCAAACAGCAAGACCTGTACTCACAAGAGGCAGCCCCTGAGCAGGGCCTCTTCTCTCCTTAAGGCCTCAGTCCTGGTCTAGGCCTCTGAGCCACAGATCTAAAAATAAGTCACAGGGCTGTGAGCTAGCAGGGCAACTGCACACCTGCAGTTGCTAACTGCTGTGGCTAACTGCTGTTCAGCAGTAGTGAATCCACATGTCCAGCACTGCCACTGCTGTGGACAGCCTGGAGATCCAGCTCAGCTTCCAATTAGGATTCAGAACTACCCATAATCTGGCACTGGGCTTATATCTAGGTTGGGAATGATTAGAATCCCAGGCCTAGTCTCTACAAGTGTCAAAAGGTTTCTTAACAAAGCAAGAAATGCCATGCCAACCCATACTTAGAATAACCTCTCCCTGGTAGTGTCCATGTGTCTCGATTCCAGACTGTCAATGGATTTGCTCTGCAGCTTTCATCATCCTAGGTCATGACTTCTGCTCAAATCATACCTAGTGTCTGGGCCAGCTTTTCTCTCCCAGCTGCTACTTGGTTTAAATATGGAAATCCTGGAGTCTTCCGACTTCCATTGAAATGAGATGGAACTCTCCTGGTGTCTCTCTGTAGCGCCATCAGAAGATAGCAGCTTTCTCTACCCAGGAATGGAAAGGAGCTGTCAGACATGCTCGTTTCTGCATTACCCCAACTTGAACTTCTTATTTAACTTAAGGAGTCAGGGAGGGAAGTATAAAACTAAACATGAGTAAGTGCAAGTAATGTCTGCCACAGCCAACTTTGGGAAAGGACAGCCAGAGGACCTGGCAATGATAAGCCCACAGAGATTTAGTGAAAAGCCTGGCAATACCCCAATTGCTGGCATGAGCCCCAGGGTGCCTTCAGTAGTAGACTGACATCTTTTCACATTTGGTCTCCTAACAAACACCAACACCAAATGAACAAACAGGGTGTGTACACATTCTTCAGCCTTTTCAAAAGAAAGGAGATTAAAGGAAAACCTCAGCAAATTAGGAATAAATGGAAATCTTACTAATCTAATAAAAGATGTACAGCCAACATCATATGTACTGGTGAAATATTGAACTCTCCTCTTGAGACTGGTGTCAAATCTACAAACTAATAAGTGAACTATTAGAGAAAGGGGAAAAAATATGCAAGACATCTATACTGAAAATATTTCTGAGAAAAAAATAAGAGCATACCTTCAGGACCTTGGACTAGGCAAAGAGGACACAAAAAGTGATAACTATAAAAGACAAAATATTGATAAATGACTTCATTAAGACAAAATTTGTTTATCAAAAGACATTAAGAGAATGAAAATGGGAGCCACAGCCTGGGAGAAGATATTTGCATTATGTAATATTAGTCATCAAAGAGCTCATAATCCAGAATATATAGAAAGCTTAAAAATCAGTTTTTTAGCCCAACCCGCATGGCTCGGTGGTTGGGCATCGACCTATGAACCAGGAGGTTGGGGTTTGATTCCCGGTCAGGGCACATGCCCAGGTTGTGGGCTTGATCCCCAGTGTGGGGCGTGTAGGAGGCAGCTGATCCATGGTTCTCTCTCATCATTGATGTTTCTCTCCTTTCCTCTCTGAAATCAATAAAGACATATTTTTTTTTAAAACAGTTTTTTAAAGAAAAAGGATCAACAATTGAATTTTTTTATCTTTAACACAAGAGGATATTGAAAACTCTAATAAACATATGAAAGGTTCTTGACACTTTATCCTCAAGAAAATGCAAATTAAAACCACAAAGCCATGCCATTCTACCCCCACAAAAGTGACTGAAACTTTTTTTAATATATATTTTTATTGATTTTAGAGAGGAAGGGAGAGGGAGAGAGTGACAGAAACATCGGTGATGAGAATCACCTGTCAGCTGCCTTCTGCATGCTCCCTACCAGGACAGCAACCAGGGCATGCGCCCTTGACCAGAATGGAACTGGAGACCCTTCAGTCCATAGGCTGATGTTCTATCCACTGAGTCAAACCGGTTTGGGCGTGACTGAAACTTTTTAAAAGACTATGATGTGAAGTGTGGGTGAGAAAGTGGAAGAACTGGGATGTAAAATGGTGGAAGTGTAAACAGGTACAGTCACTTCGGGAAACGAATGGGCAATATATACTGAAGCTAAATATATTTCTGACGCAGCAGTTTCCCTGTTGGGTACATACCCAATAGAAGTGATTGGCTTATGTCCACCAAAAGACTTGTACAAGAATGTGCATAGTAATCATAATAGCCAAAACCTGGAAATAATTTCGAATGTCCGACAACAGTAGAATGAATAGATAGTGGTATATTTATCAATGGAATACAAGAGAAAATAAAAACTTGCTCCACACAATATAAGTGAATCTCTGACAATATGATGAGTGAATGAAGCCAGACACAAAAGAGTATATTCTGTATGATTCCATTTACATGAAACTCAAAATTGGCAAAACTAACCTATGGGGATAGAGATGAAATAGTAATCATCTTTGGGGGAGGTTGGGCCTGCTAAATAAAGTATTTTATATCTTGACTAGAGGCCCAGTGCACAAAAATTTGTGCACTCGGGGGGGTCTCTCAGCCCGGCCTGTGCCCTCTTGCAGTCTGGGACCCCTCGGGGGATGTCCACCTGCTGGCTTAGGCCCGCTCCCCGGGGGATCAGGCCTAAGCTGGCAGTCAGACATCCCTCTGGCAGCCCGGGAGCCCTCGGGGGATGTCCACTTTGCCAGCGGGGAGCAGGCCTAAGCTGTAGTCGGACATCCTTAGCGCTGCTGAGGAGGCGGGAGAGGCTCCCACCACCACCGCTGTGCTGGCAGCCATCAGCCTGGCTTGTGGCTGAGCAGAGCTCCC
>NW_005356042.1:1967808-1970203 GCF_000412655.1 Myotis brandtii | reverse complement strand
TTCTGCTGTTAGGGTCAATTTGCATATTACCCTTTTATTATATAGGATAGAGGCCTGGTGCACAGGTGGGGGCCGGCTGGTTTGCCCTGAAGGGTGTCCTGGATCAGGTGGGGGTCCTGCTGGGGTGCCTGGCCAGCCTGGGTGAGGGGCTGAGGGCTGTTTTCAGGCTGGCCACGCCCACCGGCTGGAAGCAGGTATCTGGGATTTATTTATCTTCTATAATTGAAACTTGCAGCCTTGAGCAGAGCCCAGGTCCAGCCAGGGCAGGTGGGAACCTTGGCTTCCTCCATTGCTGGGAGCAACCCAATCCTCCTGCTCGCTCCAGCTCCGTGTCCGCCGCCATCTTTGTGACTGAGTGAGGGAGTGACAGAGTGAGGGATTGATGGTTAATTTGCATATTACTCCTTTATTAGATAGGATTGGGTGGTGGGGATAGTATGTATGTATACATAAGTGATCATTTGAACTGTGTACTTAAGATTTGAGTGTTTTGTTAAATGTCAATATAAAAGATACATGGAAGGGGGCCTTGATTTTCCCCATTGCTCTGCCCCTCTGATACCACACACAGGCCCCTGATTGCCTTTACCAGCCAGGGCAGGTGGGAACCTTGGCTTCCTCCATTGCTGGGAGCAACCCAATCCTCCTGCTCGCTCCAGCTCCGTGTCCGCCGCCATCTTTGTGACTGAGTGAGGGAGTGACAGAGTGAGGGATTGATGGTTAATTTGCATATTACTCCTTTATTAGATAGGATTGGGTGGTGGGGATAGTATGTATGTATACATAAGTGATCATTTGAACTGTGTACTTAAGATTTGAGTGTTTTGTTAAATGTCAATATAAAAGATACATGGAAGGGGGCCTTGATTTTCCCCATTGCTCTGATACCACACACAGGCCCCTGATTGCCTTTCTAACTCCCTCTGCTTCTGTCCTCCCACCCCAGTGCTATGGAAACACAAATTTTTGCATCAAACTCTTCAGTAATTTTGTGTCTCTTAAGAAATAGTTCTATCCTTCCCATCCTGCCTTGTATGATGTATTCCCTGGAGAACTCCCCTAGCCTTCCCTGGATGCCTAAAATGAGCCAAATCCTTTCTTACTTCAGGGCTTTTGCACAGGCAGTTTTACCACAGGTCTTTCCCCCCCACCTTCCCACCCCCCCAAAAAAATACAGAACTGCTTCTCATTCTTCAAATGTCAATTTAATCATTCCCTTTTCAGGGATGCCTTCCAGAATGCTTTAAGTTTTCCTTGCAATAGTCCTCTAGCACTCTTACATTTTCTTCACTCAACATGTCCCAATTGTGCTTGCATGTTTATGTTATGATTATCTTTGTCTTTTTGTTTGTTTAAATGTCTTCCCCACCAAGTGAGTTTAGGGTCACTTTTATCTTATTCACCACTTCATCCCCAGTACTCAGCACAGTGCCTGGCCCTTAGTAAGTGCTCAGAAATTTATTAAATAAAGGAGGAAGTCACTTAGTGAATGCTTGATGTTTGCTATATACAGCACCAGGTGCTGGAAATACAATTGAGTATGAGATGGATATCTAACCTCATAGTCCAGAAGAAGCAAAACATATTTGTGAGATAAATACTATAACTGGGAAAGTACAGAGTTGGGGATTTCAGAGAAGGCTTCCTGGAGGAGGAGTCCCATGAGGTCATGCTTTCAAACAACTTAGAGCCCCCCAACCTTCAGAGAACAGACTAGTTGCCAGAAGGGAGGAGGGTTGAAGGACTGGGTGAAAAAAGTGAAGGGATTAAGAAGTACAGATTGGTAATTACAAAATAGTCACAGGGATGTAAATAAAGTACAGCATAGGAAATGTCAATAACCCTATATAATAAAAGGGTAATATGCATATTGACCCTAATGGCAGAACAACCGCTCAACCAGTCACTATGAAGTGCACTGACCACCTCTTGGTCCTGTTCCCCGGCTGGCAGGCTCCAATCACCCAATGGCAAACGGGGAACTGGGGTGGGGGGCAGGACCAGGGAGCGGGCAGAATGGCTGACCTCTCGGTTCCTCCCCCCAGCCAGCGAACAGGGAACCGGGGGTGGGTGGCGGTGGGGTGTGAGGCCGGCTGCAGGCAGCTGGGGAAGGTGGCCCTGATCACAGGACAGGCCTAGGGACCGTACTCACGCACGAATTTGTGTGCCAGGCCCCTAGTATTATAATAAAAACTAGAGGCCCGGTGCACAAAAATTTGTGCACTCGGGGGGAGGGGGAGTCCCCCAGCCCGGCCTGTGCCCTCTCGCAGTCTGGGACCCCTCGGGAGATAACGACCTGCTGGCTTAGGCCTGCTTCCGGGTGGCAGAGGGCAGGCCCAATTCCTAAGTGCAGCCCCTGGTCAGGCTCAGAGCAGGGCCGATTGGGGAGTTGGGG
>NW_005356042.1:1965250-1966863 GCF_000412655.1 Myotis brandtii | reverse complement strand
GAGGGGCTGAGGGCTGTTTTCCGGCTGGCGAGTGACTAAAGCTTCCAACCGCTCCTTGTTTTCTTCTCTCTCTTTTTTTTTTTTTTTCTGGGCCAGCTTTAGCTCTGAGGCCTCGCTGCTGAAAACATCGATACAATGTTGCGGTCCGAGCCCGGCTGAATGGAAGCCCTTTTCTGGGGTTTTGTTTAGCTTCTTATTTGCAACATAGTATATAGTTGCTTAGAGTTGCAGATGAGAGGCCGGCAAGTGTGGCGGGGAACGTTGGAGTCTGCAGCAAGCAAGCCTCGTGCTCGCTTCAGTGCCTGGCTGCCGGCCGCCATCTTGGCTGACAGTTAATTTGCATATACTCACTGATTAGCCAATGAAAAGGGTAGCGGTCGTACGCTAATTACCATGTTTCTCTTTTATTAGTGTAGATATGGTGTCCAGTGGGTACTGGAAAGATCAGGAGGAACACTTTGTAAAGTATATGATTGTCTAACCACTATGATGTATGCCTGAAACTAACACAAAATAATATTAAATGTAAACTGTAATTGGGAAAGCAATTTTTTTTTAAATACATTCCATTGATTTTTCACAGAGAGGAAGGGAGAAGGATAGAGAGTTAGAAACATCGATGAGAGAGAAACATCGATCAGCTGCCTCCTGCACACCCCCCACTGGGGATGTGCCCGCAACCAAGGTACATGCCCTTGACCGGAATCAAACCTGAAACCCTTCAGTCCACAGGCCAACGCTCTATCCACCGAGCCAAACCGGTCAGGGCGGGAAAGCAATTTTAATGTAAAAAATAAAAAGGCCTTGTCCCAGTAGCTCAGTTGGTTAGAGCGTCATCTCAATACCCCAAGGTTGTGGGTTTGATCCCCAGTCAAAGCACATATAAGAATCAACCAATGAACCCTGGCTGGTTTGGCTCAGTGGATAGAGCATTAGCCTGCGGATTGAAGGGTCCAGGTTCACTTCTAGTCAAGAGCACATGCCTGGGTTGTGGGTTCAATCCCCAGTAGGGGGTGTGCAGGAGGCAACCAATCAATGATTCTCATCATTGATGTTTCTATCTCACCCTCTCCCTTCCTCTCTGAAATCAATAAAAATATATTTTTTAAAAAAAAAGAATCAACCAATGAATGTATAAATAAGTGGAAAAACAAATCAATGTTTCTCCTCTCTAAAATCAATAAAAATTTTAAAAAAACAACCCTCCAACCAAAGTCCTGTCTGGGAGTGGGCCAAACCTATGACAGCTTCTGGACTTGGTTCATTCAGGGTTTCTCCATATATTTTTAAGGCCACCTGGCTCCCTTTCCATAAAACCAGTGTCCTTGGTAATTCTTTTATTTTATCGTTTTAATATATTTTTATTGATTTCAGAGAGGAAGGGAGAGGGAGGGAAAGATAGAAATGTCGATGATGAGAGAGATTCATTGATTGGCTGCCTCTTGCATGTCCCTACTGGGGGTCCAGCCTAAAACCTGGGCATGTGCCCTTGACTGGAATCGAACCCAGGACCCTTCAGTCTGCAGGCTAACACTCTATCCACTTAGCCAAACCGGCTAGGGCCTTGGTGATTCTTTTTTTTTTTTTTTTTTTTTTTTTTTTTTTGTTTTTTT
>NW_005356042.1:1958916-1965189 GCF_000412655.1 Myotis brandtii | reverse complement strand
CCTCCTGCACACCCCCCACTGGGGATGTGCCCGCAACCAAGGTACATGCCCTTGACCGGAATCGAACCTGGGACCCCTCAGTCCACAGGCTGATCCTCTATCCACTGAGCCAAACTGGTTACGGCCTTGGTGCTTCTTTTAAGTGTTGACTGGTAGAAGCTCAGAGCTAAGGCAAGTCAAAGGTGGCTTTTGGTTTCATTAGCTCCCTCTTAGATCCTCATTATCTTAGAACTGGGTGGTGTTACAGGCTCACTTGTTGCACTGTACAGTGATCACAGTTCATTATTTTTCACTTTAACAGCAATTTTTCATGGTATTGAAACCATTGTAAGTTAAAAGCCAAATTTTAGTTGATAAACTCAGCCTTTCCTCAAGTATTTCTAGTAACTTGGCTTTAAAATGTTATTTAGCCCTAACCGGTTTGGCTCAGTGGATAGCGCGTCGGCCTGCGGACTGAAGGGTCCCAGGTTCGATTCCGGTCAAGGGCATGTACCTTGGTTGCGGGCACATCCGCAGTGTGGGGTGTGCAGGAGACAGCTGATTGATGTTTCTCTGTCATCGATGTTTCTAGCTCTCTATCCCTCGCCTTTCCTCTCTGTAAAAAATCAATAAAATATATATATTTTTTAAAAATGTTACTTAGTTCTGCCCAGCTTTGCCCCTAAATGGAAGATATGAGTATTTGGTAGCTCTGTGGGGTCAGGGTTAGAGTTTAGGTTAGGCACAACATGGGCAGTGAGAAGGCTAGAGGTCTGGGCCCTGGGCCCTGAGCCCATCTCTCTGGAGTGAGTGGGGGGGAGAAACCCCTTTGACCACTCACCACTTACACATGCTGTTCTCTCACCTGGCTAGAACACCAGGTTTCCAAATTCCACAGGGGAGGCTGCCAGCTGTTTGATGAAGGGAAATTCTTGTGTGTGGTCCTGCCATACAGCACCTACGTCAAGCATGAGTAGCACAGATCTCTTAGGGAGGGAGTCCAAGCTCTGTGACCAGTTCCCAAGGTTGCACAAGTCACCAACCAATGCCACCAGAAACAGCTAGTGGCACTTTACTCCTCCTGCTTGCTAGCAATTGAAGATCCAATTGGAATGCTAACCAAACTGTAATAGTGACAAGCACATATAAAAATCTCAGATTTGAACCATATGGCAATATCAGAGTTGTTGGGTTGGAGGACTGGCACTATGTGTTGAAGAAGTGAAGACCCAGCCCCTGAGGCCCTCCTTCCCACTGTACCCAGAGTGGGCAGCAGGGCGGCAGTATGTAAGTTACTCCCAGGCATCAGGACTACTGCCAAGGAAAGCCATCCAGAGACCACAGTGCTTTTTATGGTTGGGGCTAATAAAGCCCCTCTTGTTTCTGAGACAAAGTGTTGGAAGTATTACATTTTGATAATCAAAAGGAAAGTCTACTCACACTCAAAAAGGACAGAGATCTCTCATGCCCCTCTATCTTGACCCCTGGAGAATTTGCAGATCTGAGAGATTCAAGTCCAAACTCTTTACAAGGCGACAGAATTGACTCTGCAAACTATCCTTCCACAATCCTTGGGAGACACATTTTGCTAGACCAAGACCACAGCATAGACACTGAGCTAGGGTGGTGCCCATGGCCAGTTCCACATACTAGAACCTGAGGACAGCAGGGCCTTGGCTCTTGGCTTTGAAATAAGACTGGAGGTGCCCTTGGCTTTCAGGGTAGCTTGACTTCAAGGCCACAGCACCTATGGCTCTACCAACAGCAGAACCTTGCCTCGTTACCTCCCCAGTACACTTTTCCTTCCTTTTCTGGTCATAAACTCTTGGACCCCTGACTGTCTAGGGGGCCTGGAAAATATCCCTCTCCACCTTCATAGCTGATAAATGGTGGGCAGAGCCTCCAACGTGGTCCCTAGTGCATCTGGCAGCTCATACATCCAGGAAGCTGTGCTTCATCAAGCTCTGGAAAGCCCTCAGGGAGTCCCCTGGCAGCCCCTCCTCCTGTATCTTACGTGTTCCCTAAGGTGGTACCAGGCATCCTGTCCTGGTTCTAAGGGAAGGAGCCTGAAGTCCTGCAGTCCAACCCACACATCAGATCTCCCAGGCCCCTGGCCAGCCAAAAACCCTCAAAACAATCAAAGGCAACCTGGATCTTAAAAGTAGGGGTGAGACAGAAGCTGATGTGCCTGGCAAGGTCCTCTTGGCCACAGCACAACCATTTCCAGCCAATGGAGGGTGGAATGAAGAAAGGATAACAGGATGCTCAGATGGTTACATTCAAAGGAGCCCATCTCTAGACCCTGTGGGCTCCAGGCAGTCTGAAGACTGAGTTTGCTCTTCAGCACATGACCCACTCTGCCCTCACCCCCTTCCCTGCCGGCCACACCACCCAAACTAGACTGGACTGATCTTGCCCCAGCCTTTTCATACTAAGCAGCCAGCCAGCTGCTCTGTGTACAGAACGTCTGGCCAACCCTCGCCAGACTTTCTTCCAAATCCTGTGGATTCTGGAATGCAGCTACTCCTCCTGGGCTCGCAGCCCATCTTCCAGCTTCCACACTCTGCCTAAGGGAGACTGATAAGGTAAAATAAAAAATTTTACTCTCTCTAAACTCAAGACCATTGCCCCTGCCCCTCTCCCCCAAGAACACTTGGCTGTGAAAACTCCTTCCCTGAAGGTTCTTCTTTCAGACAGGCCGACTAAAAAGTAACGTGTTAAAGCCCAGCCTGGAAGCCCTGGCTTTTACATCCATGAAGGGTGCACAGCCAACAGTAGGAACTTTGCCTACTTAAGAAAACCAGTTCTCTAATCCCTCATGAACCCCTCTAGAGATGTTTGTATTCTTCAGCCCTTCTGACATTAGAAATGTGAAGCCCTCATGAAAGCTAGCCATAGCAAATCTGCTTTTATTTTCTCATGCCAAGGTCAAGGTGCATCTTGGGCCCATCTCACTAACTCAGGGCTCTTCAGTCACTGAGGAGCTTCTGATACCTAGTTCTGCTCTCTTCTGACCAGCAGTAACCCCCAAGACTCTCATCCCTTTCACAGGATCTGGCTCCAATTCTGCCTCTAACCAGATACACAGGGTGCTGGGTGGATTCAGGGAGACCCTGTCCCTGGCCTGGCCCTTCTTGGCCTCCTAAGTAGCAAATTGAGGTGTTGGTCTGGTGATCTCTAGAGCACCATGCCATCCTGTGTGCATGTTGAGGCTTCAAACATAAACTTCTCTGGAGAGCTAGAGGATCACAGCTTGTCCCTGAAGACAAGGGCTCCAGAAGGGCCCAACCCCATCTCTAGACCCTGTGGGCTCCAACCTCTATTCTTGGCACTCTAAAAAGAGAGCTTGGAATAGAGGTGACATAAAGTGACAAGTGTCTCAAACCTGTGTGGTGGGCACATGGGTGTTTTTTCCTCCTCCTTCTCTATATAAATGTGTGTTTGATGAATGAAAACAAATAGTTCAAATCTTTATGAGGTAGGTATGATAACTGCAGAGGAGTCACAAAGAGGACTTGATAAGTCCACAGTACAAGATGTCCTCAGGTAAGCTTGAGGGGTTAGGGCTCCACAGAGGCCACCGAAGGTTGGCAATGTTCACACTGAGCTCAAATAAGAACTGTGCGTATGGCTGAATGGTTCTTTGAACCTCCTGGCCCTGGATTGAAGTCTACAGAAGGGGCCCAGATGGTGCCAGCACGAGTGGTTTCTAGAACTTTATTCTGCAACCATCATGTTTGGACTGAAGTGAGCAGCGGTGGTTGGGAATGTGGGTCAGAGCCTGCCACATGGGAAGGGGGCCTCTTTAAAGTCCCATCCGGCAGTTAGCCAGTGCCTCTAGGCATGGACACTGGAGGCTTCTGGGGCCTGGAATAGGAGCTAGGACCTTCAAATATAAGACAGGCTTGTCCTGAGACTGCAGGAGCCACAGTTGGTCCACTCAGAAGCCAGCCATCATCATCTCTGGTCCCTTTTCCAGCCTACATAAGACGACACCAGCACCCAGAAACACTTCCTCCAGCCCAGATGTTCTCTTTCATATCACATCCCTCCTCCCATAGCTTGGGTTCCACAGCCCATCATGTCAGTAATACTCTTACCCCTTCTCTGTCTTTCAACCCCCAGATGAATCCTTGCTCCACCTTCTTCACTTTTACCTGAAAGCTGCTGGGGCAAGCCACTTAATCAGAAAGAGGGTTCTATTCTGAATTAATGATTATCAACCTGAAATAGATCCTAATTTAGAAATTCTACCACATTTCTCCTGTCAACTCACCTTTCTGCTTTCAGACCTTTTTCACTCTCCTCACACCTCTGTTCCCAAGTGCCCCTCACTCTTTGCTGCAGCCTGAGGTAAATCCATTGCCGAGCATTTTGTTTTATTTTTTACTGACTTGAAAGAGAGAGACATCGATTTGCTGTTCCACCTATTTATGCATACAATCCTACCCTATCCGGAGGAGGTTCTAACCAACCGAGGAATAAGCAACCCAGCCAGGGCTTATCAAGCTTTTTAGATCCCCCTACAGCCTTTTCAGAATCTTACAAGATGAACCAGAGCATATCTCTCCTGTATACTTATTCTCTTTTTGTCAGTCATATCTTCCTGACATGAAAACATGTTTTAGTCTTTTCCTCCTTAAAAAACCAACCACCAAATAGCCTCCCCTCAATCTATACCCACTTGCAGCTCCTACCCACAGTTCAATGACCACCTAAGCCCCAGTCGCATCCCTAGCACTCTCCCCAGTGCCTACTTAGTACTTCCTTTTTGATGTCATGTTCACAATGGCGGCCATGGCCTTTTTTCCCCATCTTCCACCCTTCCATCTTCTTCAGGGGCTTCCCACCAATGTGTCAGCAATACAATGATTAGTTCCAGAAACCAGAAGAAATTGAGGATTCCCTCCTCTTCCTGACCCTCCATATCTGTTTAATCATTGACTTTATTCCCCATTGCCACTACCACAGTCTGTGAGTGGCTTTCAAAGTGCGGTTCAGATACCCACTAGTATAAGAAGGCAATCTTCTGGGAAACAGGAAGAAACTCTTAGAACTCTTTTTTTAAATTGAATTTTAGAAAGAGGAAGAAATGGAGAGAGAGAGAAATATCTATGTGAGAGAGAACATAGATTGGCTGCCTCCTGCATGCTTCTGCATGAATGCCCCCTACCGGGGATGGAGCCCACAACCCAGGCATATGCCCTGACCAGAAGAACCAGCAACCTTTTGGTGCACAGGGTGATGCCCAACCAACTGAGCTGTTGGTTGATTCTTGTATGTGCCCTGACAGGATCGAACCTGCAACCTTGGCATATCTAACCAACTGAGCTACCCAGCCAGGGCCTAAAACTTATATATACTGTTGTTGTTTTCTTTGAAAATTCTTTTTACTATTATGTATGTTTCATAATGTAAATAGCATATTAGTGCATATATATATAATTTATAAATAAAATCTAGGTGATAGTCAAACTTTTATCTATAGATTTTCAAGAACAAAAAAAATAATATGGAGGTTCTGGTCTAAATCAGGATCACCTTTTGCTTGGATAATCAAAATAGCCTCCTGACTGGTCTCTACATCTATTGACTGACAGACTGTGGTAAAATATACCATTATATATATATATACACACACACACTAGTAGCCCAGTGCATGAAATTCGTGCACATTGAAAGGGAATTAATTAGAGGAATGTAATTTGGACTCACTATCTAATATCAATAATATGTGAGCTTGAGGCAGTCCGCGTTTCTGAAATTCAATGACATGAACTTTAGCTATTATTTTGCCAAATAAATGGAATTTACAGATATCATTTAAAAGAGCATTCAGCTTAATATTAAAAACTCTGGCTACCAAGTCAGGTCTGTTTTCAACTTTTTGCCAGCATTGTAAATTATTTGCAATATCTGCCCATTTGGGGTTGCATGTCACGGTTATGAATAAATCGGGCTTGCCATAATACATTACAATTGCCATAGCATCCTGATATCGCTGCTGCATATTTCTGGGACTACCCTCAAAAGATGATGGAAGTATTATAATTTTACCAATCGGCACATTGTCATTTTCAGATCTAGATTTGAGATAATCCATCAAACAACTATATTTTCCAACTCTCAACTTAGATTGGTTTGCTTTGATGAAATTTATCTGATTGGCCTCCATTTTTTAATATGAATCCATGATAAACTGTTGAGTTAATTTTCCTGCATTTAAAATAGGATTGAACGTGTCCCGCACAGAGAGATGAAATCCATAATACTGCATTTGTGTGACTCGTGTCC
>NW_005356042.1:1957487-1957940 GCF_000412655.1 Myotis brandtii | reverse complement strand
CTCCCTGCTGTCAGTTTCCACAGCTGTGATGAGGAAGCTGGGGTGACAGAGGGAGCCGCGCTCTCCAAGCTGCCCTCTCTCTCACTTTGCTCTATTTCCAGCAGTTTCCTGCTCTGCCAACTCCTCCAAACCTCCTGCTCTCCGCCCGCTCTCCCACTCTGCTCTCCGCTGGCAAGGTCCCAGGAGCCCGTGGGTGTGGCTAGGTATGAGCGGCCTCACCTCCCGGGGCCGACAATGGTCTCGGGAGCCTGAGGCCGCCGTCGCCTCCTGGGGCACTTGACACTTGTGTATGCAAATTAACCACCATCTTTATCAGGTTAATTTGCATACTCACTCTGATTGGCTGGTGACCGTAGCGGAGGGATGGTTAATTTGCATGTTTCTCTTTTATTATATAGGATACACACACACACACACACACACACACACACACACACACACACACACGGCCAG
>NW_005356042.1:1955337-1957270 GCF_000412655.1 Myotis brandtii | reverse complement strand
TAAAAGGGGATTAATTAGAGGAAATATTTTAATATTGCTATTTGCTTGTTCTCTATAATAGAAGTGTCAGAGATGAAAGAAAATTAGTAAAATGTATATGAAAATCTTCCTCCTGTCAGAGTCAGGGGCGTGCTGCGGGACCCAGAGTCAAGTCCCCGCACACCTGTGGTGCCTCAAAATCACTCAAGACCCAGACCCAGCCGGCCCCACCCCTGTCAAGCCCCACTGGGCGGGGGAGGGGGGCACAGCCTCAGGTCCCCCAGCCTGGCGCTGGGGCAGGGGGCACGGCCTGAGGTCCCCTGTCAGGCCCCACCAGGCAGGGGGTATGCAGCCTCAGGTCCCTGCTGATTGCTTGTTAAGGCTCATTACGGGAACTCGGCCTCCGCTGTGGGCACAGCCATCTTGTGTTACGGAATCCCTGCCTCCGCTGTGGGTGCAGCAGCCATCTTAATCGTTACAGCATGATGGTCAATTTGCATATTCTCTTTATTAGATAAGATATTCATTGATTTCAGAGAGGCATAGAGAGAGAGAGAGACATCAATGATGAGAGAGAATCATTGATTGGCTGCCTCCCTCACCCCCCCTAATGGGGATCAAGCCCGCAACCTGGTCATGTGCCCTTGACCAGAATTGAACCTGGGACCCTTCAGTCCCCAGGCTGACGCTCTATCCACTGAGCCAAATCAGCCAGGGCCATTATAACCATTTTGAAATGTATAGTTTTGCGGCATTAAGCACATTCACATTATTGTGCAACCATCACCATGTTGATCTCCAGAACTTTTTCATCTTCCCAACCTGAAACTCTGTATCCATTAAATACAAACTTCCTTACTTGCTTCTGCAGCACATATATTAAAATTGGAATGATACAGAGAAGACTAGCATGGCCCCTGTGCAAGGATGACACACAAATTCATGAAGCATTCCATATTTTAAAATAAATAAAATAAACACAAGCTCCCTATGCTTCCCTACCCTGGCAACTACCATTCTATTGTTCTGTCTATATAAACTTGACTATTCTGGGTTCCTCATATAAGTGGAATTATAGAATATTTGTTTGTTTGTTTTTGTGACTGGCTTATTTCGCGTGTTTATGTCTTCAGAGTTTATTGATTTGTAGCATATGTCAGAATGTCCTTTTTTTAAGTCAATAATATTCTGTTGTATGGATATACCACATTTTGTTTATCCATTCACCCATCGGTGGACACTTGGGTTGTTTCTACGTTTTTGATTATGAATAATACTGTGAAAAATCTACATGCACTCTTGCCTCCCACAATATAGCCCACGTTATCCCTTTAAATCCACAAGTATGGTAAAATCGCCTCTTGCTTAAGAGTCAGTTTTCCAATGCTTTCAGGTAAGACCTCACCACCCTAGTTTCTTGAATACAAAGCCCTTGAAGACACCTGCTGCTTCTCTTGCGGAAATGGCCTTTTCTTCCAGCTTCTCCAAGTTTTTCTTTTCTTCTGTTTCTTCTTCTTTCCTTTAAGACTTCAACTCTTGCTCATTTCCTGGGCGAAGAATTTCTTGATCACCCGCCTTCTCTAGGTCAGGGGACGCTCTCCTCCTTCTTCCACTTTCCCCTCCTACCACTTGTCACAATTGGCACTAGGTCATCACGCATATTTGTGACAATTTTGTTGTTTCCATCATTAGAGAGTAAACCTATGAGGGTGAGGGAATTACCCGGTCCTACAGTGCCCGTCAGGGCCTGGCATCTAGTCAGCGCTCAATACTTCAGTAATCAATTACAATAATAAATCCTGAGGAAGCAGCTGACCCCTCCCTCCCGGAGGCCGAGCCACAGTGCAGGACTGGGTTGCCCTGCGGGCTCTGGCCGCCGGTCCTCATTCCTGCCCAGCTGCCCCCCATGAAGGTCCTCGGTCCCCCGAGAAAGAGGCTAGAGTCCGCCCCCGCC
>NW_005356042.1:1947659-1954701 GCF_000412655.1 Myotis brandtii | reverse complement strand
GACCCACGCGCGTGCGGCGAGCGCAGGGGCAGGGGTGTGTCTTCCTGCTGCGCGCGGGACCGGGAAAGAAGCGTGCCTGGCTGGCATGATAAGAATTTTGTTTGTAGTCCTTGCAGAATTTCCCAGATAAACACTCAGCTTGGGGAGGGGGCAGTTTGAAAATAGCTCGTTCCCTCCCCACCCCTCCATCATACGGCAAAATCAATTCTCTCCTCACATTCAAGACAACACAAAAAGTATTGTGACAGTACTTTTTAAAATGACAGTCATCCACCAACCTATCACTCAGTGACAACCATTGCTAACATTTTGGTGGTATCAATAAATATAGTCCTGTATTATTTTTATGGACTTAATAGTATACCATTGCATATCATAAATTTAACCAAGCCCTACAAATGAACATTTAGATTGTTTCCAGTTCGTCACAAGATAAACCATTCTGTCAAAAGGATTTGTCTGATATTATAGGAGAATTTTACAAATAAGGGAAAAGGTAACATTCATTTAAAAAATACGTAGTATTTTTTAAAAATAAACTTAGGTGTTTTTTTTCATTGTTGACATGTTTGAAAAATTCTCCATCCCGATGTTTAAAAATTCCATGTTTACTTCTCATTTCACGGTTTTTGTTTGTTTTTTAACTGTTAGCTATTTAATCTACTTAAAATTTGGTTTTGGTTTAAGACATGAAATATTTTCCAAATGGGTTAGTTGTCCTGATTTTATTGAAAAGTTATAACTGCTATTTTATCCTGTTTTAGACCTGAAGTTCTAAGTATGTTTTTGTAAGAGGATTACTTACAAATTTGATATCTAGATTTTGTATATGCTGTTTTAAAATTTCATTCAGAGTATTTTTTAAAATCATGTTCCTTTACAAGTCCAGGAAACATTTCATGTTTGAGATTTTTTTTTTCTCTTAAAGTAAAAAGTTGAGTTTATTGCTGTTTCATTTGCTTTCTTGCTGACAAGATAACAAACCATATGAAGAGTTCAGGTTTGTTGTGGCAACTTTTCAGTCTGGCATTTGAGATTCTAATCTTCCTCTATTTTTGCACACGAATACGTAGGTTAGCAGTGGAGACCAAGATAGAAAAGTTCTCAGATTCCCTTGGCAAGCCTAGATTTTTCAATCTAAAATTATCTCTGGATTTTTTGAAGACAGCATGTTTTAAGCATCATCTTTAAAATTTTTTAAACAAGTTGCACATGATTTTGTTGACAATTTTACTAAATGTTCATTTTGTTGAAAACCTGAAATCTAATACACCAGCTTTATGTTAAGTGGGTCTTCCAAGTCTATAGGAAAATAATTGTATCTCAGAGTTAGAAGGCTGGGCATCAGATGGATTGGATGTCCATCCACTCTCTCTCATTCCTTCCTGTGACTGTCCTTGGTGGGAAATGATGACCTTCCTAGGTAGACAAAGAAAGTTGGCTTGAACAAGGAATTGCTTTATTTTGGATTTACAGTAACAGCAGGATGCCATTTTCTCTTAGTATAAGTTCGAAGAGAGCCTGACTGTGTCAGGGGTTGTGCTTCATATGTCTTTATCTCTATTGAAACTGTCCTCCTGAGGGTCCCCTGATTGATAGATGCAGTGGCTGCTGCTTACTCATTTCCCTTGACCTTGACCATAAATATCTGGCATGGTGAACCACACTTTCTTGCTGTTGTGAGTCTCCTTTTGGTTGGACTTCTTGACTTGGAGCTGTTGTGGTCATTTTCTTAACTTTGTGCCTGTGCTTTCTTCACTTGTCTCTGCTTCTCTTCTTCCTACGTCTGCCTGGAGCTTTTTTCTTTTTTCTTTTTTGTTAATCCTCACTGGATATTTTTCCATAGATTTTTAGAGAGCGTGGAAGGGAGGGGGAGAAACAGAGAAACATCAATGAAATACATTGATTGGTTGCCTCGCACATGAGCCCCAACCAGGGCCAGGGATCGAGCCTGCAACTGAGGTATGTGCCCTTGACCAGAATCAAACCGGGGACCCTTCAGTCCACAGGCTGACCAGCTAGGGCTTGGGAGCATTGTGTAAGGCTTAGCTTCATGCCTCTACCCTTGTCCTTTAATACACGCTCCTTCCCACTCATTGGGTATGTATGTGACTTCTAGGTAGAGATGCTCTTCACACCCTCACCCTGCCTCCACTCAGTAACCCCAACTCAGATTTTGCTGCAGGTGATTTCTTTATCTCTTTCTAACTGACCCTGGACATGTTCCTGAGCCCATACTTTCTCCAGGTCATGGAGCCCTTCAATGCTTCCCAAGGTGGCCTGTCCTCCATGACTTTAAGGTTCTTGTTAGTTGACATAGCACATCTCTTCTTCCTTCTTTTTTTTTTTTTTTTAATATATTTTATTGATTTTTTACAGAGAGGAAGGGAGGGGGATAGAGAGTTAGAAACATTGACGAGAGAGAAACATCAATCAGCTGCCTCCTGCACACTCCCTACTGGGTATGTGCCCGCAACCAAGGTACATGCTTTGACTGGAATCGAACCTGGGACCCTTGAGTCCGCAGGCCAACACTCTACCCACTGAGCCAAACCGGTTAGGGCTCTTCTTCCTTCTTGATTTGGGTTATATTTGTCATATGCTTTCTATCCCTACAAATTAATTTAAACTTTGTACCTTAGCTCAGGGACCTCAGACATAATCTGAGATAAGAAAGATGAAATCCAGTCAATTTACTCTTGAATTTAGTTAGGTTATATTTATGAAGTTTTTGCAGTATAAGCAGTTACTAAATTGGAAGATTGGAATACAGAGCCACAAGGCGCAGCCTGGGGATAAAAACCAAATAATCCATTGCCATAACATCGACCAGGTTTTAGAGATCTTGCCTGTTTCACCTCTAGGGCCTACAACACAATGTTCTGGGAACAATTAAGTTTTTGTTAAATGAATGAATCAGTGATCATCTAGGAATGAAATCAGAACAAATGTTACCCAAAACAGCTATCTATAGAAAAGATATAAGCCAAGAGACATTTTGTAAATGTAGTTTGGAGAATTTCAAGGAAAACTTTTTAAGTTCAATCAAAATGACCCAGTTATAACCCCAGGAAAGCATGATTGGAATTTGTTTGTAGCCTGGATGCTTAAACTTAATTTAGTATCCTCAGAAGAAAGACTGCGTTTTTTTTAGAGGGAGGGGGTTGGGATGGTGTCTGTGGGAACTGGGGTAGTGGGTCCAAGTGAGGAATCAGGTGATGTGTCTGTAGCACTGTCTGGAGGCCTTGCACAGAGGAGCTGTGTGTAGTTCCCCACCAGGCCTCTGCACTACCAGATGGGCGCATCCCTGTTGATGCCTTTAGCCAGGAAAATCCCTTGCTTTGCTTCCATGCTCTTAATACCCTCTGCTTAGATGAAGATTTCCTGCCAAGGTGAGAATGTGAGTTGCTGAGAGCTTTGCATCCAGACTGCTTGGGTCAGGTCCTGGTCTTGAGATGCTGGCTGATCTCTCTGTTTCCCCATCTGTAGAATGGGGATAATAGTAACGTCTTCCTCTTCGCTGTCTTGGCACCTGCTAAGTGCTCAGTATTGGCTCTCATCAGTATTTATAAACTTAGTAACTGATCTTCTGGTTAATGCATCAGTTATCTTTGAGCTTAGATAGCCTGAATTAGTCCCCCTGAACTTTGGTGCACTGACAAAGCTGAGCACCATAAGGTGGAAGTCATGACAGATAGGCTCTTCCCGACCAGTCATCCAGAGAATCCAGCTGCAGTTGTTAGGGAAGACTTTCCTGGAGAAGGTTGTGCTTGAGCTGAGTACTGTGGGAAAAAGTTAGTGAGTCCAGCCCCACAGTAAGGGGTAAGTCCAACACACTTAGGCAGGGCACTGACAGGTACAAAGGTGTACATGCGAGCAAGCATGAGGTATGTGAGCTGCAGGAGATATAGGGTAAAGGGTGGGCAGAGAGGAATAGAGGGAAATGAGATTGGAGAGGAAAGTGGGACCAGCTCTTGAAGAAATAAGATCTCACTTACTGGGCACTAACAGTGCCTCAGGTGCAGTGGTAATCTCTTAGACTCACTGTGCTAGTCAGATTTTATGCTGTTTTGTGTATATTACCTTGTTTAGTCCTCATAACAACCATATGATGTAGGTACTTGCTAATACTATTTTAGAAGTGACATGTTGAATGTCACCTGGTAGGTCTCTGTTGATTCAGCATGCACATTTCTGAAAGGCTAACCCTTGATAACTTTTGTACATTTAAAAGCCTTTTGTGACTCCTATTTCCTGATGAAGCCCAAGCCCACCAAGATCCTCTGGCTTCATGAAACCATCTTGGGTGAAAGTGTGAAAATATGTGTATTTTAAAATATGTATATCTTAAAACAGCATGGGTGTGCCCGGCTGGTGTGGCTCAGTGGTTGAGTGTCGACCTATGAACCAGTAGGTCAGGGTTAGATTCCCAGTCAGGGCACATGCCCGGGTTGTGGGCTCAATCCCCAGTAGGGGGCCTGCAGGAGGCAGCCCATCCATGATTCTCATCATGGATGTTTCTCTCTCTCTCTCTCTCCCTTCCTCTCTGAAATCAATAAAAAAATTACATATATACACACACACACACACACACACACACACACACACATATATTTAAAAAAACAGCTTGGGTGCAAATAATGAATCAAGCTCAGAGAAATATCATTCAGTGAAAAAGGCAAGACGTAGAACAATATGTATATGTACCCATTTGTATAAAGAAAAAAAGAGAGAGACCTGAAATAGGTTTCTAAGTACAGAAATTTCTGGAATAATAGAAAAGAAATAGTGGTTGCCTTTGGGAGGAGGCCCCAGAAATCTAGGCTGTTAGACTGACCTAGCTTTTCTTGTGTATTCTTATATAGTGTACAGAATTTTTTCATTTCAATTAAAAGTTAATAAAAATAAAAATTTAAATGCTATGTAGATAGCAATCATTTAGAGAGAAAATGTAACCTAGAGGTTAAGAGCAAGTACTTTATCCAGATTGCTTGGGTTCGAGTCCTGCCTCGGCCATTTACTAGTTACTAACCTCTAGCTTATAATCTTTCTTTACCTCATTTGACCCTGTCTGAAAATGGGGAGGTAATAGTATCTACCTCCTGGGGTTATAGTGAGGCTTAAATGAGTTTATATTTGTGAAGTTTTTAGAACAGTTCCTGACAGAACAGGTTTTTGGTGGTGGTGGTGGTGGTGGTGGTGGTGTTATGGCCCTGCTCTGTGCACTGCAGTGAATGTGAAGATGGGTCCAGCCTCAGTCTCTGTGTTTACAATTCATCTGGAAGGGGAAAGCATACAAAGCTAAAAGGAGCAATGGCAGTGGAGGCTGCAGGAGCTCAGGAAAGGCTCCATGGGAACTGAAGGGGCCCAAGTTGGTTTCATTGAAAACAGTGGATCTTAAATAAGAGTAACTTCTAGAAAAAGTGAAAGGAGAGAAAAGGGCACAAAGGGACTTGTTCCAAGGGTGATGTGTGTTCCAGATGGACAGGTAGAGGAGTGAGACAGGAAAGAGCCTTCAGGGAGACTGAAATTGGAATGTGCCATGCGATTGCAGGGCAGAGTTTTCCTTTAGCATATGTAAAATAATGATTACTAAATGATAACATCTTGGGCTTTTGAAATGTGGCCTTACCTTGATCTTTAAGAGGGTGAGGTATTCCTGTATAATTTATTTAATGACTCCCTTAATGCAGGACATGTGGGTTACTTCCAGGTTGATGCTTATAGACAGTGCTGCCAGTGAGCATGCTGAATCCAGATCCCCATATTCCTGAGTCAGTTTCTAGGGTTCATTTCTAGATGGTATTGCCCCCCCCCCTTTTTTTTTTAACAACTTCGACTGTATTCCATGTGTCTGGGCCACTGTCTGATATGTGCCTTTTAAAATTTGTAGTTGTAGCTCTAGCTGGTTTGGCTCAGTGGACAGAGCGTCGGCCTGCGGACTAAAGGGTCTTAGGTTCAATTCCAGTCAAGAATACGGGCCGGTTGTGAGCTGGATCCCCCAGTAGGGGGTGTGCAGGAGGCAGCTGATCAATGATTCTCTCTCATCATTGATGTTTCTCTCTCTCCCTCTCTCTTCCTCTCTGAAATCAATAAAAATATTTTTAAAAAAGAACGTGGTACAGTCTTGTCCAGACTTGTCATTCATTTAAAAAAAATTCGTAGTTGTAAAAAATCGTAATGGAAAAGTCTTTTAGTGTGGAATTAAAGCTAAATATTACCTGAAAAAAATCTTATTTTTCTACTAAAAATTATTTGAGAATTAGGTGCTAGTGAGATGGTAATTATGATTGGGGAACTTGGGAATACTTGAGTCTTTTCCCACCCCACTCCCAGGTCCCAGAGGTGGATGTGTGTGCCTGAGAACACAGGCAGAGGCAAGCTGGCTTGGCTCCCAGACTGAGTACTTGCTGGCAGCTGTGGTAACCTATGTAGAGAGAGGCAAAGGGGTCCCTCTCACCACTCACAGGGACCTACCCATGCTGCCTAGAGAGTACATACACCACATCCTGTGCTTCAGTAATTCCTCAGCATGTCCATGTTCTTCTAGGCTGGGGCTGAAAGAGGAGGGAGTAATAGATAGGGAAATGGGAGGGGCAGTGACCTCTTTTTCCCTCTGGAGGACACAGGGCAACACGCTTTTAGTTTGTTTCCAGGACCTTGGGAGTTGGGGCCAGAGGTGAAGGAAGGTAAGTAATATGTTTTAAAGTAGTTGTAACTATGCAGTAGTTTGGTGGGGAGGGGAGTTTATTTATATTTATTTTACTAATGGTAGGATAGAACGAAGAATTTCAGTAGAAGGTAAAATGCTGCCCTCTGACTAGTTCCTGGCTTCTTCAGAGCGGTAGCTTCCATTTACTGAGTGAGATTCAGGATATGCCAAGTGCTGTCCTTTATGGATTTAATCCTCAGCACAGAACTGAAGAAATTGAGGCACAAAAGTTCAAGTAATTTGCCTAAGGTCATAAAGTTGTTTTTTGCTTTTTTAAAAAATCTTTATTGTTGAAAGTATTACATATGTCCCCTTTCTTCCCCCATCGAC
>NW_005356042.1:1928605-1943006 GCF_000412655.1 Myotis brandtii | reverse complement strand
CCCGCATCCCCCACCCCAGGCCCATTCTTCCCCACAAACATTCCAGCAGGTCAAATATTTAGCAACGAGGACATTAAAGAAGTCTCTCCACTCCTTCCACGAGCAGGGAAGACAGCCTTAGAGAGCAGTCCTACTATGTGTATGGCACTGCTCCAGGCACTGAGGATTCAGTGGTGAATGAGACAGACACAGTTCTTGCTCTCTAGGAGTTTACTTAACAGCCTTAACCGAAGAAAAAGGAGCGGAAGCTTCCATTTACTGAATGGGCTCCTCACTGTGACTGCTTGCTGTTCTTTTTCAGAGATGGGAAGGCTTGCTGGGTGTATAAAATTGGAGTCAGTGTTCCCAGCCTGGAGGAGGGCCATCGGTAAAAATTTTTATGGGTGCCTTACATTTTCAGAAATGGTCCTGGATCTGAAGCGTATTTATCTAAAATTTATATAATTCTTCTCCATAGTAAGAATTTCCAAATTACAGTTTGATCTACCCATTTGTATATATGCTTCTTGATAAATACTTGTTTTTCCCATTTGAGGTTAATTTTGGGTAGGTTCGTTCCACAGTACAAGTTGTTAAGAATGAGTAGCACTATAGAATTTTAAGTTTTCTTTAAAAACTTTCTAAAGGATACATTCGTTTACACTAGCTCAGCTTTTTCAAATTTGGAAATTTTGGATAACTGGGCTAAAACTAGGCTTAAACAGAGCTGAGTGGATCAAGGCCTTTTCATACTGTAACACACTGTAATAGAAATAAATTCCAGGTTTCTAATAGATGTAGATTTCTCAGAAAAAATTTTTTAAATACATTTTTATTTATTTCAGAGAGGAAGGGAAAAGGAGAGAGAGAAACATCAATGGTGAGAGAGAATCATTTTGGCTTCTTTTCCCGCACGCCCCCCACTGGGGATCAAGCCCACAACCTGGCATGTGCCCTTGACCGGAATCGAACATGGGACCCTTCAGTCCGCAGGCCAACACTCTATCCACTGAGCCAAATCAGCTAGGGCTCAGAAATTTTTTTTTTTAACAAATTGGGCTTGAAAAATTACATCAGTGCTGTCCTGGCCGGTGTGGCTCAGTTGGTTGAGCATCATCCCACACATCAAGAGGTTACAGGTTCTTTTCCTGGTCACAGCACATGCCCGGGTTTCGGGCTTGATTCCCCAGTATGAGGCCTGCTGGACGCAGCCCATCAATGTTTTACTCTCACATCGATGGTTCTCTCTCTCTAAAATATATTTTTTTTAAATTACATCAGTGCTTTGTGATATTAAAAAATTATTTACTTTAAAGTAGTTATTCTCTTTGATTTACAGTTGAATTTCCATCAAGCAGCACAGTTTTTGTTTGGGAATGTTTTCATAATGCTTGGGTGCATTTGATGTGAACTATTTTAATGGTCCAAAGCCATTTTAGTTTATAGATAAAAACTTCATTTTACATGGGCCACTTTGTTCACCCCTTGGTGGTGTGTGGTAGTTGTTTATATAAAAGTATTTTCTTTTCTTAAATATATTTTCTTTTGATTTCAGAGAGGCAGAGAGAGGGAGAGAGAAACATCAATGATGAGAGAGAATCATTGATCGGCTGCCTCCTGCACGCCCCCCACTGGGGATGGAGCTCACAACCTGGGCCTGTGTCCTTGACTGGAATCAAACCTGGGACCCTTCAGTACGCAGGCCAACGCTCTATCCACTGAGCCAAACCACGACCTCCTTGTTCATAGATCCACGCTCAACCACTGAGCCAGCACAGGTGGGCAATAAGTATTTTCTTGGCAAGGTTTTGTCCCTCCCACCCCATTCCCTTTTTTTCCTTCTTTTAAATATTTCTGTTTAACAACTCAGAGTGTTTCTCTAATAAAATTCTTTCAAAAGTTCTAATACTTGTTTTGTTTGAATGGCAACAAGCTTTGAGAGTTAGTCTTTTGACTTCATTAGAAGCCTAAACACAAGTCTTAGAATATAGTAAGTTAATTTATTACCAGAAAGTCAGATAGCTACATCTGTCCTCAGCAGGACCAAGTAATAATGGATCTTTAAAAAATTAAATGTTCGCCCTGCTGGCATGGCTCAGTGGTTGAGCATCAACCTACGAATCAGGAAGTCAGGGTTCGATTCCCGGTCTGGGCACATGCCTAGGTTGATGTTTCTGGTTCTCCCTCTCTCTTCCTCTCTGAAATCAATAAAAATATATATTTTTAAAAAATTAAATGTTCACTATTTTTCTCTTTGTATGACATTGAAGATATGGTGATTACCTTCCATTTCATTTATTTTTCTACTTATTTATGTAATGACTTTTAAAAATTAAACTAGCCGTTGATTTTCCTCTTTTTCCACCCTCCCATCTCCACCCCCACCCTCACTCCCACCAAAATACCCAAAATTAAACTGTCCTTCATCTATATGACTGTTTTAACACATTTGGCCTGTTGTTTTTTTTATCTGTATTTGAAACTAAATTTCAACTCTGTTGACTTGTGGTTAGGATTTTTTTCTTCTGCTTAAATAGAATTATCACTCGTTTGTAGATTACCAAATATAAAAACTCTTCAGATCCACTAATGATAACTTGCTTTGTTTTGTAGAGGAATGTCATATTTTGTAGTGACAAATAGTTATAGAGCATGTGTCAACACCAAAGGCAGTCAGGTGTCACCATGTGGAGGCAGACCAGAAGCTCCTTGCCAGCAGGCACTGTTAGCCTCTGTATCCTGAGTGGCTAATGCACTTAAGCCCAACTCGCAGGGTTCACCGAGTTGGTTGGGGACGGGTGTAGAAGCACCTTTATTTTAAATATGCTCTGATTAGAATTGTTTAGAATTCTATGATTAGAATTGTTATTTAGTAGTGTTTTTTTCTATATACTTGAGTTTTGGTAGCTCAGTTTAGGATAACATTGGGCTTTTGATCTTGTCAACTGATCAGTTATTTAATAACTTTATTTTGTTTTAACAGCAGTTTTAGTAGGTACTTCTTGACTAAAAGGAAAAAAAAAACGTTTAATCTTAGCCTCCTTAAAACTTTTTCATTGACATTTTTTACTGATAGGACTTTAATGTTTTAGGTGTTTTCACATTCTTTAAATTAACATGCTCTTAATTAATTTAATTCCTTGGAAACTGTTTCTGTATAATAGGCTATTGTCCAGTTTTGCACATATTTTTCTTTGGGGACAGTCTGGACCTGGTGGACCCAGAAGTCACTTCCTTTCCTCTGGCCTTGGCTCTCCATGCCTGCCTTCCGTTTTGATGTTTTAATGATACCCTCCCTGTTCAGTGATTTGTGTTCAGGAAGCTGGACAGTGATTACTTTTGTTTCTGCTTTGTGAACTTCCTCCACCACTTCCTATTTTTATGGAGCAACTACAGGAAATGAGGCAGCTCCTGGCTGCTGCTGCTAAGCTCTGATTTTAGGTGGGTGAGGACAAGGCCTTAGGGCCTGAGCCATATAAAGCATTTTCCATCTTTGTCTTTTCACTATCTCCTTCCTGTAGGAATCATAGCAACACCATTAGGTTGATATGACGATATATCCTCCTCAGCTTTGGGGGAAGGGAGCAGGTGCTGCTCAGCTGGAGGGCAGAGCTTTTGTGAAGTAGGTGAGGGGTTTTTCAGTGGTAACAGTAGGGATGGGAGTAGTGACTCTACGGACCAGCTGCTGTCATGGGTGAACAGTGGCAGGAGCAAAGGGTGGATTGAAGAGACCTGTTACGACTAAGGCTGGAAAGGTGGGTTCTGGTTATTTTGGAGGCCTTGACTGGCAGGCTCAGAGTGAACTAAGGAGCCCCCATCTGCTCTCTCAGATCTCTGACTGGGTCTCAACCTCTGTGGTGCTCTCCTTCCTCTAAACTCATGGCATTTGTTTTCTAAACTACTTATTTAGTTTTTACCCACCTCTTTTCCAGTGACACTGTCTTATGGACCTGTTGTAGCTTAATTTATGGGGAAGTTTGTATCATCTTCCCAGAAAGAAGTAACTTTTTATACATTAGGTAACTTGAATATAGAAGGAGCTCAAAGCATTTGTTTAGCAGTTGCTCATTAGCGGCACTGTTGACCTTTTGGGTGGATAATTCTTTGTCTTTTGATGGACAGGGGGCTGTACTGTGCATTGTAGGATATTTGGCAGCATTTCTGGCCTTACCCACTAGCACTCCCCCAGTTGTGACAACCAAAAAATATTTTCAGCCCCAGCCGGGTGGCTCAGTTGGTTGTAGTATTGCCCCCTACACCAAAAGGTTGTGAGTTAGATTCCTGGTCAGGGCACATACCTAGGTTACAGATTCAATCCCCAGTGGGGGTGCGTGTGGGAGACAATGATTGATGTTTCTCTTTCACATTGATGCGCCTCTCCCCCTCCTCTTCCTCTCTCTCCAAAATCAATAAACATATCCTCGGGTGAGGATTAAAAAAAAAGTTTCCAGACATTGCTAAATGTCTCCTGGGCATATGAGTGCCTGTGTAATCATCTCCACTATTGAGAATTGCTGTGCTAATGGAATGAATGCTGACTTACTACTTTTGTGAAATGGAATAAAATAGAATGTTTGGTTCCTTGGGATCGGAGCCATTTGTTAGTTTCTAATTCCAGTATCTGACATTCTCATACATTTTTAGTTTGCTACTGAGATTTTGTTCTTGTCTATCAGCCAGCTTTGAGATATACCTTCTGTGTGCTTTCATTGAAAGAGCTGGGGCCTGGACATCTGGCGGCTTGGCTTCTGGTCCTCATAAAAGACATTCTCAGCCTCAAATGCTTGTTCTGGAAGGCTAGTTAGTTCCTTGGAATCTGAACAGTGTGGTGTAAAAGAGAGGATGAGAAGCATTTAGGATGTAACATAACAGTAGCTAACATTTATGGAGTAGTTCCTGTAGAACAGGTAAACAGGATTCAACTGTGAACGGTGATGAACAAGATTAGCAGGATTGAATTTAAGGGATAGAAAGGTAAGGAAACAAGACAGGGATAATACCTTAGGTTTAGGCTCAAGATTGGCAGTAAATACAGCAGAAGGAGCAGGGGATGGAAGGATGACTAGGTAAGTTTGAACACATGAGGTGTTTTATGAGTCTAGTCTTGGTGGGGGGAGAGGTCTTGACTGGAGAGTTGAATTTGGGTATCATCAGCAATGCAATGGGTATGATCTTCTATAGAGAGATAACTTTTCCTTGCTCCAGCTCAACGTTATGTCAATTCCAAGAAGTCTACAGCTTTATTTAAACCATCTAAGAGTGAGAAACAGAATTTTTTTGGCTAGATGTTTGACTAACAGAGGTGGAATAGTACAGTGATAGAACACTCAGCCTCTGGTAGCAGACAACCAGGCCCCAAATCCAGCTCTGTTGTTGACTACTACCTTATCCAAGTGGCAAGAACTTGAAGAATTCACTTAACCTCTTTAGATGCCTCACCTACCTCACAGGGTCATTGTGAGCATTAAATTAGGTAGCAAGTATAAAGTGCATAGCATAATGCCTGGCACTTAGTACACATGTAGTTAATGTCAGCTGTTTTTCAGTTCTAGTGAGCATTAAAAATGAGACTATGTATCTAAAGCTCCATTGTAGACATTTAATGAATGGTTCATTTTGCTGAGGAGTACTTTGTGTGAACAAAGTAGCTGTTTTATTTTTTTTTAATAAAGCAGAACCTTATATCAGCATTTAACTGCTGCCTCTGTAAATGGCAAAGCTGACTGTGAATGCTGTATAGACATAGCCATTAAATAATACTAAGAATGAACTAATCATTCAACAAATACCTGTTGAATGTTTACAGTGTGCTTAGCACTCTCAAATATCTTGAATGACAGGGAAGCACAAAGGAAACTGGCAGTTGTGATACGGTGTGGTACAGCAAAGATAATACTAAGACAGGCCTCAAAATGGGTGTTATGAGAGCCCACAGAGTTGCTCCTAACTCAGTCTTTGTCAAGGTGGCTTCCCAGAGGAGGTGATGTCTAACTTAGATATCCAAGAGGAGTGAGTGAGAGCCAGGAGAGCTTTCCAGGCAGAGGGAACTGAATATGTAGATGGCAAGAGGGAAGATGGCACAGAAGAACTGGGCAGTGTTGGGCAGAGATTGGGAGTGGTGGTGTAAGAAAGTTGCAAAGTGTAGTGGAGAACCATATGGATTTTACATAGGAGGGTGGCATGATTAAATTGACTCTAGAACAGCCACACAGCAACCAAAGGGGAGAAGGGAGCAGTCCAGGTATTTGGGAAATCACTCAGGAGGCTCTCTGTAATTCAGGCAAGAGGTGAAGATGGTCTGAACTTTGGATTGGCAGTGAAGGTAGAAGGGAAAAGATCTGACAGATATTAAGGCAGGAAGGATATGACTAAACTAGAGTCCCGGTGCACGAATTCGTGCACCAGTGTGGTCCCTTGGCCTGACCTGCGGGATCAGGCCGAAACTGGCTCTCCGACATCCCCCGAGGGGTCCTGGATTGCAAGAGAGTGCAGGCCAGGCCAAGGGAGCCCACCCTTGTATGATCAGGGCCGGGGAGAGACATGAGAGGTAGGCCAGCCAGGGAGGAACCGCAGGAGGGCTCCAGGGCGTGTCTGGATCATCTTGCTCAGTCCAAGCTAACCTACCGATTGACTGTCTGCCCCCTGGTGGTCAGTGCACATCATAGCGAGCTGTTGAGCGACTTTAGCATATCATTAGCATATTACACTTTGATTGGTTGAACAGACGACCAGACACTGAGCATATTAGGCTTTTATTATATAGGATGATTAACTGGATGTAAAGGTGAACGAGATGTAGAGGATAACTTCCAGGTTTCTGGCTTGTTAGGTAGGTAAGTGGTGCTGCCACTGAAAGACTGGGGAGAGTTGGTTTGGACATTTGACATGGAGACCTGTTTTGTAGGGATCTGGATATTTGGGATCTGGAGCACAGGAGAAAGATCTGGCTTAGAGAGATGGATTAGGGAACCCTGCCCAGGGAGAATATGTTGAAACAGACAGGGCACAGTTTAGAGCTCTGAGTAACCACCCTGCACTTCAGGTCTGTCAGAGGGGATGTGTGGCTCAGAAGCAACTAAGGAGGAGTGCTAGGAGAACTACTATCTTTTCATATCTTTCTTTTAATGTGGCAACATAGAAGAGGAGCAAAAAAAGGACAGTCCTAAGAAGAGAGAGAACTGAATCTTTCAGGCATTCTTTCTTGCCTGGGTAGGTATTTTTAATTTATGAATGTTGAGACTAAAAGTCTTCAAAGCATTTTTCCGGAGTGCATTTCTAAATATGGCCTGTGTCATTCTGAACTGCCAAAAAAACATAGAAATGGTTGGGCTTTGAACTTCATAGACAATAACTTCACTAATCTCCCTAAAGAATTTCCTGTAGTGTCTCCACATTAGCAAGGGTAGATATTTAAATTTACATTGTTGTGAACTAGAGAGGAAAAATTTTTGTATCTTTTTTCTATGAAGAGGAAATTGTTTATGGAGTCTTTCATGTTTTTTGGCTGTTTTTTTTTTAAAAATAAACAATAGCTTTATTGAAATATAACTCACATGCCATACAATATCTATTTAAAATGTATAATTCAATGATTTTTAGTATATTCACAGTTATACAACTATCATTACAGTTAATATCAGAACAATGACCATATTCATTAGCAGTCATTCCTCATTATTCCTATCAACTCAGCCCTACACAATCATTAATCTACTTTCTGTTTCAATGGATTTGCCTATGCTGGACATTTCATATGAATGGAATCATACAATATGTGGCCTTTTGTGTCTGGCTTCCTTCACTTAGCATGATGTTTTCTTTTTCTTTTTTAATATACTAGAGGCCTGGTGCACGAAATTCATGCCCGGGCGGTGGGGCGGGGGGGATGTGTGTCCCTCAGCCCAGCCTGCACCCTCTCCAATCTGGGACCCCTCGAGGGATGTCTGACTGCCCGTCGGACGAGGCAGTTGAACATCCTTCTCACAATCCAGGTGTGCTGGCTCCCAACTGCTCGCCTGCCTGTCTGCCTGATTGGCCCTAACCGCTTCTGCCTGCCAGCCTGATCACTCCTTAACCACTCCCCTGCCAGCCTGATCAATGCCTAACTGCTCCCCTGCTGGCCATCTTGTGTCCACATAGGGGGTGGCCATCTTGTGTATTGGAGTGATGGTCAATTTGTGTATTACCTCTTTATTATATAGGATATTTTTATTGATTTCAAAGAGGAAGAGAGAGGGGGAGAGAGATAGAAACATCAGTGATGAGAATCATTGATTGGCTGCTCCTGCACGCCCCCTACTGGGGATTGAGCCTGCAACCCGGGCATGTGCCCTTGACTCGAATTGAAGGTGGGAGCCTTCAGTCTGCAGGCTGACGCTCTGTCCACTGAGCCAAATCAGCTAGGGCAGCATGATGTTTTCAAAGCTCAATTTATGTCAGCAGTCACCAACTTTTTGGACCTCACAGACCACCAGTGGTCCACTGACCACCGGTTGGCGACCGCTGATTTATGTCATAGCACGTATCAGTACTTCTTTCCTTTTTATGCTTGAGTAGTAGTATCTCGTTTTATGCCTAGATTACATTTTGTTGATTCATTTATCTGTTGATAGACATTTCGGTTGTTTCCTCTTTTTTACTATTTTGAATAATGTTGCTCTGAACTTTCATATACAGGTTTTCGGTAAACACGTTTTTTCATTGTTCTTGGGTATAGTTGTGGAATTACTTGGTTATATGGTAATTTAGTGTTTAACGTTTTTGTTTTGTTTTGTTAATCCTCTCCCAAGGATATTTTTTTCCTTTGATTATTAGAGAGAGTGGAAGGGAGTGGGGAGAGAGAGGGAGAAACATCGATGGGAGAGAGACATCGATTGACTGCCTCCCGCATACCAGGGCCGGGATCAAACCTGCAACCCAGCTATGTGCCCTTGACCAAGAATCAAACCCAAGACCCTTTGATGCTTGGGCCAATGTTCTAACCATTGAGAACACCGATCAGGGCTGTGTTTAGCCTTTTAAGCTTCTGCCAGACTGTTTTCCAAAGTATCTGCACCATTTTACATCCCCACAGGCTTCCAATTTCTCCCCATCCTTGCCAATACTTGTTATTGTCTGTCTTTTTTATTATAGCCATCCTTGAGGTTGTGAAGTGGAATCTTGTGGTTTTGATTTGCATTTCCCTGATTACTAATTATTATTATTATTTTTTTAATATATATTTTATTGATTTTTTACAGAGAGGAAGGGAGAGGGATAGAGAGTTAGAAACACATTGAGAGAGAAACATTGATCAGCTGCCTCCTGCACACCCCGTACTGGGGATGTGCCCGCAACCAAGGAACATACCCTTGACCGGAATCGAACCAGGACCCTTCAGTCCGCAGGCCGACGCTCTATCCACTGAGCCAAACTGGTTAGAGCTGATTACTAATTATTTTTAGCATATTTACATGTGCTTCTTAGCCATTTTGTATATCTGCTTAGAAGAGTTCATCTATATTTAGTTGCAAAACCTGAGACTGTAAAAGAACAGATGAACATATTTGACTAGAGAAATAAAGAAATTGTGTGTGTGTGTGTGTGTGTGTGTGTGTGTGTGTGTGTGTAGTGAAAGATGCTGTAAACATAAAAGATAAAAGGACGGGCTCCCCACAGAAATAGCCAGCACTCTCCACCCATATCAAGCCTGAGTGTGTTTGATGATCCTGTTACCTAGCCTTGACTTTGAAGTAGAGACCATGATCTCTGCTTTCTTTCCCAAAGCAGCTACCCTAAGGCACAGATACTGCAACCATTGCCAGGTTTTTGAAAACCAAAGGCCTGACAAGTAGAGAGATAGCTTGCCACATGGATGGATATAGGCTCATCCATACTGAAGCATGTATTAGGATTTCCTTCCTTTTTAGGCTAATAGACCATTGTACGGTTATACCACATTTTGTTTATCCATTCATTTGTCGATGTCCATCTGGCTTGTTTCCACCTTTTTGCTACTTCTGCAATGATAATTGGTGTACAAGTAACTGTTCAAGTTCCTGCTTTCAGTTCTTTTGTGTATATACTCAGGATTGGAATTGCTGTATTTTGTGATAATTATATGTTTAATTTTTTGAGGAACTGCCATACTGCTTTCCACAGTGGCTGTACAATTTTACATTCCCACCAGCAACGCACAGGATTCCAGTTCCTTCCCATCCTTGCTAACATGTTATTTTCTGCTTGTTTTTTCCCCTTTTTATAATAGCTGTCTTTATGGATATGAAGTGAAATCTCATTGTGGTTTTGCATGGCATTTCCTTAATGATTCGTGATGTTAAGTATCTTTTCCTGTGCTTATTGGCTATTTGTCTATTTCTTTGGACACATTTCTATTCAAGTTCTTTACCCATTTTACAATTGGACTGTAGTTTTTTGACTCAATAGCCTTTGGTTTTTTTATCATGCGTTGTAGAACTTCTTTATATATTCTGGATATTGATTCCTTTTCAGATACATGATTTACAAATATTTTTCTCCCATTGTATGGGCTTCCTTTTCAGTCAATTGATAGTATCCTTTGATGTACAAAAGTTTTAATTTTTATGAAGTCTAATTAGCCTTTGTTTCCTGTGCTTTTGGTGTCATATTCAAGAAATGATTGCCAAGTCCAAATTCATTAATTTTTATATATTTTCTGAATTTTTCTCCTAAAAAGTTATTCTTTTTGATGCCTAAATTATCTCATTATTCGCCATTTATAGAGCTTTTTCTTCAGGTTGACTCTGGGTCCTTTTGACACAAACCAGATAGTATTAGATGGGTTCCCTGGATCTGGCCTGATAAGAATTCTAGGGCTTATCTTTTTGTTTCTGGCCTGAGATCTAGAATCAGCCATTTCTGTACTGTAAGGAACTCTGATTCTTTTTGGTGGGAAGTCGTATTAAGGGCATTTGTTGCTATTGGAATGTGAATTCTAGGTCTTTTCTGTAGAAAAGTATTTATTTTTTGGAAAGAAAAAAATCATAATTTCAGGTTGATATTTCAAATTCAGATAAAGAATTTTAAAATTTTTATTTGATTTCATATCAGTGTCTCTTATTTGTATGACAATAACATCAAAGAGGTACATTTATGTCACTGTTTACTTGACATAAATCTTCTTGATAAATAGTTTGGATTCATTTGTCTGTATTTTCCTTTTTAGGGATTTAAAAAATTTACTTTTTAAAAATTATATACAATATTTACATGGTTCTAAAGATCCTATATAATAAAAGGCTAATATGCTAAGTGTCCGGTCAGCTGTTAAACCACTCAAAGCGTAATATGCTAATGATATGCTATGGCCACTCAGCTGCTCGCTATGATGTGCACTGACCACCAGGGGGCAGATACTCCCACCAGTAGGTTAGCTTGCTGCTGGGGTCCGGCCTATTGGGACTGAGCGAGATGGGCCGGACATGCCCTGGAGCCCTCCTGCGGTCCCTCCCTGGTTGGCCAACCTCCCGCATCCCTCCCCAGCCCCGATTCTGCACCGGTGGGGTCCCTAGGCCTGGCCTGCACCCTCTCACAATCCGGGATCCCTCAGGGGATGTTGGAGAGCTGGTTTTGCCCCAATCCCACATGGCCCGATCCTGCAGGCCAGGCTGAGGGACCCCACTGGTGCACAAATTTGTGCACTGGACCTCTAGTAAAGCTATAAAGCAAGGTAGATTGAGAGAAGTATGGCTTCCTTCCCTGCTTTTGTTCCTTTCTATATCTCATAGGAAAACATTTTTATTGGTTTTGGTTTATTCTTCCATTGCTTCATTTAAAAAAATATAGACAAATGTGTGTGTGTGTGTGTGTGTGTGTGTGTGCTTGTGTATGTGTATCTTCTATACCCTACTCCACTCCCATTTTATTTCTTTCCTTGTTTTTCATTTTGGCAGTCACATTTCTTATTTTCAAGAATTCTTTACCGATTTCTGCTTCCTTTATGATTTGCTTCCTTTGTGATTTTTCTTCTCAAACCTCTTTGTAGATGTCAGAATTTCTTTTCAGGTTTTTTTCTAGGACTAAAATTGTTTTTTTCTGGGGTCTGATATGATTTTTTTTTTTTAATTCTCACCCGAGGATATGGTTATTGACTTTAGAAAGAGTGGAAGAGAGAGAGAGAGAGAGAAACATCTCTCATATGCACCCCAACCAGGTATGTGCCCTAACTGGAAATTGAGCCCGCCACTTTTTGGTGTACAGGAAGACACTCCAAACAACTACGCCACCCAGGCAGGGCTTTTTTAATTTTAAAAATAATGTGTTTTTAAAAATTATATACTTTACATTGAGCACTTCAGAAAATATAATTACAATGATTTCAAAATGCAATCCCTGGATTCAATAAATATTCTCTATAATTACCTTCAATCGATATGTAGACACTAAGCTAACAAAATAAGTAATGACCTGCTTTTTATCTTAGTTGTCTTTTGATGCTTTGGTTTTCTTTCACTATCTGGCGATCCTTGTCAATGAAGAACTGAGCTGATAATGTAGGAATTGACAAGAGGTTCCTGTTCTTCCAAGATGAGTTGTCTGATTCATTAATCAGAGTGAGAAGTATGGAGGAGATTGGATAGATGAACCTATTTCCCACTCCTGATTTCTCTACCTGCTCACTCAAAATGGGGTATTTACCCAGCTTTGCCAGGAAAAGGGGCTCTGCTTTTCTGCCCACCTTTGACTGCGTGTTCTGGGAAGTGTCTAGCTCTGCTCTGGTCTGTCTTGTCATACGATTAACTTCTTTCTCTCCGTCTTCTAGAAAGTGGCCAGCATTAAAATAGACTATACCCTCAGCCCTTTTTAATACTGTTGTGCTGTGATTCCATTTTTCAAACGTCTTTATTATTATGTCATTGGGGTTTGGGGAGGATGGATAGGTAAGTGCATGAGACTACTAATTTAGCTGGTCATCTTAAAATGAGGCTACTTTGTGCCATACCATTGCTGTCAACAGGACTGCTTTTCACTCCATTTTGTCTGTTGGCTCAATAACTGGAATGGATTTAAAATTTGTTATCTGTGTTGAGAAATTATAGCTATCACTTCATTGAAGCTTGATGCTGCCCGCCCTAGGATACATACATAGACTCAGGGATTGGGTGGCTTTACAAGACCTTTCTTGTTAGTAACTTTTTTCCAGCAAAGCAGAGGTAGCAAGGCCTTATTGTATGGGAATGATAATAATGAGATCAAATATATAGTGCTTCATATGTGCTAGACATGATTCTAAGTGCTTTCTTTATATGTATAAATTTAACTCCATAACAGTAGTTACTGTTATATCTATTTTGCAGACGATGAAACTGAGGCACAGAGAGGTTAAAGAACTTGCCCAAGGTCACATAGCTGGTAAGTGGCAGAGCCAGGATCTCACCCAGTTAGTCTCCCCAAGGCCACCTTATCCACTGTACTCTCTAAAGGGAAGTCCTTCAGATTTTCTTAGGATGACCACTTTTTATATCTTATCAGTTATGGATATAAGAAAACCCTCTTTACTTAAACTTCCTGTAGCATGTTCTTTGTTGTTGTTTGAAATAGAAATTGCTGATCACCTTGATTGCATAATGGAATGCTTTATTTTAAATGATGTAATCAGTTTTGAATTCAATTTTAATATGAGAACTTTTGCAAGTTGTTGTGGTGTTGAAAAGATGTAACATCTACTAAAGTGTCCTTTTTCTGCTATGTGTTTGAGAATCTTAGGCAGCAGTAAAACATACAAACATGTCTTAGCCCTTTAGGCAGAAAAATACAGGTGTGGGAAGCATTAAAAATACAGTAAGACAGCATTGACAAGAACTTTATTTATTGTATTTTTTAAAATATATTTTGTATTGATTTTTAGAGAGAGAAGAAGGGAGAGGGAGAAAGAGAAACATCTATGTGAGAGAGGAACATCAATCAGCTGCCTCCTGCCCACTAGCGATCAAGTCTGCAAACAGGGCATGTGACCAGGAATTGAACCCATGACATCTTTGTGCACTGGCAAGGGCAGAAGAATTTTTTTTTTTTTTAAGTGATATATCGGCCTGGTTGGTGTGGCTTAGTGATTGAGCATCAACCCATGAGCCAGGAAGTCACAGTTCCTTTCCCGGTCAGGGTATGTGCCCCAGTTGCAGGGCCTGCAGGAGGCAGCCAATGGTGATTCTCTTTATTGATGTTTCTATCTCTCTATCCCTCTCCCTCCCCCTCTCTAATAAAAACATACTAAAATTTTTTTAAAGTTGAAAGTGCACACAAATATGTACCTATGTACCTAGATATATCACTTTTTTAAAAATAAATTTTTATTGACTTCAGCAAAGAAGGGAGAGGGAGAGGGAGAGAGAGATAGAAACATCAGTGATGAGAGAGAATCATTGATCGGCTGCCTCCTGCACACACACACACACACACACAC
>NW_005356042.1:1926101-1928167 GCF_000412655.1 Myotis brandtii | reverse complement strand
GTTCCTCATGTTGTGACCCAACCATAAAATTATTTTCGTTGCTACTTCATAGCTGTAATGTTGCTACTGTTATGAATCGTAATGTAAATATCTGATATGCAGGATGGTCTTAGGTGACCCCTGTGAAAGGGTCGTTCGACCGCCAAAGGGGTCGCGACCCAAGGGTTGAGAACCGCTGCATTAAATGGTATTCATGTAGTCAGTATCTTCAGGTGTCCATGCTAAGGTGCCCTCAATCCTTGTTGTTTTCAGCAAGTTTTCAACTAAGTATTTTGGTTCTCAAATTATAGCATGCATCAGAATCACCTGGAAAGATTTTTAAAAATGCATCTGCTTCTACCCCCAAAGATTGATTCTTTAGGTTTGGATTGTACCCCAGGAATCTGAATTTAAAAAAATATATTTTCATTGATTTTGAGAGAGAGAGGAAGGGAGAGGGGGAGAGAGAGAAAAAGAGAGAGAAACATCAATGTGAGAGTGAAACATCAATCGGCTGCCTCCTGCACACCTCCTACCAGGGATGGAGCCCAGAATCCGGGCATGTGCCCTGACTGGGAACTGAACCCAAGACCTTTTGGTGTGTGGTATGATGTCCAACCAACTGAGCCACACTGGCCATTGCCAGGAAACATATCCTTGGGTGAGGATTTAAAAAAAAAAAAGTTTCCATTCTTAATAACATATTTAATGGCCGTTGTGATCACCCTTGTACACTGATATAGGCAGACTTATCCAAGTGCAGGTGCACCTTTGGTCCTAGACCTAGACAATTCAATTCTGATGCTCATGATCTTTAGATTAAAGACCATACCTTGAGAGAATATACACTGAGTGGCCAAATTATTATGACCGGCCAGATTATTATGACCACCCCATCAGTACTTCGTTGGGCCACCTTTTGCCTTCAATACTGCGGCGATTCTTCTTGGCATTGACTCCATGAGATGTTGAAAGGTTATGCGAGGAATCTGACACCATGCCTGATGAATAGCACTGTCCAGTTCTGTGAGATTTGATGGTTGTGGAACCAGCTGCCTGATGGCTCTTTTAACTTCATCCCACAAATGCTCAATTGGGTTGAGATCTGGTGATTGTGGGGGCCACCTAAGCAAGGTAAAGTCTCCCTCATGTTCTTGAAATCACTCCTGCACAATACGAGCACCGTGGCATGGCGCATTGTCTTGTTGGAAGAAGCCATCTCCATTGGTTTACGCCATCAACATGATAGGATGAACTTGATCAGCAACGATACTTAGGTATGTTGTGCTATTCAGATGTTTATAATGGGCTGGCCCTCTAGCAACTTCAGCGCGAAATTATAGCTAATTTGCCTACAAACGTAGGTGGTCATAATAATCGGGCCACTCAGTGTATAGGGGCATAGGTAGTGAGTGGTATGGGTGCAAAGGGTCCCAAGTGTATTTTTCTTTGATTCCCCTTAACCCATTAGCCTGAGCCTTAGGCCTCCACTGCTTGGTTATCTGTTGGGTCACCTCTAGATGCAGAAAATGAGGCTCAGTTTTTATAAAGTCATCTGTTGCCTGCAGCTCTATGTAAGGGAAGGGAAGCACAGGGAGTGTCGGGCAGGTAGTTTTTCACCTGGGACTCCAGTGCCAAAAATGAATGGAAACTTTGATGTTTTGGATATATATTTGACTAAGGAGTGATCTTTTCATCAGTTTCTCAAAGGAATCTGACTTCCTCCTCAGTGCTTCACTCCCTCACACTGCATACATACACCCACCAAAAAAAACAGGTCCTGGAGCAGCCTGTGTCAGAATCACCTGACCTCTGGAAAGCAACTGTGGGGGCTCCACACCACAATTCAGCCTCTCCAGGGTGGAATCAGAATTGCTTTTGCCATCTGGTTAGAACTTCGCAACACAAAGCTGAGCTGGGTGGACAGCTGTGGCCAACTGTAATGCTTTCTTATTATTCCATATCTCTCCCTACATTTCCCAGCTTCTCTTGTAGTTACATTGGTACTGAGTGGCTAATTCTGGCCAAAGGGCTTTGAGGGTAAATGTGTGTGTCACTTTATTTACTTATTTATTTAAAATCTTTAT
>NW_005356042.1:1910309-1925744 GCF_000412655.1 Myotis brandtii | reverse complement strand
CCACCTTCGGCCCCGATCGGCCCCCTCACCCTGATCGGGGGCAGGGCCAGCTGGCCAACCTCCCATACCCCCTCCCCCCACCAGCCCTGCTCCCAATCGGCCCCCATCAGGGCGGGTGACTGGACCCCACCTGTGCACGAATTCATGCACTGGGCCTCTAGTATACATATAAGATCTTTGGTTAATCTCTTCCCACACATCCCTCATCCTTTCCCTCTCAGATTTATCAGTCTGTTTTATATTTCCATGCCTCTGATTCTATTTTATTTATCAGTTTATATTTTCATTAGAGTTCTTGTTCATTTATTTTGATTTTTAGATTCAGTTATTGTAGATATGTATTTATTGCCATTTTATTGTTCAGATTTTTTATCTTTTCTTCTTCTTCTTCCTCCCCCTCCTCCTCCTCTTCTTAAAGAATACCCTTCAACATTTCATGTAATATTGGTTTGGTGGTAATGAATTCCTTTAGCTTTTTCTTGTCTGTGAAGCTTTTTATTTTTTAAAAAATATATTTTTATTGATTTCAGAGAGGAAGGGAGAGAGAGATCGAAATATCAGTGATGAGAGAGAATCATTGATTGGCTGCCTACTGCACGCCCCCTGCTGATGATAGAGCCTGCAACCCGAGTATGTGCCCTTGACTGGAATCGAACCCAGGACCCTTTAGTCCACAAGCCAGTGCTCTATTCTCTGAGCCAAATCAGCTAGGGTTGTCTATGAAGCTTTTATCTGACCTTCAATTCTAAATGATTGTTTTGCTGAGTAGAGTAATCTTGGTTGTAGGTCCTTGCTGTTTATCACTTTGAATATTTTTTGCCACTCCCTTCTGGCCTGAATAGTTTCTGTTGAGAAATCAGCTGACAGTTGTATGAGCGCTCCCTGGTAGATAACTAACTGCTTTTGTCTGGCTGCTTTTAAGATTCTCTCTTTGTTTTTAACCCTTGGCATTTTAATTATGATGTGTCTTGGTGTGGGCTTCTTTGTGTTCCTCTTGTTTGGGACACTCTGTGCTTCCTGAACTTGTAAGTCTATTTCTTTCCCAGGTAAGGGAAGTTTTCTGTCATTATTTCTTCAATAGGTTCTCAATATCTTGCTCTCTCTCTTCTCCTTCGGGCACCCCTATAATGCGAATGTTGGAACTTTGAAGTTGTCCCAGAGGCTCCTTACATGGTCTTAATTTTTTTAATTCATTTTTCTTTTTGCTTTTCTGATTGGGTGTTTTTTTCTTCTTCATATTCCAAATTGTTGATTTGATTCTCAGAATCCTCTACTCTACTGTTGAATCCCTGTACATCATTCTTTATTTCATTTAGTGTATGCTCACTGAGATTCTTGAAAGTCTCACTAAGTTCCTTGAGGTTCTCATTAAGCCCCTTTAAGCTTTCATTAAGATCCTTGAGTAACCTTATAATCATTGTTTTGAACTCTGTATCCAGTAGTTTGCTTGCTTCCATTTCTTTCATTTGTGACATGTTTTTTTGTCTCCACATTTTGGCTGTTTCCCGTGTTTGTTTCTATGTATTAGGTAGAGCTGTTATGTCTTCTGGATTTGGTAGCGTGGTCTTCTGTATTAGGTGTCCTGTAGGGCCCAGTGGCTCAGCCTCCGCAGTCACCTGAGCTGGGCACTCTAGGTGTGCCCATGTGTGCACAGTCTTGTTGTAGTTGAGCCTTGATTGCTGTTGATGTCACTGGGAGGAATTGACCTCCAGGCCAATTGGCTATGAGGATCAGCTGCAACTACAATGGAAGAGCTGCTGTGCAAGGGACACCCCTATGGAGCAGGACTTGTTTCACTGGGGCTTTGGTGTTCACTGAGTCTGCCCTTTGAGTGTGTCACTGTGTATGTGTAGAGTTGCAATCTGGATTGGTCTGAAGCTATCCACCGGGTGCATTTGCTTTGGGGCCTCAGAGGAGGTCCAAAGTCAGTCATTGCCTAGGGCCACCCAGCAGGAGCTACAGAGCGGTCTGCAGATAGCTGCCACTTGTATTGGGCTAAGAAGTGCCGAGGCGGGGCCCAGCTATGAAGCAAGGCAGGCTGATGCTACTGCCAGGTCTTGGACCTTTTATTGATAGGTTTGTGGCATGCTGACATCAGCTGCTGCTTGTCTGAGAGATTTTAGCAAAGTCTGAAGCCTGAGCAAGGGTAGGTCATTTATATGGAAAAGCTTAGGTGGGGCTGGAAATTGGATGGGGCGAGGTCTCAGGGAATTACCAGGGCAGAGCGAACAGTGTGTGTGGGCCATGCTGATGGAAACTCAGATACGGCTGCCTGTTATGGGGAGGCCCCAGTGCAGGAACAATGACCCCTGTGAGCACCTCTGTCTGGGAGAAATCTGCTCCTGAGTTCCTGCCCCGATACCAAATAGTCCAGTTCCTCCCCATATGTCCTTGGATTCCTCCAAAATCTCTGCCTGGCACTGGAGCTCAGAAGAAGCAGGACTGTGTAAGTTCTTGCACCATCCCTTCAAGAGGAACACCTGGGACTCCAGCAGCCTCTGTGTCACTCAGCCACAGTCCCCGCTGGTTTTTACAGTCCGAAGTTGTGGGGACTTCTCTTCCCAGCTCTGGAACCCTCGACTGGAGGCTGGTGTGGGGCTTGAAACCCCTGCTTCTCATGGGAGGTCTTGGAGATGTCACTCCCAATTAAAAAAAACACATATTAGTGTCGGACCAGCCTGTTCAGCACCTCCACACCTCCTACCAATCTCATTGTGCCTTCTCCACTTCTCTAGCTGTAGGACCTCCATTCAGCCAAATTTCAGGTGGTTCTGAATGATGTTTTTTTTGTATTTTAGTTTTGGAAAGTGGTGAGTACTGGGGTTTACCTATGCTGCCATTTTCGCTCTCATGATGTGTGTCACTTTAGTGCAGCGGTTCTCAACCTGTGGGTTGCGAACCCTTTGGCAGTCGAATTCACAGGGGTCGCCTAAGACCATCCTGCATATCAGATATTTACATTATGATTCATAACAGTAGCAACATTACAGTTATGAAGTAGCAATGAAAATAATTTTATGGTTGGGTCACAACATGAGGAACTGTATTTAAAGGGCCAGAAGGTTGAGAACCACTGCTTTAGTGGAAAGCAGTAAAGAATGGGTATGAGTTTCTTTTTGTTGTTGTTTTGCGTTTCTTTCTTTCTTTTTTTTTTAATTAATCTTTATTGTTCAGATTATTACAGTTGTACCTCTTTTTCCCCCCCTAGCTCCCCTCCACCTGGTTCCCACCCCACCCTCCGCCCTCACCTCCCCCCACTGTCCTCATCCATAGGTGCACTATTTTTGTCCAGTCTCTTCCCACATCCCCCACACCCCTTTCCCCCCCAAGAATAGTCAGTCCACTCCCTTTCTATGCCCCTGATTCTATTATAATCACCAGTTTATTCTGTTTTGAGTTTCTTTTTTTAATGCTAAGGTGATTCTGGAGAACACACATTCTAATGATGTTCCCTACAAGTTGAAGAAGGGCTGCCAGACCCACATTGAACTTCATGTGAGCAAGAAATAAGTCTTTACTGGGTTAGGCCACTCGTTTAAGGTTCTATGACTGCAGCTTAGCTTATTTTATCTCCAGTCTAGGTAGTTCAGAACAGAACGTTTATGTATGTGTTTGGAGTTCTGAGACTCAAGATATCCAAGTTTGATACTGTGTGGTATATGCAAGACATATAGTATCCTGGCATTTTCTCCTCCTCATCTGGAAATTGAAGGATTTAAATTAGATGATCTTGAAGGGACAGGGTCTGGATAGCAGCATTTAAGTACAGATTTCTAGTTGAATATGAAAAGGAGACTAGGTCTAACATTAAACGTATCCTTGGGAAGCTGATTTTTATGTACCTGTTTTTATTTACGAAGGAATTATATGCCTTTTGCTGTTAAATAAGAAGTTACATAGGGAAAATGGGAATGAAAGATGAAGTATGTCACATACCATATGTGTTTTAGTATATTCAGAGTTGTGCACCCATCATCACTATCCAACTTCAGAATCTTATCATCACCTCCCATAAAGAAATCCATTAGCAGTTACTCCACAAATCTACTTTCTGTTTCTGTCTATTCTGGACATTTCATGTCAGTGGGATCATATCATATATGTGGCTTCATGTGTCTGGCTTCTTAAGAGTAGAATTGCTTGCCCTGCCTGTTAGCTCAGTTGGTTAGTGTTGTCCCTATATGCCAAAGTTTCTTGTTCGATCCCCTGTCAGGACACATACAAGGAGCAACCAATGAATGCATAAACAAGTGGAACAACAAATCTCTTTCTCTCTCTTTTTCCTCCCTCCATCCCTCCCCCTTGCTTGCTTGATCTCTCTTAAGAAAAAAAAAAGTTAAAATAAAGAAAGAGTAGAATTGCTTGGTCATATGGCATTTCTCTGTTTAACATTTTGAGGAACTGCCAGACTGCTTTTCACAGTGGCAGCATCATTTTGCATTCCCACCAGCAATATATGAAGGTCCCATTTTTTTCTATATTCTCGCCTAAACTTATCTTCTGTTTTGTTTTTATTGTAGTCATTCTAATGTTGTGTGAAATGGTGTCTTATTGTGGTTTTGATTTGTATTTCCCTAATGACTAATCGTGTTGAGCATTTTTTCATTTGCTTATCGGACAGTTTTATATGTTTGAAGAAATGTCTATTCAAATCCTTTGTCCATCTTTTAATTGGGTATTTGTAATTTTATTGTTCAATTTTAAGAGTTCTTTATATATTCTGGATACTAGATGCTTAACAGATATATAATTTTAAGATATTTTTTTACCATTCTGTGGGTTGTCTGTTTACCTTGATAGTGAGTAACCTTCCTATATAATAAAGAGCTAATATGCAAATGGTCATCACACCCTCACGCCATCACGCAGTAACGGTTCAGACACTCAACACTGGGGAGAGAGGAATGGGGACCAGCCAGGCACAAATGAGCTTGCGAGAGAGGAATGGGGACCAGCCAGGCTGCAACCCAGGAGAGGGTTAAGCCACCCTCCCTGCAGTCCTGGGCACCAGTGGCTGCACCTGCTTCTGTAGCCGGGAGAGGGACAAGCTGCATGCTCTGTGGTCCCGGGCATCAGCGGCTGGGGCTGCAGCCCAGGAGAGGGACAAGCTGCCTGCCCTGCGGTCTCGGGCGCCAGCACCAGCACCTGTGGCTGCAGCCCAGGCAAAGCCACCTGCCCACAGTCCCTTGCGGCTGTGGCTGGCCTGGGCAAAGCTGGCCTGGGTTCTGGATGCCTGTAACCAACCAGAGGGAGGGAAGCCCGGGTTCCGGGTGCCTGCAACCAGCCGGAGGAGGGAATCCTGGGTCTCAGGTGTGGGGCGAGGCAGAGTCGGTTAGGGGCGATCAGGCTAGCAGGGGAGCAGTTAGGGGTGATCAGACAGGCAGGCAGAGGGGCTAGGGGCAATCAGGCAGGCAGGCGAGTGGTTAGGAGCCAGCAGTCCCAGATTGCGAGAGGCAGTCAAACATCCCCCAAGGGGTCCTAGATTGGAGAGGGTGCAGGCCGGGCTGAGGGACGCCCCCCCCTCCCCACTCCGGTGCACAAATTTCATGCACCGGGCCTCTAGTTGATGTATAAGCATTTTTAATTTTTATTAAATCCAATTTATCTATTTTTTCTTGTATTGTTTGTGCTTTAGATATCATGTCTAAGAAACCATTGCCTAGTCAAAAATTTACCTGTTTTTTTCCTAAGAGTTTACAGTTATAATGCTTATATTTAGGTTTTAGATTCATTTTGAGTTAATTTTTTTAATATATTTTATTGATTTTTATAGAGATGAAGGGAGAGGGATAGAGAGTTAGAAACATCGATGAGAGAGAAACATCAATCAGCTGCCTCTTGCACGCCCCCTACTGGGGATGTGCCCGCAACCCAGGTACATGCCCTTGACCGGAATCGAACCTGGGACCCTTCAGTCCACAGGCTGACACTTTATCCACTGAGCCAAACCGGTTAGGGCTTGAGTTAATTTTTATAAGATAGAGGTCTATATTCATTCTTTTGCAAGTGGATATCTAGTCCCAGCACCATTTATTGAAAAAACTATTCTTTTCCAGTTGAATGGTGTTGGCACCCTTGCCTAAAATCATCTGACATTAGATATTGAGTTTATTCTAAACTCTCAATTCTAAAATATATATATCTTTCCTTATACCAGTACTCCACTATCTTGATTACTATAGCTTTAAGTAGGTTTTTAATCAGGACGTGTAAGTCCTCTAAAATATTTTTTTAATATTTGTTTGGCCATCTTGGGTCTTTTGTATTTTCATGATTTTAGGGTTAGTTTGCCCATTTCTATTAAAAAAGTTAAAATTTTTATAATTATTGCATTGAATTTGTAGATGAATTTGGTTAAGTAGTATATTTTTAAGCATTACAAGTTTCATTTAAATAAATCTTGGAGCCCTAACCAGTTTGGCTCAGTGGATAGAGAGTCGGCCTGTGGACTGAAGGGTCCCAGGTTTGATTCCAGTCAAGGGCGTGTACCTTGATTGCGGGCACATCCCCAGTAGGGGGTGTGTAGGAGGCAGCTGATCGATGTTTCTCTCTCATCAATGTTTCTAACTCTCTATCCCTCTCACTTCCTCTCTGTAAAAAAAAAAATCAATAAAATATATTAAATAGATCTTGGAAACATGTAACATAAAAAAAGAAGTTTATGATGCTTTTTAAAAAATTAGATAAGTATATGGTTCTTACTTGGCCTTCTAAGACCATCTGGCAGAGTAATGGGGTGGGCTTTCAGAGCCAGAGGCACTAATGTACAACACAGAACAAAGAAGGGTTGTTCAGGGCTCCCTATGGCCAACTCAAGACGATGGTTTCTCCTTCACAGACCACTCAGTGTTCATGTGAACAGCCTTCCTCCTTCAGCATTCCTGTGGAGCACTTCTACTGTACATCAGAGTTTATAAAGCCACATTGATTATAATGGAGCCCTTGGGTAGAGATAGATATGATGGCTTCATTGCCATGAATTGAAAGAACACTTGGGAGCATATTTCTTACAAGTAGCTGTTTGATATATTGTTTCCTGAAAAGTTTATGAGACTTTAAGAGTGAAGATTATCTTGAACACAGAGTTACAGTTGGTGGCCAGTTTAGTTTAATAGACATGTTAGCTGGGTTAAGGTTGGTATACTTTTATTTTATTGATTTCAGAAAGGGAGAGCAAAAGAGATAGAAGCATCAGTGATGAGAGAGAATCATTGATTGGCTGCCTCCTGCACACCTCTCACTGGGGATCGAGCCCGCAACCCGGGCATGTGCCCTGACCATGAATCAAACCATGACCTCCTGGTTCATAGGTCGACACTCAACCACTGAGCAACACTGGCCGGCTTAGGGTTGCTATACTTTTAGAGTATGTGTTTGTATCCATAGCACTTTTCTCATCTTTTGTTGTTTAACTTACTTACCTTTCTAGGTTCCTTATGCCATCACAGAACTATAAAGGAGGCATGGTATATTGGCCATAATGAGCAACAAAGTATGACTTGTATTTATTTTTATCTACAAAATAAAGAAACTAGAAAGAAAGAAAAACCTAGTTATCAATAAGTAGACCAAACTATATGGAGACATCATACAAGTTGGAAGTTTAATACAGACTAAATATATTTGAACTATTGTTTGAGAGAACAGATAGTTCAGGCAAGTATGAATCCTGCTGTTAGCTGTGTGAGAATTACACTACTGATACACTAGGTATCGGTAACTACAACCAGAAATGTCCAGACATTGTTATTTGAACCTATCCAGAGCCAGGGATTCTGCAGAAGTTTCCCTTTGAACATCTGGAGGAGAAATTGGTACCTGAGTGAGGATGAGAAGAATCCTATCTGCAAACCTCCTGCCAGCCACTCACTTCTCCAGGCTCTGTCTTTCTGTATGCTGCACTTTGGTTCAGCAGGGTATGCTGATTAGACCCTGTGCCGGCCTGCTTCAGGGCCTTTGCTATGCAAGTCCTTTCACCTGATTAGCCCCACATAGCCCTTTTGCACTTGTCACAACATATCAAGGCCTACATCAAAGTAACATTTTCTTCATAACAGCCTTCCTGATTTCTCTGTCTTTGCTCATCACTCCCTTTCCCAAATCCCCTTAAAGTTTTATGGGTGCTGTACTTGTCAACATGAATTCAGGCCCTGCTTGATGGATCAGTTACTAGCCTTAGCTTTGGGGCTGTTGATGTGGAATCAAACTTTGGTTGCATTATTTTTGTACTACAACTCAAGGAATTTTCTAGCAATCATGTCATAGTTCAAATCTCACTGTTGTGCCTAGTTTTGTAAGGTTCTAAATATGATTTCTTATGCATTTGTAGTCCACCTTTGTGGATAATAGCATTTCAGAAGTTATTGTTCCAGTATTACTCATTGTCCTGTAACTTTCCTAACTTTATCTTATTTTTCCCCCTTACAGGAAATGACTTAGAGGCCTTACAATTACATCTGTGCATTCTTGCTTTGGACTTTACAATTGAGGGCCAACCCAGTCTGGAAGCACCTCTTATTAATGTTACAAGGAAACGGCTACCTCAACAAACAAAAGGAAAGAAGACTTATAATAACAAATGCCATTTTTTAAAAAACAAAAACTTGTTTTCAGAAAATATTAAAGAAAATTTGGAATTTTTTTGCATTCAAAAGAAGCTTTACAGGTAAATGGATTTGTCAGGCAGGCTCTGTCAAAATTCTGCAGGGATTTGATCTTCCTTCTTAAGGACTTAAAGTAATTCTGTATTGCTTTTTAAATTGCTGTTGATCAGCTTGTAGGTTTTTGGGTTCTAACTTTTCTGCTTTATTAAAGATACATTATTATATTACATTTTTTAAAGTTATTTTTCTGCCATTGTAAATACAAGTATCAAAATATTCTTGCAGAGTAATTATAGGTGAGCATTTTTCTCAAGCATATCTTTTTATTAAGAGAGTGGAATGCTAACAGTTCTTATACAGCATTTTGGACACACTTATTTTTTGTCAGAGGTCCTGCCTATACTGAAAATATTAATTATATAAACCTGTTGTCCTTCTCACATCTATATTGGATCCCATGGTCACCTGCCTCATAGAAATGCCTTTTTTAAATCTTATATTTTCAGAACTCCACTATTTTTATACCTAGCTACAGTTTTGGGGGATAAAAGACTCAGAACCCTGACTCGCTCACAGTCACTGGGACAATTCCCTCTCCCGCATGTATTGCTGCAGTGCCCAGGACAGTAAAATGGACTACAAGCGGCGCTTCCTGCTTGGCGGGTCCAAGCAGAAGGTGCAACAGCACCAGCAATACCCGATGCCTGAGCTGGGCCGAGCACTAAGTGCTCCCCTGGCATCTACAGCCACCACTGCCCCCCTGGGCAGTCTGACCGCTGCAGGCAGCTGCCACCATGCCATGCCCCACTCCACTCCCATTGCCGACATCCAGCAGGGCATCTCCAAGTACCTGGATGCCCTCAATGTCTTCTGCCGTGCCAGTACTTTCCTCACAGATCTCTTCAGCACTGTGTTCAGGAACTCTCACTACTCCAAGGCAGCCATGCAACTCAAAGATGTGCAGGAGCATGTCATGGAAGCAGCCAGTCGGCTGACTTCAGCCATAAAGCCCGAGATCGCCAAGATGCTGATGGAACTTAGTGCTGGGGCTGCAAACTTTACAGATCAGAAGGAATTCAGTCTCCAGGACATTGAGGTAGTGTATCTTCTGTGTCATAACTGGGTAGGAAAATGTATTTCAGAGGTAAGTGAGAATGTGGTCTTAGTTTTCCTCCAAATCATCGTAAGTAATGATGGTCTTCATCCTCTTTCTTTTTTCTTTTAATTTTTGTTGTTGTTGGTAATCCTCACCTGAGGATATTTTTCCATTGATTTTTAGAGAGTGGAAGGTAAAGGGAGAGACAGAGAGAGAAACATCGACATGAGAGAGATACATCTGTTGATTACCTCCCATGTGCCCAACCAGAGCCAGGGATTGAGCCTGGAACCCAGGTACATGCCCTTGATCAGAATAGAACCTGGGACCTTTCAGTCTGAGGGCTGATACTCTATCCACTGAGCCAAGCAGACGAAGGCAGTTTCTTTCTTTCTTTCTTTCTTTCTTTCTTTCTTTCTTTCTTCCTTCCTTCCTTCCTTCCTTCCTTCCTTCCTTCCTTTCTTTCTTTTTAAATATGTTTTTTATTGATTTTAGAGAGAAAGGAAAGGATTGATGAGAGAGAAACACATCTCTTGGTTGCCTCCTGCACACTCCCTACTGGGAATTGAGCCTACAACTAGGCATGTGCCCTGACTGGGAATTGAACTGGTAACCTCTTGATTAATGGGTTGTTGCTCAACTACTGAGCCAAACCGACTGGGTCTCTTTCTTTCTTTAAAAAAACCCAAAAACATATATATGTATATAGTATTGATTTCAGAAATGAAGGCACAGAGTGAGAGAGAGAGAAACATCAATGATGAGAAAGAATCATCTATTAGCTGCCTCCTGCACGCCCCACACTGGGGATTGAGCCCACAATCCAGGCATTTGCCCTGACTGGAAATCGAACCGTGCTTCCTGGTTTGTAGGTAGACGCTCAACTACTGAGAATGCTGGCCAGGCTTCATCCTCTTTCTATTGATATTCTCTCCTTATAAAAAATTTGTTGTGTGCCAGGTTCTGAATTGCTTTCATTTCAAATTAAGTAGGTTAAAAGATTATTAAACAAATCAACCTATATTTATGTTCTTTAAATATTCAAATTGTAACTTAATTTCCAGATAACATCCTATTAAAAGTACAGGGTAGAGACTACGATTATGAGCGTTATTTGTGAATTGTCATTATATAGAACCATTGTTTACTGTGGGAAGTTCCACACATGTTTAAATTATTTTTCCAGTTCTAAATTCACAGCTATTCACAATTGGATGCATTTGATTCTTATTGGATATTGGAGGCCTGGTGCACGAAATTTGTGCACGGGTAGGGCCCTTAGGCCTGGCCGGCGATCAGGGCCAATCGGGGCCTTCCTTCCCCCAGCTGCCGGCAGCTGGCCAGGGCCTTCCTTTGTTCCGTGCCGCCCCCTGGTGGTCAGTGCACGTCATAGCGAGTGGTCGAACTCCTGATCAAACTCCTGAGGGGACAATTTGCTTATTAGCCTTTTATTATATAGGATATTTCTTAGGGTCTTTGATGCTCAAGATGAAATATTCTCCCTGTTTTAAGGCTCTAAGTTATAAGATTAGACTAAAAATTTCAGAATAAAAATGACCTTTTCCTTTCTTCAGATTTATTAAACTTGATATTAGTGTCACTGCTAGAGTTTTTATGTTTTTTTATTGATTTTTTTTTAGAGAGAAAGGAAGGGAGAGAGAGAGAAAACATCAATGTGAGAGAGAAACATTGATCAGTTGCCTCCTGTATGCTTCTGGACCAGGTATCTTATCCACAAGCCAGGTATGTGCCCTGACCAGGAAACGAACCCATGACCTTTTGGTGTATGGGACAACAGCTCCAACCAACTGAGCAACACCAGCCAGGGCTAGAATTTCTTTTTTTAATATATTTTACTGATTTTAGAGAGGAAGGGAGAGGGAGAAAGAGATAGAAACATCAATGATGAGAGAGAATCATTGATGGGCCGCCTCCTGCATGCCCCACACTGGGGATTGTGCCCACCACCTGGGCATATTCCCTTGGCCAGAATCGAACCCACGCCTCCTGCATGCCCCACACTGGGGATTGTGCCCACAACCTGGGCATATTCCCTTGGCCAGAATCCAACCCAGGACCCTTCAGTCCTTAGGTCAACGCTCTATCCACTGAGCCAAATCAGGTAGGGCTGCTTGACCATTTTAAACCTAAGACAAAGTACCAACCCCACTGTCTCACTCTGAAGGTGCCCAAGCATGCTTCTAATGTTCCCTTATTTACAGCCAGGTTTGGGATTGACAGATCCTGAACTGCAGTTGCCTACTTTGTGCTCTGAGGCAAGGCTGGGTATATGTGAGTCCTGTCATCAGTGACTTTGCCCCTTACCTTGGGTGGTTCACCCCTCACAGTCTCACTGTTAGAGAAATGAGTTGTGACTATGGTCTGCGAGTTAAATAGTGCCTGTGACAGTTTGTTAAGGGTCCTGGAGTCAGAAGATCTGGGTTTAAAATTTAACTCTGCTTCTTACTGACTGAATGGCCTTGAGCAAATGTAGCATCTCTAAGCCTCGGCTTGCCCATCTATAAAAAGTGGAATTACCACCCACCTTCCATGGTTCTTGTGAAGATCAGAAGCAAGTGGTATGTGTGAAACTCTGTATCCATCATCATCATTTATTATTATTGTTTCAAACATGGCTTGAAAGGTACTATTAGCTTTTGTCTGAAGTACAGAGCACAATATGTACAAAACCAACATCAGAGAGAAGTGTGCAAGATATTCTAACTAGAACTCTTTTAGGTGGAAAAAGTTACCATTCTCAGAACATTTGCTCTGCTCGTTTTTCTCCAGGTTCCTGAGGTAGGCACCTCCCTTCCCCCTCTGTATCTTCCCTTTTGGTGGTGTAAGGTGGCAGTAGTATTACCTTCCCGATGCAGGAACTGCTAAGACCTTTAAAGTATAAAAGCCTGAGAGAACCTTTTCCACCAGTAGTTACTGCTCTGTTTGCCTTGTATCTAGAATGGGGCCATGGGGAAAGGAGTGTGTGGGTGCATGGGGGAGTGGTTCATTGAATACACTTGTAGTAGCTGAGAACCTTTGAACAAGCCAGCCAATTGACACTTTCCCTCGCTGGATTTATAGAAATGGGTTGTTTACATTATATAGAGAGAATTTTGTCTAAAACAGTGGTTCTCAACCTTGGCTGCACATTAGAATCACCGGGAATCTTTTTTAAATCAGGGATTTCTGGGCCTCATCCTCCGGAAATTCTGTTTCTTTGTTATGGGATCTTTTTAAAATCCTGATTTCTGGGCCTCATCCTCTGGAAATTCTGTTTCTTTGTTATGGGGTTTGTGGCCCCACCCCATAACAAAGAAACAGAATTTTCGGAGGATGAGGCCCAGAAATCAGGATTTTAAAAAGATTCCCAGGTGATTCTAATGTGCAGCCAAGGTTGAGAACCACTGGTCTAAAATGAGAAATAGGATCTTAATTGAGTATTTCATGGGATTTCCTTTGTATAAGTTTCACATGGTCAGTCCAGCTAAAATGTGAGTTCAGGGAAAATATGCTTTTCTGTATTGAATTTTTTCTTTGTACCAAGCTTTGACATGCTACCCAAATGTTTTTTAGCGGTAGACTACATGGGACCAGCTCTCTGTATCTTTTCTTTTTGAGTTTAGAAGCATCTCCACCAGTGGTTTTTATGATTGTGTTAATTCCAGTGTTCCTGTAAAATGCCAGGCTAGCTGGATTGAGTGGCTGATTTCTCTTTGATTTTTGTCTACCTCAGTTTCATTTGTCCTAGAAATGTGTTATCCTAACTAAGGTTCATTTTCAATTAAAACATGTAGTTCATATTAAAGAATTCTAGACAACCCTATAACTTGGTTTTCTGTTTATTAGAAAGTGACAAATGCCCACCTCTTTACAAACATCTGTCATTTGTCTTAAGTAAAATTACTTTTCAGTGCAAATATAAGTAAAAGAATCAGATGGACTGTGATTCACACGTTCTTTCCACAGATATCCATTGCACACTTTACTTTGTGCCGTGTACTCTTTCAGGCACAGGATACAGTGATGAATAAGACAGAATTCCTCCCTTTGTATATATGGATATAAGAGGACTGCAATCTTAGATAAGACAGAAGGCATCACTGAAGAGGTGTCATTTGAGTAAAGACCTGAAGGAGATGAAGGAGTAAACCCTGTTGATAATCAGGAAAAAGAGAACACCAGGCAGAGAGAACAGCTAGTGCAAAGTTCCTGAGGCAGGAGTGACCCTGACTGTTTGAAGAGCAGCAAGGACCTATTGTGGCTGAAACAGTGAGCCCAAGGGAGAGTACTAGGGATGAGGTCAGAAGGTAAAGAGGTCAGCCTCTGCAAATAAGGTGAAGGGAGGCCAGCAGGACAGGATCTGCTGTCCTTGTGCAGGGAGCAGTGATGCCACATCTCCCCTTGCTGGCTTGCTTCATTTCTTGGCAGCTCCAGGGCTCTGGTGTCATGGTGGGGCCTCACTGTTGGGAATCCTTGGCCCCCTGGGCAGGTGCTCTGTACAGGCATTCCAGAAGTCCAGGGCAGCTACAGATCTCCCAGGAGTTTTATGTCTTTAAGGGGACCATATTTTATCTGTCAACATTTTTAGTGGCTAAGTGTCACCACCTTGTAAACGGGTAAGCAGACTTTAAGTCAAATCTTTATGTCTTTATTTTTAAGAATAGTTTATTTTTAGAGAGAGAGGAAGGGAAAGAGAACCATTGACATGAGAGTGTAATATCAACCATTTTTTAAAAAATAAATTTTTATTGACTTCAGAGAGGAAAGGAGAGTGGGAGAGAGATAGAAACATCAGTGATGAGAAAGAATCATTGATTGGCTGCCTCCTGCACGCCCCCTACTGGGGATCGAGCCCGCAACCTGAGCATGTGCCCTTGACCAGAATCGAACCCGGGACCCTTCAGTCCGCTGGCCAATGCTCTATCCACTGAGCCAAACCTAGTAGGGCTAACATCAGCCTTTGATCAGCTGCCTCCTGAAGCCCTCCACTGGGGTTTGAATCTGCAAACAAGGGCATGTGCCCTGATTAGGAATCGAACCCGCAGCCTTTAGGTACACAGGATGACGCCCAACCTACTGAGCCACACCAGCTAGGGCAAATCAAATCGTTATGTAATTGAACCTTGGCTTCCAGTTGGATGTACTGACAGATATCTTTTGTATACTATGTGGTTACCTATGAAACTGTTTGAAATAATTTGTGAACACTGACTGTCTTAATGACCTTAATCCAGGCACAGTAACATTTATTTAGAATAGATATATGCCAAAAATACTGTAGAATAACAGTAAGGGAAAATATTAGAAGCTCATTTCAAAATGTGGTGTTCATTAACCTTAATGGAATTAAATTTTCATACTGGTGTGTGTGTGTGTTGTTGTTGTTGTTTTTTGCCTAAAAGTAACATTCAATGTTACTTTTTCTTGTTTTAACTAGTAGATCTTCCATAACAGATTATGGAGTAAATATTTCCTAACGGCATGAAAATCCAAATTGCTGCTATTAATCAGAAACTGTAGTTCACTTTGTAAAAGTGAACTTGTATGAATCTATTTTCAGGCTGTTGCTAATTTCTAGTCACTCTTTTTGGCTTATTCTTTTATTGAGGTGAATCTTCTATTACCTAAATTGTCTTCAGATTTTAGCCTTTAGAACAGTGGTTCTCAACCTAGGCTGCACATTAGAATCACCTGGGAATCTTTTTAAAATCCTGATTTCTGGGCCTTATCCTCCAG
>NW_005356042.1:1887932-1910242 GCF_000412655.1 Myotis brandtii | reverse complement strand
GAGGATGAGGCCCAGAAATCAGGATTTTAAAAAGATTCCCAGGTGATTCTAATGTGCAGCCATGGTTGAGAACCACTGCAGAACCTATAGCTAATTAAGTAGTTGGGCATTTGAGTGAGTCTCTAAATTTAATTGTGAACAACAAACAAGATTTACTGTCTGACCAGCACATTCTATGTGGGTAGAAGCCAGTGAAGCCAGAGGGCATATGACACTCTGGGGAGACTGGACCCTTTGACGTTGATTTGTCAAAACACACTGTGCAACCAATTTGTTACCCTGAAAATCACTAATGTAAAGGAGAAACATAAGAAATTAAGCGAATTTCCCTGCCTCTCTGGTACAGACTATTTTTCAGGATAAACAGCCCTAATGGATAAGATTTTTCTAGTACTTAGAATATACTGCAGTGTATTCTACAGTATACAATATGTATATAGTCTACAGAATATACTATAATAAAGCACACAGAATAATACTGAGATTCTTCTACTATTCTTCTAGTAGAGGATAAAGCCATTTGGTGAAAGGTCCTAGGGGGAACTTCATAAGGGAGGGATCAGCCCTTTCCCAGCCAAATCCATTTGTCAGCTTCAGCATTACTGAATATGATATAACCAGGTGATCATGTCCCCTGATAAGAACCACATAGCATCACCCCCATAATCTATTCTTGTACTTCTCCCCTCCCCCCAAGGGAGAAAAACAAACTAATGAAGCCTCTAGAATGAATTCCCAGTCTACAGGAAATGTGAGACATAGTGGAACAAGTTATACAATACCACAAGGAAGCAATCAGATAAATCCAGAATGTGGCATATTCTTCAGGCAGTTGACCTGATTTGTTCAACAAGTCGAGAACCTTAAAAAAAAATTAGGTAGAAGATACCTGAATTAAAAGAGTTAGGTTGACTCCCTTGCTACAACTTCATTTCCCCTTTTTGTTGACCTGGGAGGAGGAAAGATAGTATTGGATCTGGATTTGTTTGGGGTAAAGGAGGGGACCCAGCCCTCATCTGAGAGACACAAAAGAACTGCTTCAAGGACCTGGAACGAGTGGGTCAGCTGGTGAAGGCAGATGGTAAGTGGCAAAGATGCAGATTTCGGGTGGACAACTTGAACAAACTGGAGAACCTATGCAGCAAGACAATTGGAGAGAAAATGAAGAAAAAAGAGCTAGTGGGAGATGAGTCCATTCTGGAGAATGTGTTAAATCTCGATGACCTCACCTCAGACAATTTAGCTAACGTGAAAGTGTCACAGATCAAAAAACTCCAACTCCTCATTGACGAAGTCATCCTGAGTGTGATGCCAAGCAATTAAAGCTGGAGAAGAGCAGTTTGAGAACCTCTGAGAGATCGGAAACCTTCTGCATCCCTCTGTGCCCATCAGTCACGAGGATGCGGACAACAAAGTAGAGAGGATTTGGGGTGATTATAATGTCAGGAAGAAGTACTCGCAAATGGACCTGGTGGTGATGGTTGATGACTTTGAAGGCAAAAAAGAGGTAATGATGGCTGGGAGTCGAGGGGCTCTGGTGTTCCTGGAACAGGCACTCATCCAGTATGCCCTTCTCACTTTGGGAAGTCAGGGGTACACTCCCATTTATACCCCGTTTTTCATGAGGAAAGAGGTCCTGCAGGAGGTGGCACAACTCATCCAGTTTGATGAAGAACTTTATAAGGTGATGGGCAACGGCAGTGAAAAGTCTGATGGCAACTCCTATGACGAGAAATACTTGATTGCCATCTCCGAGCAGCCCATCGCTGCTCTCCACCGGGATGAGTGGCTATAGTTAGAGGATTTGCCCATCAGGTATGCTGGTCTGTCTACCTGCTTTCGCCAGGAGGTGGGCTTCCTTGGCTATGACACCCATGGCATCTTTCGAGTCCATTAGTTTGAGAAGATTGAACAGTTTGTCCACTCGTCACTACATGACAAGAAGTCATGGGAGATGTTTGAAGAGTTGATCACCACCGCAGAGGAATTCTGCCAGTCTTCAGGGATCCTGCACCACATCGTGAATATTATCACAGGTTTTTTAATCACACTGCCAGTATGAAACTTGACCTGGAGGCTTACTTTCCAGACTTGGGAGCCTTCCATGAATTAGTCTCTTGTTCTTACTGCACAGACTGTCAGGCTCACTGCCATGAATCCAATATAGGCAAACCAAGATGATGATGGATAAGGTGGAGTTTGTCCGTAAGCTGGATGCTACCATGTGTGCCACTACCCGCACCACCTGCGCCATCCTGGAGAACTACCAGATGGAGAAGGGCATCATTGTGCCTGAGAAGTTGAAGGAGTTTATGCCACCAGGTCTCCAAGAACTGATTCCCTTTGTGAAGCCTGCACCCATTCACCAGGAGTCATCAAAGAAGCACAAGCAGCAGCATGAGGGCAGCAAAAAGAAAGGGGCAGCAAGAGATGTCACCCTGGAGAGCCAGCTGCAGAACATGGAGGTCACCGATTCCTGAATATTCCTTCCTCCAAGTTTTGTCAGCTGGGATCCCAGAGCCTGCCTACGGGCAGGGAAGCCAGACACATACCCACTCATCGCCTGTCCTATCTGGCTGCATTGCTAAAACTGGAACCATCTGCTATTTACAACACAGTGTAACTGTTTGCATGGGCCTAGGACTGAGGACTGAAGAAACCATGTAATGAAGCCTCTCTGAGGGAAGGCTAGGACTTGCCTGCAGTCTTCCACCTGGGGCTCAGACCCTGTCTCACAGTTCTACCTGGAACCACACTCACTTTTGCTTTTTCCTACTAGAGAAAATTGTTCCATTTAGCAAGTAAAAAAAAAAAAAAAAGAATTAGAAGATATAAAAACCAAATAAGTCCTAGCCAGTTTGGTTCAAAGGGTAAGAGTGTTGGCTTGGCCTGTGGACTAAAAGGTCCTGGGTTCGATTCTGGTCAAGGGCACGTACCTCAATTGCAGGCTCGATCCCTGGCCCTGGTTGTGGCCGTGCAGGAGGCAACTAATCGATGTGTGTCTCTCACATCTATGTTTCTCTCTCTCTCTCTCTCTCTCTCTCTCTCTCTCTTTCTCTCTCTCTCTGCCCCCCCTCTCCCTCTCTCTTCTCCCTCTCTCCTCCCACTCTGTAAAAAATTAATGGAAAAAATATCCTCTGGTGAGGATTGGCAAAAAAATAAAATAAAACAAAATGAGCCTTTTGGGATTGAGAAACCAAAAAAAAGACATTTTAAAAAATAACTTAGGAAGTTTGAATATGTACTAGGTCTTGGTTGATTGGATTTGCTTCAGAACATTTCAGCAAAAGTGGAGTTGGGCGGAAGGATTTTTAAAAAATGGCATGGCACCCAGCTGGCATATCTCAGGGGTTGAGCATTGATCTATGAACCAGTAGGTCATGGTTCAATTCCTGGTCAGGGCACATGCCCAGGTTGTGGGCTCGATCCCCAGTTTGGGACATGCAGGACGTAGCTGATCAATGATTCTCTGTCATCATTGATGTCTCTCTCTCTCTTCCTCTCTGAAATCAATAAATATATATATTTTTTAAATGACACAATGGCCCTAACCAGTTTGGCTCAATGGGTAGAGTGCCGGCCTAGGGACTGAAGAGTATTGGGTTTGATTCCAGTCAAGGGCACATACCTGGGTTGTGGGCTCAATGCCCAAATTGGGGTGTGCAGGAGGCAGCCGATCAGTGATTCTCTCCCATCATTGATATTTCTATTTCTCTCTCCCTCTCCCTTCCTCTCTGAAATCAATAAAAATACACTTTTTTAAAAAAAAGTATGGCCTTTGGGATTAGACACTTAAAAAATAATTTAAGAAATGACACAATGTTGGTAGTTATTGAAGCTTTTTTGATGGATATATAGGGGTTTGTTATACTCTGCTTTTGCATATGTTTGTACATTTTCCAAATTTAAACAGAGGAAGAGAGAAATGTATGACTACCTGATAGGAATAATGTATCAGGAATAACCAATAAGAGATTCCATTTCATGGAGGGATTTGTGCATGTGAAGTGATCTTCTAACAGAAAAGGGGGGAGTGTTTAGGAAAACTCCTTCATTTTCTGTCTACTCACAGAATGCTCTATTTCACTCTGGCACTTCTGATTACCAAATGTGTGGTGGTTTCCCCACGCCAGGCATTTCTGACACTATTTATCTGGAGTTAGCCCAGGGTTTTGTTACCTGTCCTTGCAGACTGGTTATAAATCAGAGATTCACATTATTGATTTGCTAGAGCAGCTCACAGAACTCAGAAAACTATTTTCCTTACTAGATTATAAAAGGATATAACTCAGGAGCAGCCAAATGGAAGACATGCATAGGACAAGGTATGTAGGAAGATATGTGGGACTTCCATGGGCTTTCCAGGCACGCCACCCTCCTAGCACTTCCATATGTTCACCACCTTGGATGCTTTCTGAACCCCTTCCTTTGGGTCATTGGACTTTTGGGGGGCTTCATTACATAGGTGTGATTTGATTAAATTATTGTCCGTGGATTATTGATTCTACCTCCAGCCCCTTCTCCTCCCCAGAAGCTGAGGGCTGAAAGTTCCAAACCTCTAATCCAGGGGTCCTCAAACTATGGCCCACGGGCCACATGCAAATACAAATATTGTATTTGTTCCCATTTTGTTTTTTTACTTCAAAATAAGATATGTGCAGTGTGCATAGGAATTTGTTCATAGTTTTTTTTTTTAAACTATAGTCCGGCCCTCCAACGGTCTGAGGGACAGGGAACTGGCCCCCTGTTTAAAAAGTTTGAGGACCCCTGCTCTAATCTGTTGGTTGGTTCCCCTTGCAGCAAGCCTCCATCCTTAGGGGCTTTCCAAAAACCATCAACATAAACTCAGGTTTGGATAAAAGATGTTATGAATACTTTATCTCTCTTGATACTTAGAAAATTCCAAGGGTTTTAAGCAGCTGTGTGCTAGGAACCTTGGAAGTAGACCAAATATATAAATTTCTTACTATAAATCACAATATTGCAGGGAGTATTATTGAGTAAGATATAGTGATGAATAGAGCCCAGAAAAATGAAGAAAATAGAAGTGACTCGAGGAAGAAAATGAGAACAGAGAGAAGACCCCTCTGAAGACAAGACCCCAGCATCAGGTGTAGGAGTCAAGGAAAGAATGGGTGTGCTCCTAATTTTGGTGACTAAATTGACAATGTTGCTTTCTTTTAGGAGAATGATTTAATATTTCATAGTTGCTAAAAAGATTTGAGCAGACAATAGTGAAAAATTAGGTTTGGTGGGCAAATTAGAAGGAAACAAAAGATTTCATGGAATGTAATTCTATGTAGAACTAGTTTTCCTGAATTATTATTTTTTAAAACATTTAATTAATTTCAGAGAAGAAGGGAGAAGGAGAGAGAGAAATATCAATGATGAGAGAGAATCATTGATCAGCTGCCTTCTGCATGCCCCCTACTGGGGATTGAGCCCACAACCAGGGCATGTGCCCTTGACCGGAATCGAACCTGGGACCCTTGAGTCTGCAGGCCGACGCTCTATCCACTAAGCCAAACCAGCTAGGGCCTGAATTATTTCTTATTTATTCTAAAGGCCCAGTGCACGAAATTGGTGCACGGTTAGGGTCCCTAGCGGCTGCTGGTGGCGGGCGCCTCCCTTCCCCTGGCCTCCTGCCACAGCCGCCAACCCCACCCCCTGGTCAAACTCCTGGTTGCACTTCTGGTCGAGGGGACAATTTGCATACTAGGCTTTTATTATATAGGATTTTTATGGTTGCTGGTCAGCTTGTTAGATTTCACAGGGTTGTTTTTGCAGCCCCTCTCATCTTTACAAATCAGGAATGTGAGTGTTTGAGAAATGGCATTTGCCTAAAATCCTGCTGGGACCATCATACACAGGCGTTGTGTCCTGGACCTGTTCGCTGCTCAGGCCAGTCCAGTCTTTCTGCAGAGGGGATTGTTTGCAGTGTCCATCCCTCCATGAGACTAGGCTTTCTGACCTCTAACTAGTCCTGAAATGTTCAGAGCCAGGAAAATAGAAATATCTTGATGTTGTGGAACCCCTGTGAGTCCTTGGTCACTCCAAGACCCCTCCTGAGGTCCCACTAGCTCTGGCGCAGGCCCCAGTTGCCTGGCCTGCTTTCCTGTTCACCTAGCTGCTACCACTGGGGTAAAATACAGATGAGCTGGCTGTACACTGGCAAAGATGAGTGAGGACGATCTAAAGTGCTCCAGGCTTGGTGGGCAAGACAGATAAATAAGTAGACTATGACACTAGGTATGATGAGTGCTGTGATGCATTGGAAAATAGCCTCAAGCCTGACCCAGCTCCCTGTGGGAGGACTCAGCCCCCATACCAGAATCTCCTAACTACCTGATGAATGAGGACAGGGCAGGCCCTGGTAAGAATTTAGATTTTATACAGAATGAGATGGGATTTTTTAAAAGGGGGATTTTGAGCAAGAGACTAATACTTAAGTTGTTTTAAAAAATCACTATGGCTACAAGTGAGAGAAACCAAACTCAAAATACCTTAACAACAAGAAAAGCAAAAAGAAGCTAATAGTCATATAGTACTTATATCATGTTCTGTTCTGAGACTCTACACAGTTTTGAATTTTTATTAAATTTATTGGGGTGACTTTGGTTAAGATTATATAGGTTTCAAGTGTACAATTCTACATTATATCGTCTGTATAATTGTGTGTTCACCACCCAAAGTCATGTCTCCTTCCATCACCATGTATTTTTTTTAGTTGTTAATCCTCACCAGAGGATACTTTTTCCAATGATTTTTTTAGAGTGGGAAGGAGGGGGAGAGATAGAAATATCAATGTGAGAGAGACACATTGATTGGTTGCCTCCCGCATGCACCCCAACCAGGTTCCGGGATGAGTGTGCAACCGAGGTATGTGCCCTTGACTGGAATCGAATCCTTCAGTCTGCAGCTGATGCTCTTTGCCAGCGGTTCTCAACCTGTGGGTTGCGACCCCTTTGGCGGTCAAACGACCCTTTCACAGGGGTCGCCTAAGACCATCCTGCATATCAGATATTTACATTATGATTCATAACAGTAGCAACATTACAGTTATGAAGTAGCAACGAAAATAATTTTATGGTTGGGTCACAACATGAGGAACTGTATTTAAAGGGCCAGAAGGTTGAGAACCACTGCTCTATGCACTGAACCAAACCGGCTAGGGCCCGTCACCATATTTTTGATGAGATTATACACATTAACATACTGAATTCTATTAATAACCTTATGAGTTAGGTACTATTCATATTCCTATTTTGTTGATGTGGAGACTGAGGTATGGAGAAATTAAGCAATTTATCAAAAGTCTCATGGCAGATCTAGACTTTAGACCCAGGCAATCTGGCTTACAGAGTACAAACTTGACTGTAGCACTGTAGTGCCTCTTAGCAAAATAATGTGCTAGTATAGTAGTCCCCTTTATACATGATTTCACTTTCCACAATTTCAGTTACCTTTGGTCCAAAATATTACATGGAAACTAAAAAATTCACAAGTTTTAAATTGCACATCATTCTGAGTGATCTGATGAAATCTCCTGCCTTCTTGCTCCATCCTGTCTGGTATGTGAATCATCCCTTTGTCCAGAGTTTCCACACTTTATATGCTACCTGCCCATTAATCACTTAGTAAGCATCTTGGTTATCAGATGGAGTGTGTGGTCTCACAGAGCTTATGTTCAAGTCACCCTTATAATACTATATAATGGCCCCAAAGCACAAGACGGTGATGCTGGCAATTCGGGTATGCCAAAGAGAAGCCATAAAGTGCTTGTTTGTGAGAATGTCCATTTTAGCTAAGTCCCGATGCCTGTGTCATTCACCTCACTTCATCTTCTCATATAGGTATTTTATCATCTCACATAAGAAGAAAGGTGAGTACAGTGCAGTGAGATACTGTGGGAGAGACCACATTCACCTAAATTTTATTACAGTTACTGTTATTATAATTGTTCTGTTTTATTAAGTTAATCTCTTACTATGTCTAAGTTATAAATTAAACTTTACCATAGGTATAATGTATAGGAAAAAAACAGTGTAAATAGGATTCAGTACTATCTGCGGTTTCAGGCTTCTACTAGGGGATCTTAGAACTATCCCCTGTGGATAAAGGGGGGACTGTTGTATTTACCTATGAAACTAAAGAAAGTAAGTTCTTTGTTTGTGGTTGCATCTGGGGGCTCACTCTGTACTGCACAGACTCAGCCTTGGTCTCTTCTCTCTGCCTTCATTTCCAAGCAGGCTTCTGTCTCCATGGCAGAGTCCCCAGCAACTCAGCAGAAAGAGCACCTCTGCTTTTCCGGAGATTCTGACAAAAGTTCCAAACTAATGTGGTTGGCTTGGCTAAGGTCGCTTCCTTATCTTTGGACCCTGTGGCCAGAAGGGTGAAATTCACCCACTGATTGGCCACTCCTGGGGCTGGGTTACAGTCAGAGCTGTGACGGAGTGACTTCCTGAGGGGCTGCATTCAAAGCAACAAGGGTTCGATGTGGGGAGGCACACTGCAAATGCCAGCTGGAGAGGGTTAGAGGATGAGAAACATAGTTAGGACCTGGGTACATTTGGCTAAGTTGTTTTGTTTTTTAGGATTTTAGCAGTTTATTAGGTTTTTCTGTGAAGCTTCTGTAATGTCTCTTAGTAAAATTCCAGTTTTCTTTCTAGTGAGTGTGTATTCTGAAAATTATTAAGTTATTTATACTTTAGGTGCTGTAATGAATGAAATAATATTTAAACGTTTTTTCTATAATATAGAAATATTATAGATTTTTATAATTTTATCTTTTCTCTTGCTATGTGACTGAACTCAATAATTCTAATGTTTCTTTTCATTTATTGACTATTTTTTTGGTATATGTAGTTATGTCATCTGCATATGTCTATTCCCTTCCAGTAGTTATATATCTTGTTGTGTTGGCCATAAGTTTTAATATTTAGGCATACCTCATTTTGTGCTTTGCAAATACTGCTTTTTTTTTTTTTACAAATTGGAGGTAAGACTCTCTATCATCAAAAAGATTATGACTTGCAGAAGGCTTAGGTGATATTTAGCATTTTTTAGTGATAAGGTGTCTTTAAAATTAAGGTGTATGTGTTCACTTTGGCAGCATATAAAGGTATGTACATTTTTTTAGACATAATACTATTGCACATTTAATAGGCTTCAGTATAGTGTAAACATAACTTTTATATGCACTGGGAAACCAAAAAATTCATGTGACTCAGAATGGTTTGAAGGAGGAATATGATAGAGTGAAAAATATTGGACTTGCATATGAGGAAATCAGAATTTCACTGACTCACTGTGTGTTTTGGGAACAATTTTTATCATCTTTTAGGTCCTTAGTTTCTTTCTTGACTTCTGACCAATACCTTTCCCCTCCCCAGTACTTAACACATATACACCCATGGTGGGATGATGTTTCTTCATAAAGTATGGAACATTAGGTAACCAGACTCAGGCCTCAGATCATGAAAAGCCTAAGTTTGCAGGAGCACAAAGCTCTTAGATTTATCTGATTTTTTATTCTAATTTTTTTGAGAAGGTGGAGTCTAGATATTTCTCTTCTTTGTAGTGCTTCCGGTTGTATTTTAGTCCTACAGCAAAATAGATACCTGGATGCTCAAAAGTTTTCCTCTGCTGCCACATTCATGCTCTTATGCAGTTACTGGTGTCTCAGAAGTCCAAGGAGGAAGGGACTACTCTGCTCCTTTTTTTTTTTTTTTTTAACAATAAAGATTTCAAAATACTGTGATCTGAGTGATTGTGGTGGCCACATCTCCTAACCAGTGCTCCCAACAACACACAACAAAGGATTCTCTGACCTCAAATGACAATAGTGCTAAAGTTGAGAAACCCTGAAATAGTGGGAATTGCTTGTACAAAAGACTTGAGACTGGAGCTGTTCTTAAAATTATTGAGAAAAGCAAGAAGGCTAGTGTGGCAAGAGCAGAGAGAAGAGGGATAGGAATAAGTTCGGAGAATAGTAAGGGGCCAGACAATGTAGGATATTGTAGGACACAATGAGGAATTTGGATTTCATTCTGATTGTAATAGAAAGGCATCGGAAGATTTTGAGCAGGGGAGTGAAATAATCTGATTTCTGTTATATAAGGCTTCCTGTGTGGAAAGTAGCCTCTAGGGAAGAGAAGAGCGAGAACTCCAGTTTGCGGGGGGCGGGGGGTGGTGAGAGAGAGAGAGAGAGAGAGAGGAAGGGAGGGAGGAAGAGAGAGAGAGGGAGGAGAGAGAGAAGTCAAAGATGACTCCAAGGTTTATGACATGAGCACCTGGATCACTGGTAGTGCTATATCAGTGATGGCGAACCTATGACACGCGTGTCAGAGGTGACGCGCGAACTCTTTTTTGCGAATTGATTTTTCTTTGTTAAATGGCATTTAAATATATAAAATAAATATCAAAAATATAAGTCTTTGTTTTACTATGGTTGCAGATATCAAAAAATTTCTATATGTGACACGGCACCAGAGTTAAGTTAGGGTTTTTCAAAATGCTGACAACGCCGAGCTCAAAAGGTTCGCCATCACTGTGCTATATACTGAGATGGGGAGCAGTGGGGAAGGGTAGTCTAGAATAATAAGTCTGCAGTGCCTTTTAGACATCCAAGAGGTGATGTCAAATAGATAATTGAATATACAGTTTTGGAGTTCGGGACTGAGGTCCAGACTGGAGATGTGAATTTGAGAACCATCAGTTAGTAGCTAGTATTTAAAGCTCTAAAACGATCCTGGATGAGGTCATCAAGAAAGTGAATGTAGCTAGAGAAACAAAGGGGGAATCTAGGACCAGTGAGTCCTGGGGCTCATTTAGAGGTCAGGGAATGAATAGGAAGCAGCCAAGGAAGGTGCAGAAGGAACAGCCAAAGGGGGAGGAAGAAAGTGGAGCAAGTGCAGTGTCTTAGAAGCCCAGGGAAGCAAGTATTTCAGATGCTGCTGAGAGGAGATATGAGACCCTTCCCTACCTCAGCCCAAGACTTGCCACAGTTATCACCAATTGGATTACCATGTGAATAAAAGTGGCTGGTAGTATCCCAGTCAAATGGGGATGGTGATTTGTATTCAATGATAACACTTGAGAGGCATCTAGTGGCATATCACCTAAGATGCAGAGAGGGTGTTTGCTTCGGCAGCACGTATACTAAAATTAGAACGATACAGAGAAGATTAGCATGGCCCCTGCACAAGGATGACACGCAAATTCGTGAAGCGTTCCATATTTTTAGATACATGCAAAAAAATGAAACTATACCACCAACTTACACCATACACAAAAATAAACTCAAAATGGATAAAGGACTTAAATGTAAGATAGGAAACCATAAAAATACTAGACGAATCCAAAGGCAACAAAATCGCAGACATATGCCGAAGCAGTTTCTTCACCAATACAGCTCCTAGGGCATTGGAAACTAAAGAGAAAATAAACAAATGGGACTACATCAAAATAAAAAGCTTCTGCACAGCAAAAGAAACCATCAACAAAACAACAAGAAAGCCCACTGCATGGGAGAACATATTTGCCAATGTTATCACCGATAAGGATTTAAACTCCAACATTTATAGGGAACTCATACAACTTAACAAAAGGAAGATATCCAATCAAAAAATGGGCAAAGGACCTAAATAGACACTTTTCAAAAGAGGACATTCAGAAAGCCAAGAGACAGATGAAAACATGCTCAAAGTCACTAATCATCCGAGAAATGTAAATCAAAACAACAATGAGGTACCATCTCACACCTGTCAGAATGGCTATCATCAACAAACGACAAGTGCTGGAGAGGATGTGGAGAAAAAGGAACACTCGTGCATTGCTGGTGGGAATGCAGACTGGTGCAGCCACTATGGAAGACAGTATGGAGTTTCCTCAAAAAGTTAAAAATGGAACTCCCATTTGACCCAGTGATCCCACTTCTAGGAATATATCCCAAGAAAACAGAAACACCAATCAGAAAGGATATAGGCACCCCTATGTTCATAGCAGCACAAGTCACCATAGCTAAGATCTGGAAACAGCCTAAGTGCCCATCAGCAGATGAATGGATTAGAAAACTGTGGTACATCTACACGATGGAATACTATGCTGCTGTAAAAAAGAAGGAATTCTTACCATTTGCAACAGCATGGATGGAACTGGAGAGCATTATGCTAAGTGAAATAAGCCAGTCAATGAAAGAAAAATACCACATGATCTCCCTCATTTATGGATAATTAAGGCCATTATAAACTGATGAGCAAAAATAGATACAGAGGCAGAGCAACATCGAACAGACTGTCAAACTACAGAGGGAAGGCCCGGGAGGGTTGGGGGGGTGGGTAAGAGATCAACTGAAGGACTTGTATGCATGCATATAAGCATAACCCATGGACACAAGAGACTAGGGGGCATGGGAGGCTAGGGGAAGGTCAAGGGGAGAGAAAAAAAGGAGACATATATAATACTCTTTGTAATACTTTCAGCAATAAAACAATTTAAAAAAACTAAAATAAAAATAAGATGCAGAGAGAGCCCCTCTCCTAAGTGATGAAGATAATGTTTATGGAGTCAAATGAATTCCTGTGAATTCCTTTTTCCTTTTTAGTTTATCAATTGAGGTATTTTAGTAATTTCTTCTTGATTGAAGTGACAATTTTTAATCAAAAATACACTCATGTCAACAAGAGTTTTCTAAATTCTAGTAGGCTTCTAGGCCACATACTGTCTGGGTGACTTAAATATATTTTTATCCATGCCCTATATAAATCCACAGTATTAATTTGCTCTTCTACTATAATTAATGTGCACCTAGTTACCTTAAGTTGCATTTAACTTATTCATGTCCTGGATGATATTTTATAATTATTCTAATTAAGATTTATAACAGTGTAGCTGAAATATAAAACGTCCTGTGTGTGTTGACATGGTAATACATTTTTGACGTATGTATTTTATTTTGCAAAGCAGGCCATAAAACAATACACAACATGATTTAGTTTTTCCATCTATAGATACAAATGTAGGCTATATAAAAATATGTAAATCAGTGGTTATTCTATTTAGTAATATTTGGTACATTTATTTATGTATGTAGCTGATCTTTTTTCCCTGATTTATTTGCAGTGAATATATATTATTGATGTAAAAGGTTTTGTGTACCACAGTGCTTGGCACATGAAGTAGGAGTTCAGAAACCATCTGTTGATATTTTCACCAGCAGTAAAGCAGCATGTCCAGGGGCAGAATATAATTTTGTCTGAATGACTAGCATTTGGTGTTGGCTCAGCCACCCTTGGGCATGTGTTAGTTTTTCTTCCTTCTTTCTTCTAAACATAGCATGGCAACTTCTTTATGCGCTAAGTCAATACTGACTGCAAAGAGATATTTGTTATTGTCTTGTTCGTTGCTCTTTTAATTGTAAATATTTAAACACTGTAATCAGTTTTTAGGTCAGACTATACATGTTAGTTTCCATAAGCTTTTTTTTTTACATTCTTGTACTTTAATCTAATCTTCATAAGGCACTTTGCACAGTCCATGCATGGTCCACTTCTCTGTCTCTCTGGAGACACATTTAGATCTTTGTATCAAGTTCTGGTCTTTTGTTTAGGTCATTGTGTAATGACTCTAGAATTGTCATAATAGAAGAGCAAGGTTGAGGACACTTGGAAACAAAGTAATGTTTGAGGTCTGAGGATTGAAGAGAAAGAAATGATTGAATGACTTTGGAATTTCTAATAAAGGCAACCAATTTGAATCGACTTCATTTCATTCACTTGCAACTTTTAAACTGATGAAAAATAAGTGCTAGAATCCCTGGAAATGTTTGACACTATGGCAGCCGTGGGCAAACTACGGCCCGCGGGCCAGATCCGGCCCGTTTGAAATGAATAAAACTAAAAAAAAAAAAAGACCGTACCCTTTTATGTAATGATGTTTACTTTGAATTTATATTAGTTCACACAAACACTCCACCATGCTTTTGTTCTGGCCCTCCGGTCCAGTTTAAGAACCCATTGTGGCCCTCGAGTCAAAAAGTTTGCCCACCCCTGCACTATGGCATATAGGACAGTTTTACTTGTTCACTCTGCTGGGATTGAAAAAAGATAAATTGTTAAGTGAGGTTGAGCAGAAAATGAACTTAGTGAGACACTGTGTGTATTGAGGTGAAGATCACAGGTGTGTGGGAGATGGGGTGTTCTTGGGTACTCTGTAATTCCAACAAGCAGATATTAAGGACTTAGGCCTCAGCTCTAGATGAGGAATAATGAAAAAATAAATTTTTTTGGTCCTAGCTGGTTTGACCCAGTGGATAGAGCGTCAGCTTGTGGACTGAAAGGTCCCTGTTTTGATCCCAGTCAAGGGCACATGCCCAGGTTGCGGGCTCGATCCCCAGTAGGGGGCGTGCAGGAGGCAGCCAATCAATGATTCTCTCTCATCATTTATATTTCTCTCCCTCTCTTCCTCTCTGAAATCAATAACAATATATTTTAAAATATTTTTTTGAAATATTCTAGGAAGTAAAGTTGAGTAGATCTTCCAAAATTATGGTGGTGTGGAAAAGATGGTCCTTTGGGGCTCAAAGTAGGATGACCTTAAACTAAAACCTGTTTTAATTAATAAAGTATAAAAATTACCAAAAAGGCCCTAGCCAGGCGTCCCGCAGACTGTAGGGTCTTGGGTTTGATTCCTGGTCAAGGGCATGTACCTGGGTTGCAGGTTCAATCCCTGGCCCCAATAAGGGTGTGTACGGGAGGCACCAATTGATGTATCTCTCTCACATGATTTTTTTCTCTTCCTCTCTCCTTCCTTCCATTCCTCCCTTCCAGCCTTTCTGAAAATCAGTGGAAAAAATATCCTCGAATGAGAATTAACAACAAAAAATTACCAAAAGAAAAGGTTTTCTGATTATGTCCATAAACACAACACCCTTAGCAGCAAATCTTGTACATATACAGGGGAATGGGAAAGCAAATTCATACCCTTTCTCTCCTCCATCAGGGATTCCCAGGAAAGTTGGTCTCATTTTAGCAGATCCTTGATTGATGTTTATAATCCATAATGTTCCGTGGAGGCACAAGGGGAAGGGTCACTGATTGTCTATGCTCAGGACTTGGGCCTTTATGAGGAATGTAAGTCACAAGGTTTCTCCTAATGCAAAAGTCTGATAATGGCCTGCATCTGAAATTCCATCAATTTGGGGTGAATTGATTTATTTTTTTAAATGCAAATGCCAAGAGTAAGATTAAATCCAATTGCTTTTTTCTTAAATTTTAAATGAGACTGATGTACTGAAGGACTGGACAGATGTTTTGGGGTTGGGAATTTCTTAAGAGGCAGGAGAAGCTGCTCTTTTTCCAAGCCCCAGGTGCCTTCGCCCTGTTTATCATTGCTCTTTCCATCCAGTCTTCACAGCTGTTCTCTGCTGTGGAGATCATAAAATGTGAGGCTCATGCCACACAGGAATACCACAGGCCACCCCACTTGTTATTTTTGCCCCAATCCCTTTCCCACTGTCAGTGAAGACAGAGCTATGCCTCTCAGTCTGCATTCCCATCCCCATGGTTTGAGTATATGGAGGATGTCAGGGTTCCTCTCCTCTTCTTAGTATCCACCCACTGTTGTCATAGGAAGACAGAGCAGCCTTGTGGTTAGAAATACAACCTTTGGAGTCAAACAGACCTGACATTGGATCTCTACTACACATCAGGTTTCTCTCTGTAAGCCTCAGTGGTGTTATCTGTAAATGGATGAATCGTTGTCACCCCACAGAGTTGCTTCACGGCATATAAAGTGCTTGGTATGGGTTAATCCTTCAATAAATGGTAATTGTTAATAAGACCTGTAACTATAGCTCCACTGACATTTTAAATTCAAATGTCTCTCTCTTTGACTACTCTGCTCATTTGTTCCCCTGCTTGCCACATCTGTTCTGCAACCTCACTGAATACTGCAGTCCAGGAAACTTTCTCCATGTGAAAAGCAGCCATCCGCTGCCCTGGAGTCACACGCTTCCATGTTCATAATTTAGAGTCTATATTTCCTTCCAGGTTTCTCAGGAAGATCCCAAGCAGTGTGGGGTCTGTTACAGCAGGGGAGGTGGGCGAAGACAGATGTGTATAGAAAAGATGGGTAGAGGCAGGCTGGAGGTTGAGCTCTATCCTCTCTCTGGATATGCTGTTTATGCATCTGTTAATTTATGCAAACTTAGAGCAGATATTCTGTGAAATGGGCTTTTTTAAGGTCCAAGTAATTATTGGTTTGATTGGCTTTTAATGAATTGCTTACAACACAAATATTTTGTCACAAACATATTTACATTGACACCCCATGTATCATGGGTAGGAGGAGGGAAGGACTTAGTTCTTGTTCTCATCAGTCCTTATAAGGGAAGAAATTTAGATTAAATAATTCATCCAAGGTCAAATATGTAGTAGGTTAATGGAGACAACATACCAAATGTCTGCCTTTTTAAAAAAATATATATATTATTGATTTTTTACAGAGAGGAAGGGAGAGGGATAGAGAGTTAGAAACATTGATGAGAGAGAAACATCGACCAGCTGCCTCCTGCACACTCCCTACTGGGTATGTGCCCGCAACCAAGGTACATGCCCTTGACCAGAATCGAACCCGGGACCCTTGAGTCCGCAGGCCGACCCTCTATCCACTGAGCCAAACCGGTTAGGGCCAAATGTCTGCCTTTTAAAACTGCAGCATCTCTCCCCACACTTATTCCTCCAGCAGCACCCTCCTCCTTTCACCATTCTTCCACTCACAGTGAGAGGATGCTCCCATCCTGCCATTGACCAGCACTGTCAGGAAATGCCCTATTCTGCACCCTGCATCAGGCCTTCAGAGCCCTTTCCCTGAATTGTTCCTTTTAGAAGAGGGTAGGGTAACTCGCTCTGTTCCCTTGGTCCTCTCTTCAGAGAGCCTTTTCCTTCCCACCTCGCCCTTTAGCATTTCTCCTCCAGTAGCCCTGGCTTTGCCTATCTACTTATTGACTTCTTCCCCACCATTAGACGGTAACTCTCATGAGGACAGGGATTTGCTCATTGTCTGTCTTGTAGTATTTTCTGGCCTTTTTTTTGTGCTTTGTACATACACATCACGCATTTACATACAACATATTGTTGGGAAAATGAATGACTCGATTGTATTGGTCTAAAGCTGTAAGAGTGTGACCCCAGAGCACAAGGTGCATGACATCTCCACTGCCCCTCCTCCTCCCTTTGCCATAGCCTGCCAAGAAACTGAGGGAGGGGGAGGAAGAGTTTGTGCCTGAGGACCCAGCTCTCCTCCTGTGTTTGTACTGTGAGGCGCTTCAGGACACCCTCATTCTGGTGCATGCCAGTTAAGGTGGAGCTTCTGTCATGTCCCTGGTCTCGGTGCAGTGCATCCAGCCCACAGCTGTATCCAGTTGTTCAGAGCCTGTTGAAGGCAGTGGGGAACACTGGCCAGGCGCAGACAGTTGAGTCTTGTGACCACTCCGCCATTTTCAGTTTGTGTTCCCTTGACAAAGTTTAAACCTTTCTGTGTCTTGGCCTTATTGTCTGTAAAATGGGACTGACCTTATGCAGTTGTTGCCAGGATTAAGTTCAGTGATCCATGTGATACCTTTAACATAGGAGAAATGCATACTGAGTGTTCAAATTAAGCTGGCTGTTATGTATGGTACAAATTAAATGCCATTTATTTTATTCATGTCTCATGTCTGTAGGCTGCTAAGTCTACTTCCTGTGTGTCCCTCACCCTGCCCCATCTGACACAGATCATTGATGGGGTATAGCTTTGAGGGAGGTTTGTGAGTAGAAACCCATACCTGTAGTTTAGTCTGTAATTCTGATTGTTTACTATAGAGGGTGGCTACTTTGGTGTGAGATTTGTTTTAGTTTGGTCCTAATGATTTCCACCAGGAAAAATAATTCAGAGGGATTAAGTGTCACCACTGGGAACTTCCCTGAGTCTCTTTCTCCAGGAAGAACTCTTTGACTAGTGGAACAGGAGCTCACAGACAGGCATCTGAAATGTGCACTAGGAAGTGACCAGTCCAAGTTTAAGTCTTATTTTTGGCTGCTCCAAGGGACAGCATTGGGGTCTTACAAAACAAAGCTGACAGACCAGTCTTCTAGGAGCCAACAAAACCTACTGGACAATTCCATTGTTTCATAAGATTTTAGTTCCTTGTAAAAGGCAATGGAAACTGTTCCCCAACATTCACCACCTTCCCAAGGCAGTTAGTTCACTGAGTGCTGGCAGTGAATGGCCCCTCTCATCTGTGCCCCTGCCAGTTGGATAAATTGCAAACTCAGTGAAGTACATTTTTTAAGTAACCTCCTATGTAAGCCAGTGAAATTTGCAATACATTCTATGAAAAAAAATGTGAATGTATGGTACATGATAAAAGTGGCAAAAGTTTTTGTTGTTCTCAAATTTGGTATGGATAAAACAAATGTAAAAGATTAGGGGAAATATTAGTAACCTGGAGGGTCTCTGCTCAAGTTGCTTTTTAAGTGGCAAGTTCTTGCTCTTCTTTAAAGAAAAAGAAATAGTTAATCCTAGAGAACACCTTGTAGCTGAGATTAACCCAAGCAAGGAAACGGGGACCCGCATGGGAACCCAGAGGAAGGGGCCTGCCTGCAACTAGGAACAGTGCAGCAAAGCTTCAAGGACCAGGGAGACAAGGCTGGTGCCCCAGAGAAAAGCTTTAGCAAGTGCCAAAGGCTTGTAGATAAATACACATCCATATCTTAAAATGTTTGTGTTATGTAGTATTTTTAGTATATACATCATTATCTATCTATATAAAAGTTAATATGCAAAGTATCCCCTGGGGAGTTTGACCGAGAGTTTGATTGCTCACTATGATGTGCACTGACCACCAGGGGACGGTGCGGAATGAAGGAAGGCCCTGGCCGGCAGCTGGAAGGCCTCAGTCAGCCCTGATTGCTGGTCAGGCCTAGGGACCCTACCCATGCACAAATTTTGTACACCGGGCCTCTATAATTACATATTAATAGTATATGTTAAGGTAGTGTTATGTATATGGTATTTTTAAAATTAGTTTCCTACTTTAATGGACTACTTCATCAACCAACCAATTACTAACATGGATCAGGTGAGGGTTTCTGCTATACTAACAAATGAAATTGTCCAGTAGGTTTTGTTGACTCCTAGAAGACTGGTCTGTCAGCTTTGTTGCGTAAGAGTAGAAGTATGACATAAAGCTATGTTAAAAACTATGTTAATAACACTGTTACCAAAGTAACCTGTATCTTTGGATTCCATTTCCAATGGAATGTCTTCTTAGAGTAAAACTTGACTTTTCAGATTTTTAACCACATGGCTTTTGCTCTGCCTTCTGAGTGCTGTGTAGATATAATTGGAATTGTGGGTTGCTCTGGTTTAGCCAGAGCTCACAGACAGGCAGGTTAATGTGAGCCAGAGTCCAGATGAGGGGAGTGGAGAACAGGAATGGAGGCGTGAGAAGTTGGAAGGTGCCTATGAACCTTGGGGCTTGCTATTTGGTTGACTTGTGGGCATCAGGCACCCAGGTATAAAGATGAGAACAAAGGCAGATCCTTCTAAAGCAGCGGTTCTCAACCTGTGGGTCGCGACCCCTTTGGCGGTCGAACGACCCTTTCACAGGAGTCGCCTAAGACCATCCTGCATATCAGATATTTACATTATGATTCATAACAGTAGCAACATTACAGTTATGAAGTAGCAACGAAAATAATTTTATGGTTGGGTCACAACATGAGGAACTGTATTTAAAGGGCCAGAAGATTGAGAACCACTGTCTAAAGCATGATGACTTTTAAACTTTATATAATTTCAGATTTCCAGTTAGTTGTTACCTTCTACTCAGATTGATGGCTGAGAATTTATTGCACTAATGTAGTAGCAACCCATAATCTAAAAATCCCTGGCTCTTGTTTTCACAGGTGTTGGGGCGATGTTTCCTGACAGTGGTGCAAGTCCATTTCCAGTTTTTGACCCAGGCATTACAGAAGGTCCAGCCAGTGGCTCACTCTTGTTTTGCTGAGGTGGTTGTGCCTGAAAAAAAGAGCAGCAGCAGCTTATCTGGCATGGGCCACACACCTGAACTGGAGGAAGCTGTGCGATCCTGGAGGGGGGCTGCTGAGGTAAGTCTGACTTTGGGGAGATTGCTGCCCTGTGTTCAAGCAGGAGAGGCCTTTGCCTCTGGGTTCTTAAAAGAGCCTTCTTATTTAGAATTTTAAACTGTTACCAATAGCTTGTTCATGCATTTAACAGAGAATGGCTACTTTGTGTCAGACATGCACTAGGCATGGGGTGACAGCCTCTACTCATCCTCATTGGAGAAAAGGCTTACAAAACCCGGTTAAGGGACTGTGATGGGGGTGCGTGGGAACCCAGAGGAAGGGGCCTGCCTGCAACTAGGATCAGTGCAGCAAAGCTTCTAGAGCAGCGGTTCTCAACCTGTGGGTAGCGACCTCTTTGGGGGTTGAACGACCCTTTCACAGGGGTCGCCTAAGACCATCGGAAAACATATACATACTGTTTTTGTGATTAATCACTATGCTTTAATTATGTTCAGTTTGTAGCAATGAATATACATCCTGCATATCAGATATTTACATTACGATTCATAACAGTAGCAAAATTACAGTTATGAAGTAGCAACGAAAATAATTTTATGGTTGGGGGTCACCACAACATGAGGAACTGTATTAAAGGGTCGCAGCATTAGGAAGGTTGAGAACCACTGTATTACAGTCTCTGTTTCCGTCCAATTGCTTTTCTCCACTTTTAATTTTTTTAGAGAAATATCTTTTTTATTATTTATTCATTGGTCTTTGTAGAGACAAAGAAACATCAATCTGTTGTTCCTCCTATTTATGCATTCACTGGTTGATTCTTATGTGGTCCAGACTGGGGATCAAACCTGCAACCTTCACGTATCAGGACGATGCTCTAAGCAACTGAGCTACCCGGCCAACGCCTCCGTTTTTAATTTTTAAATGTTTTATATATTTATTTATCTATCTATTTAAAATATTTTTACTGATTTTTAGAGAGGAAGAGAGGGAGAGAGAAAGAAACATTGATGTAAGAGTGAACCATCAAGCTGAAACCGGTTTGGCTCAGTGGATAGAGCGTCGGCCTGCGGACTGAAAGGTCCCAGGTTCGATTCCGGTCAAGGGCATGTACCTGGGTTGCGGGCACATCCCCAGTAGGAGATGTGCAGGAGGCAGCTGATCGATGTTGCTCTCTCATCGATGTTTCTAACTCTCTATCTCTCTCCCTTCCTCTCTGTAAAAAATCAATAAAACATATAAAAAAAAAAAAAAAAGAGTGAACCATCAATTGGCTGCCTCCTGCATGCCCCTGACCGGGAATTGAACCAGCAATCCTTCAGTGCCCGGAACAATGCCCAACCAACTGAGTTACACTAGCCAGGGCTAAATGTTTTATTTGTGTGCCTTGTTGGTCCATGAGGCTATCAGCTCCAAGATGATAGGGAACAAGTTTTATACTTCACTGTCTATTCAGTGACACCTAACAAGACCTTGTGGGTGAAATATTTGATTGAAAGATTCTTTAAAAAAGTCAAATTGTGTTACTGTGAGACTCTTAAGGTTCAGGGAATGGTTGGAGTGGTATACAGGAATACTTTGTTCTGCTTTGAAATTTTATAGCATTAGTAGATGCCCAGTGCATGGATTGATGCACTAGTGGGGTCCCTCAGCCTGGCCTGCATCCTCTCACAATCTGGGACCCCTCGGGGGATGTCGGAGAGTTGGTTTTGGCCCAGTCCCCACAGGACAGTGCCCCAGCAGTAACTAACTCACGGCCAATTCCGCGAGGAATCGGGTGCCCTCCTCCCTCCTCTCTGGGTCCAGGGTGTGGGTGAAGCAGATTCGAGGCCGACAGTGCCCCAGTAGCAACCTAACCCACGGCCAATTCTGCAAGGAATCAGGCTCCCTCCTCTACTGGTCAGAGCGTATGCCTCCTGGTGGTCATTGCGGGTCATAGCTACCGGGTGGATGGTCGACGGTTGCTTAGGATTTTATATCCTATATAATAAAACCCTAATATGCAAATTGTTTGACCGGGAGTGTGACTGCTCACTATGACGTGCGCTGACCACCAGGGGGTGGCACGGAACATGGCAGATGTCAGCAACACGGCGCTGGCAGCGGGTGGCAGTGGAGGCGCTGCCGGCCCTGATGGGCCCTGATGAGAGCGGGACCGCGGTGGGATGGTGGAGCAGGTGAGCAGGCAGCGCCAGGCCAAGGCGGGTGCCAGTGGGGTCCAATCAC
>NW_005356042.1:1871580-1887680 GCF_000412655.1 Myotis brandtii | reverse complement strand
GGGAACCAGTGGGGGGGGGGGGGCCCCACCCAGATCCCAGGGGCAGAGGGAGTCGGACAGGGGGCCCAGCCCCAACCCATTGCCCCGCAGATGGCGACCAGTGGCCAGCAGGCCCTGGGCTGGGAAGTGGAACTGGAGGTGGGTGGCGGCGACCAACCTCCCGCAGTGCCCGGGCAGGGGGCTGTGACCTCTCGCCAGCTACCTGGAGGCAGGGGTGATGGAGACAGAGGTGTGGTGAGAATGCGGGGTATCATCCGAGCTCACTCTCACTCCCCCTGCTACCCTCCCCCAGGACACCAGAGCTCGCATGCCAGGGAAGCCCCTGTGCTCAGGTGCCGGGTGTCCGCGAGGAGCCCACCCCGCACCTGCGCGGCCTTTTCCGGGTGAGCTGACCCGCAGCCACTGGTACCACAGGGGCCGGTGGGGCTCCCAGTGGCCAGTGGGTTCGCACAGGAGCTGGTCTGTGAGGCTGGCCGGGAGAGAGCGTGCTGCCCGCCTGGCTTCTGTGCAGTGCCACTGGGTGATCCAGAGGTCCACACTACACCCCGGCCCACGGCATCCAGCTACACTCACCACATCTCGGCGTGGGGACTCGGGTACCGTGACCCAGGTGGAGGGGGTGTCAGCGGGCCTGGGGGCCCAGGTGCTGCCCAGGGCCCAGAGGTCAGCTGGTACCTGCCCTTCCACGCCAGACGCTTGTGCTTTGATCGCTGGCCACACCTAGGGACCACACCCGTGCACCAATTTTGTGCACTTGGCCTCTAGTATATAGATAGTTGCTCACTACTTTTCCTTAGTCCTGCAACTTTGTTAAGCATTAAAACTCTTACACTGGCCCTAGCCGGCTTGGCTCAGTGGATAGAGCATCAGCCTGCGGAAATCATTGATGTTTCTATCTCTCTCTCCTTCTCCCTTCCTCTCTGAAATCAATAAAGAAATATATATTTTAAAAACAAACAAACTCTTACACCTGCCTAGAGAACAAAACTGTTTAAAAATGTTATTTGTTGCACTAATATTACTGCAACAAAAATAGACATTGGAGAATTGAAAGAGAGTTCATCCTGAAGCTCTCCTCCCAGCTAATAAATCAGATACTTATTTTTCTTATTCTCTAGTCGTGAACCATAGCTTACATTTTTTTAAAAATATATATTTTATTGACTTTTTACAGAGAGGAAGGGAGAGGGATAGAGAGTTAGAAACATCAATGAGAGAGAAACATCAATCAGCTGCCTCCTGCACACCCCCCACTGGGGATGTGCCCGCAACGAAGGTACATGCCCTTGACCGGAATCAAACCTGGGACCTTTCAGTCCGCAGGCCGACTCTCTATCCATTGAGCCAAACCAGCCAGGGCATAACTTACATTTTATCCTTACAAGGAACAGATTAGTTTTTTCTTGTTTTTTCTCTTGCTTATGTACTCTTCCTAAACATGTTTAATGACTGAGTAGTAAGTATTTAATTTTTCTGTGCATATTTCAAAAGTCCTGTTTTTCCTTTAATGTTCCGATGTGTTTTTTTTTCTTGTTCTGTATTAGTGTGACTTTTTACTTTGGTATATAGGAACACCCAACCATATACATTCTTTTTTTTATTCTGGAAACACCAGATGCCAATATTCTAGGTTATTTGTCTTTCTAGAACAGAGAAATTTTAAATGCAAATATTTTTTTTAAATATATTTTATTGATTTTTTACAGAGAGGAAGGGAGAGAGAGAGAGAGTTAGAAACATCGATCAGCTGCCTCCTGCACACTCCCTACTGAAGATGTGCCCGCAACCAAGGTACATGCCCTTGACCGGAATCTAACCTGGGACCTTTCAGTCCGCAGGCCAATGCTCTATCCACTGAGCCAAACCGGTTACGGCCAAATATTTTTTATATATAAAAAATGAATAACAGGTCAGGAAGGTTTTCTTCCCCCCCGCCCCCCAGGGTTTTTTTTCTCTTTTTAAAATATATCTTTATTGATTTTAGGAGAGAGAGAAACATTAATGATGAGAGAGAATCATTGATCGGCTGCCTCCTGCAAGCCCCCTACCCGGGATCGGGCCCGCGATTCAGGCATGTGCCCTGACTGGGAATCGAACCTGGGACCCTTCAGTCCACAGGCCGATGCTCTATCCACTGAGCCAAACCAGCCCGGCTTTCCAGGGTTTCTTAAAGAAGATGGTGCTGTGTCAAGTTTATGTTTTCTTCAGGATGCTTGCTGGAATCTTTCAAAATTTCTGGCTGCCCACTTCTTAATACAACCAATTCGGAATGTCTGGCTTATATCTAATGCTTAGATGATTTCTTGCTTTATTTCCTTTGTTTTTGTATTTTATCTTTTTAATTTTGCTAGTGTCTGCAGCATCCTCTTTTACCTACCAGTAATTATTTATGTTGCAGGCAACATCTAGACTAAGAGAAAGAGGCTGTGATGGCCGCCTGGCAGGAATTGAAGTTCAACAGCTCTTCTGTTCTCAAAGTGCAGCAATTCCTGAGCACCAGTTAAAAGAACTGAACATAAAAATTGACAGTGCTCTGCAAGTAAGTTTTTCAGAGCTGGCACAGCAATACCTCAGGGATAGGGACAAGGGAGGGAGTTACAATTGTGATATTAAATCAATTGGAAAGAGTAATATGATAGTAGCTAGCCTTAAGTGTTTTAAAAACTATAGAAATTTTAAATTTCTATTTTCATTGGACTTTGTCATTTTATAAGCTATATAATCTTGATTTTTGAAAATAATTTCTTTGCAGGCATATAAAATAGCTCTGGAAAGCTTAGGCCACTGTGAATATGCAATGAAAGCTGGTTTCCACTTGAATCCAAAAGCAATTGAAGCAAGTTTGCAGGTACACTTTTCTTTCTGGTAGTTCTTGGAAGCTGTGGCATGGCAGTCTCGCCATACCAAGTGAACCAAGTGTCTTGACAGATGAGCCGTGGATCACCCTTTCTCTCCCATCCAAACCTCTTCCAGGGCTGCTGCAGCGAGGCAGAAGCACAGCAAACTGGGCGGAGGCAGACGCCCCCGCAGCCCATGCAGTGTGAGCTTCCTACTGTCCCTGTGCAGATCGGATCACACTTCCTGAAGGGTGTCTCCTTCAACGAGTCAGCCGCTGATAATCTGAAACTTAAGACGGTAGCTTTCCATGGGGTTCCAACAACCGGGTTTGAACTTGAAAATAGAGTTGTTAAGGAAACTTAAAGGCTTGTAAAGAATATAGATTAAAGAATATAGAATATAGATTGGGGCAGAAGGCATTAACCTTTCTCTATAAACTGATATCTAAAAAGTGAACTATGGTGACTTTATTTTTAATCCTCCCCCAAGGGAGGATTTTTAGAGAGGGGGGCAGGGAGAGAAAAAGAGAAACATCAAAGTGAGAGAGAAACAACAATCAAAACATCAATTGATTGCCTCCCACACGTGCCCAATCAGGGTCTGGGATCAAACCCGCAAACTAGATATGTGCCCTGACTGGGAATCTAACCCACAACCTTTTGGTGTATGGGACAATGCTCCAACCAACTGAGCCACACTGGCCAGGGCTATGGTGAATTTTTATTATTTTTAATATATATATATTTTTATTGTTTTTAGAGAGAGGAAGGGAGAGGGATAGAGAGATAGAAGCATTGATGAGAAAAAGAAACATCGATCTTCTGCACGCCGCCAACTGGGGATCAAGCCCCCAACCCAGGCATGTGCCCTGACCGGAAATCAAACTAAAAACCTCTTGGTTCATGGGTTGATGCTCAACCACTGAGCCACAATGGCTGGCCTGGCTATGGTGACTTTTTTTTTAATATATATATTTTTATTGATTTCAGAGAGGAAGGGAGAGGGAGAGGGAGAGAGAGAGATAGAAACATCAATGATGAGAGGGAATCATTGATAGGCTGCCTCCTGCACGCTCCACACTAGGTATCGAACCCGTAACCCCGCATGTGCCCTGACCGGGAAATGAACTGTGACTTCCTGGTTCATAGATTGATGCTCAATCACAGCCATGCCAGCGGGGCTACGGTGACTTTTTTTTTTTAATATATTGATTTTTTACAGAGAGGAAGGGAGAGGGGTAGAGAGTTAGAAACATCGATGAGAGAGAAACATCAATCAGCTGCCTACTGCACACCCCCTACTGGGGATGTGCCTGCAACCAAGGTACATGCCCTTGATCAGAATTGAACCTGGGACTCTATCCACTGAGCCAAACTGGTTAGGGCTATGGTGACTTTTTTAATGAGACGTTTGTCAAGTTAGTTTTATTTGTAATTTTGTTCAAATGTCTAACATAAAGGTTTTTGAAAGCACATTATAAAATACTGTTTATGGTTAATGTTTCAGTGGACTTTCATGAAAAAGTAAGAGGAGAAATCTTGTCATAATATGGCAATAATTATTTCCATTTGTGGAGCATCATGAGCCAAGCATTATTATGCCAAGCATTTCACATGTGTCGTCTTTAAATGATCACCCTTACCCCACTGGAGAACTAGAGGAACTAAGGCCCAAGGTCACATAGCTAGAAAGTAGTAGATTGGAATTTGAACTTACGCAATCTGTTTCCAGAGTCTGCATACCTGACCACTTGGTAATCCAAAGTAAAGTTGAGATTTTCATTGGTATTTACTTCTACCAGATGATTTTGTCTCCTTATTTAGAGGAATTCAGAATTCAAAATTCCTCAACCAGTGTCCATTATCAGATTGCTAGATAATGCATTTTGTGCTAGTATAGAAATACCAACAGGTGTATTAATCATGTGATACATCTAATCATTCCCTCTATGGGATTGAGAAAACCTGAGGGTGTCTGATGATAATCACTTAACAAATTAAATTCCATTATTTGGGGGTATTTAAACAAAATACTTTTCTTTTGAGGACTATTGTGTACTTGTAAATGCATTTCAGTCTACAAATTTTATCTTAAGATATGAACATTCTTGTGTGACTTTATCTTAAGATATGAACACTCTTGTTATCAATCTATAGCATACAATGTTACAACTGATCAAGGAGGCAGGCTGCTATAATGGAATCACACCAAGGGATGATTTTCCTGTAACTGAAGTACTGAACCAGGTGTGCCCATCCACATGGCGGGGCGCCTGCAAGACTGCCGTACAGCTGCTGTTTGGCCAAGCTGGACTGGTGAGTGAATATGTGTGATGTATGGGGGAGAGAGAGTAGAGACAGATGATGTTTCAAGCATGTGAGGATGGGGTGCAGGCATGTGTGAAAATACTGAGTAACTTTAAAAGTTCTTTGGTGCTACAGAGTTTAGACCAGATAGAAAAGGTAAGGAAAGAGTAGCATTAAAAAGCCTTTTTTTTTTTTTTTTGGTAGATTTTTAATATGTATTGGTAGGGAACCTAGTTGCAAAATGATGTTGCAGGCTTTCCTCGTTTTAAGGAAACCATTTCACTGGTAATGATTTGATAGAGTCCTTTGACTTGACCTGACTATTCTGGAGCTTCAGTGCATGTCTTTCTGTTGCTCAAACAGGCCAAGCTTCTACCTGTCTGCAGTCTTTGCATTTGATGCTCCTCTTACCTGAGAATACTCCTCTTTGATTATCATTTGACTCACTTCTTCTCAGTCTTCTTAATGTCAGCTCAAATATCACCTTTCAGAGACCTCAATGGTATAAGTAATGCCCCCATCCAGTTACTTTGTGTCCCAGCTCTGTCTCCTTCTTAGCAATCAAGTAAGTGTCAACTCAGAAATAAGCCTAGTCTTTATCACCATTGGAGAGAAGAATAACTTTTGCTAAAGTTGGATGGGGTCAATATCTGAAGTCACCATTTAGCTTTTTATTTGACTCTGCTGACTCACATAACCTTATGTATTTGATTCTACTTTCTTGAATTAAATGACTATTTGAAAAGATATAGCATTTCAGTCAGGCTAAAAGAAGCTAATTATAACTAAGAAAATTAAAGAACTGTTTCCTAGTCTAATTCCTATTTTATGAAAGTAGCTGTTGGGCAGGTGCTGTCCTTTTGTTTCATGTGGGTGAAGGCTTCGGTGGCTGAGCTCAGGATGGTGCTGCCTTGTTGAGGGCCAGATGAGGGCCAGTCCACGGTGGGGAGTATACTTCCTTTAGGATATGTTCCTCAGTATAGGAACCCTACAAGAAGCATAGACTGGAGACCCCCTGCTGATGTATAGAATAGCCCACTGTGGTTAGGAGATTGAGCTGAAGCTAGGAGAACCATGGCAGTCAGTTTCCAGAAAGCAATGTGTAGAATAAGACAGAAGGACATTGTAGGCTTACAAAAAACAACAACTTTGTAGGCTTAAAAGAAAAAGTTCCATTGTTATTCAAAGATCAGAAACTTATTCATAGATCCTTACCCCTTGATCTCCGGGCACCTTTGTACGCGGCTGACAAAGAACCTTTAGATTATGGTTCTGGGGTTGGGAGGAGAGAGGAAACACCTGCCTGGTCCAACAATGGTTATTACTTGGACAGGAAGTCTTTTCCAAAGGACATGCAGACCAGCTGTGGGAACTCTGTTTACAGCAGTGGAAATGAGCTCCATCACAGGCTTCGTTTGGAATCAAAATAAACAACTCTGCATTGCTTTACCCTTCTGATATATCACAGATTTGGTTTTCAAGTGTTTTATGATTCTCTTCTTAAAGTTATTTTAGTTATTTGAAAATACATTCATCACTTTATCAAACTCTAAATTATGGAGGATACTATATCATCCTGTAATATTAAAGACTGTCCTCCAAATAAGAGGAAATCATTGAAGGAAGGGCTGATTCTTTATCTTTACTGAAGTAGTTTTGTTTTTATTGATCGTTGAGAGTAAAATGATCTTTAAGAAAAGCTTCATCCACTTCTGGCTTGTTTTTGGTCATTACAAATGGGCTTTTCTGAAGCATTGGTTTGATTTTTTTTTTGGTGGCGTTTTTACTCCTTTCAAGTGCATAAATTTTAAAATACTGAGGTAAAGGAAACAAAGCAGTTCCTAACTAACATTTATAGTTTGGAAGAAGTGCCACAAGTGCTTGCAAAGTTCAGCACATCCTACACCTAGAAATTGGTTTCTGTTTATTGAAATATTACTGTATTCAGTCATCTTTATTACCTACTGTTGTCTCCATAGGGCCCCTGACTGGCCTCTGCATACCTGCTTTGCTAGGGAAATTGCCTTCCAACTGATGCCAGACACTCCCGCTTCTCCCGTTTGGGTCCGAGTCCCCAGCGATTCGCCCGTATCTGGAGCTCAGAGTCTGAGACTCCCCCCTGACCGAAAACGACAACCGCGCTCTCAGCCACCAGCCCGCTTTGCGCGCGCACCTCCGCACCTGAGTTTTTTCCACACTGCGCCTCCTCTGAGCCTCGGTGTGCTGTTATTTTTCCTTCTAGTTGAAGAGTCTCTCCTCAGCCAGCCTTCCTGTGGTTCTGGGTGATGTCCGTTCCGTCTTTTAGTTGTATTTTTGAAGTGGTTGTTTGCGGCAGCAGTCTCCGGTGTTTACCTATGCCGCCATCTTGGTCTCTCCTAGGGAAATAGTTCTTGCCAGAGTCACTTAGCATTGATAGGTTCATGTATGGGATTTGTTTGTAATCATTTTTCTCTCTGAATGCTGATCGATATATTTCTTTCTCTCTTAGGTGGTAGTTGACACAGCACAGATAGAAAATAAAGAAGCCTATGCCCCCCAAATCAGTTTAGAAGGCTCAAGAATCGTGGTTCAAGTCCCGTCCACATGGTAATGTGTCTGTTACATTAACACAAGCCCAAGCTCTGATAGAAGTGTTCACATCTTTGACAACATTGTTGTCATGGACAAACTCCCTGCTAGCTGATAGGACACATCTTCTGTTTATGTGGGCTTATGGCAGTGGTAGTGTGTTACTGCCATGTCATGGTTATTAGTCCAAGATGAGGAAGCCAAGGTGCCTGAAGCCAAGTCTCATTGACCAAAAATATAACTAAAATGTTATATACTCATGAATCATAATGAGCAATATTATTTGTCCACTGCTTTTATTTTTTATTTTAAAATATATTTCTTTATTGATTTCAGAGAGGAAGGGAGGTGAGAGAGATAGAAACATCAATGATGAGAGAGAATCATTGATCAGTTGCCTCCTGCACACCCCTTACTGGGGATTGAGCCCACCACCCAGGCATGTGCCCTTGGCCAGAATCGAACCCGGGACCCTTCAGTCCGCAGGCTGACGCTCTATTCACTGAGCCAAGCCAGCTAGGGCTGTCCACTGCTTTTAAACAGAGTATATCATTTTCTCTAAGTCACCTAGTGTTTCTGTAAAGCTGAGTCCAGAACATAGAATTCCTCCTCCACCTTTGTCTGCCCAACAACAACTCTGATGATCTTAAGTTCATGTCATTACATACCCAGTGTCATTGCATATCAGGGGGCAGACTGAACCATTTTTATTTTGACTGCTCCTACAAATCAGTAAGAAAATGGGCAAAGTAAAGGAACAGGTAAATCAGAAGACATATGTTAACAAATACACGAAGAAACTGTGTAACCTCTCCTAATAAAGAAAGGCAAAGTAAAGAAACAATAAGTACCATTTTGCCTACCATGCTCAGTTGTTTTAGAATAATATATTGTTTTAGAGTACTATATTTGGGCCAGACTATACAAAAATAGACACAGAAGTTGTTGAATAAATGACAGCCTTCCTAGAGGGTAGTTTAATATATCAGAGACCTAAAATAAGGAATATGACCTCAGCAATTTCACAGTTCCACCTGTAAGGGTTTATCCTGGTGATGTCTGTACAGATTCAACTATAAGGATCAGCATCATAGTTTTATCAGTAAACAGCAAAAATTAAACATATATTGGGAGACTTTTGCTATTAAAATTATAATCTGAATGAATATTTAACTATATAGAAAATATTTAAGGCATGTAGGTAGGAATAGATATAGTCAGGATCAGTGGCAATGTCAGTGCCTGTAGGGACTAAAGTGAGAGCTGGGAAATGCAAATTATATTTAAACCATTTCTCCTTGAAATGTGAGGGTCCAGCAGTAGATTCTACCCAAAGTTTTACAACTAGTTGATATATCAAGTAGGGGTTGCCAGTTCACTTCATGTCCCCAAATCTCTCATCTATGAGTTCCCCTCCCCACCAAAATTTATAATTTGATTGTTCAGATGATACACTATTTCCTGAAATGAATGGTAATTTATATGCGTATTTTTATTCCTATCAAATAATACATATAAGCTCACTTTTCTGTAAGATTTTTGTGTTCTCAAATTCTTAATTTGTTTTCCAGTGCAAGTTCTTCTTGAAAAATATTCAGTTTAACCTGGGTAAATTGGTTAGAGTGTCATCCCCATACACCAAGGTTGCAGGCTCTATCTCCAGTCAGGGCACATACCAGAATCAACCAATGAATGCATAAATAAGCGGAACAACAGATTGATATCTCCCTCTCCCTCCCCCTTCCTCTCTTTCTAAAATCAATCAATCAATAATTTTAATTCTCTTTAAAAAAAAAAAAAAAAGAAAGAAAAATTCTGTTTAACCTGGATTTCCATTTTGAAAAAAAGTTTGAATTTTTTAATAACTTGGCGAATATAAACAGCTAGTACTGAAATGGTTAACACTTCAGTTTACTTTCAAAACTGTATGATTGATTTCTTTTGTAATTCATTGAACCTCCATGAAAGGACCTTCTGCTATGTGTCCTTGGAGTGGTTCCCTCTGCTGGTTGCTTTTGGTAAAAATACAAAGTTTCTTTCTTTATTGTTTCTTTCAAGTTATAAAATATGTGCTTGTTGAGACAGACGGACTCAAACAGAAGTGATTACTCCACCTTCAAGAAAATGAAATTGTTAGCAAAGCCAGTCAAGAATTTATTATATTCCTTGCTGCCAGATGTTTTTTCCAAATGAAGTAATACTTTACTTAAATTTTTAAACTGTCATACTTAAGCTATCCATTTTTCTTTCAACAAATACTTACTAAATATCTAATATGTGACAGGCACTGCCTGGGCTCTGGAAATTTAATCCTGAGCAAGAAAGACAGGGTCCCTGCTCCTAACTGAGCTGACTTTGGAATGGGGACAAGGAGGAAAGAACTAATAAGCATAAGAGTTAAGTTCAAACTGATGAGTGTGCGAAGGGAATAAGAGCAGAATGATGTCATATGACAGAGAATAGGGTAGAGATGGGTAAGGGAGGCTATTTTGGATGAGGAGGTCAGTTATGAAGGGCCTCTTTGAGGCTGTGACATTTAAGAGGAGCTGGCCATGTGGAGAGTAGATGAGGAAAACACTCCAGGCAGAAGGAACAGCAAAGGCCTGAGGAGTCACCCAGAATGGCTGGAATATATGGTAGGTGATGATTAAGGGGTGGGGGGTGAGGAGGGTTTATAGACGCCAGGACTTGCAGGGTCCTTAAGAGACTTGGATGTTTAAGAACGGGTAAAGAGTTTTAAGCAAGTCTGAGTGATGTGTGAAAAGAATGGGTTTAGTCTCTTCAGGGGACTGTTCTCAAGACTGATGAGTAAAATAAAAATGCCGATTTGTTGATTTTCAGAAAGAGAAATTATTATTTCTAGGAACTGTAGTACTCCTTTCTGCATGGCCAGCAAATGCTCTCCTCATGTAAAACATATGTGACCAGCCAAATGACAGGCAGAAGGTGGCTTGTGAGCATAGAGCAAGTGTGTCCTAATAATCAGCAACTCCAGGCTGAGAGGATTCAGTGCATGAACCTGGGCCAGGTCCACTGGCCGAGATTCTCTCAGGAGTTGCGAGGCTGGTGGGGCACTGTCGGCGCTTGCCTTGTTGCCTTTCCAGTGTTCCTGAAACTGGCCAGCTCACACTCGCACAGATATATTTCTTCTCATGCAGTTCTTTGGAGTGTGCTGCTGTCTTCTCAGGATGGCTTCGCCATGTCGATCTCACCATTTAACTCCCGAGTGCCCAGGAGCAGACAGACAACCTCTTTCTGGTTTTCCCTCTCAGAAAGGCCTCTTGGTGGAGATGCTCTGCATGGGCAGTGGGGGCTTGAATGGTGGGAAGTAGCTCTCAAGGGAAAGCAGTCGGGAGAAGGCAGCAGCAAGAGCAAAGGTCCTGAGATGTGGGCAAACCCACCATATTCAGGGAGTGACAAAAGGCCTGTAGTTAGGACAGGGTGAGCGGAGGTGACAGTGAGAGAGGTGTGGTGAGCAGAGCATCAGGAGGGCTGGGGGAGGGGTTTAGACGGTATTTCAGTGAACCCAACTGGTTGCTTCCCACATGCACCCCAACTGAGGCTGAGGATCAATAGAGGGCTTTAAATGGGAGTGATGTGTTCTGCTTTGTGGTCGGAGGCTCACTCTGGCTGCTGTGTGGAGGGTGGGCCTTGGAGGGCCCAGAGAGGAGAAAAGGAGACCAATTGGCAGTTTGCTCCTGAGACACAGATGGGGGTGGTTTCTTGGAGTAGAGCAATAATAAGAGGGGGGGAGAGAAGTGCTTGGGTGCAGACTATATTTTGGAAGAAGAACTGTCAGGATTTGCTAATAGATTGATGGAGGATATGAGGGAGCTAGAGGTGGCTTATAGGTCGGGTAGACAACTGTGTTGTTTAGTTATTGAGGAAGTCTGTAGAAATCAGAATGGTTGTGGGGAAGAGAGGAATTAAGAGTAGTGCTAACCAGGCTACCTTTTTTTTTAAAAATATATATTTTATTGATTTTTTACAGAGAGGAAGGGAGAGGGATAGAGAGTTAGAAACATTGATGAGAGAGAAACGTCTATCAGCTGCCTCCTGCACACATCCTACTGGGGATGTGCCCGCAACCAAGGTACATGCCCCTGACCGGAATCGAACCTGGAACCTTTCAGTCCGCAGGCCAATACTCTATCCATTGAGCCAAACTGGTTAGGGCTCTTCCCCACCCCTCCACCCCCGTTGTTGTTAACCCTCACCAGAGGATATTTTTTCCATTGATTTTTTTTTTTAGAGAAAATGGAAGGGAGAGGAGACACAGAGAGAGAAACATCGACGGGAGAGAGACAGACACATCAACTGGTTGCTTCCCACATGCACCCCAACTGAAGCTGAGGATCAAGTCTGCAACCAACGTATGTACCCTTGACTGGAATAGAACCCAAGACCTTTCAGTCCATAGGCTGACACTCTACCCATTGAGCAATACCGGCTAAGGCTGACCAGGCTACCTTTGAGCTGCCTGTTAGGTGTGCAAGGAGAGATATCAATAATGCAGTTACATACATGAGAGTGGAGTTCAGGAGGAAGGTGTGGACTGGTGAAGGAAGTATGAAAGTCTTCAGTGTAGGCATGGTCTGTGAAGCCTCAGGACCAGATGCAGTCTAGGGAAGAGGACAAAGCCTGGAACGTGCCACAATACAGAGACGGGGGTAAGAGGAGCAGGAGGAGTCCACAGAGGAGACCAGGAAGGAGCTGCCAGACAGGTAGAAGGAAACAAGCAAGTTTGGGTTCACCAAAGCTGCAGAGACAGTGATCCAGGAGGAAAGAAACCTGCACAACGTTGTTCAGAGGTTGAATGAGGTTGAGGTAGAGACAGGTAACTTGCCCTTGACTCTGGCGAGATCTAAGCTGTTCGATAAAAGTTATTTTAGCCCTAGCCAGTTTGGCTTAGGGGATAGAGCATCAGCCTGCAGACTTAAGGGTTCTGGGTTCGATTCTGATCAAGGGCACATGCACAGGTGGGCTTGATCCCTGGTGGGGGACATGCAGGAAGCAGCCAATCAATGATTCTCTCTCTCTCTTCCTCTCCCTCTCTGAAATAAATTTTAAAAAGTTATTTTAGTGGGATCCTGGCCGATGTTCTCAGTGGATAGAGCATCGGCCCATGCATGAAAAGGTCTTGGGTTCAGTTCCTGGTCAGGGGCACGTATCTGGGTTGCAGGTTCAATACCCAGCCCTGGTTGGGGCGTGTGTGGGAGGCAATCAATCAGTGTGTCTCATATCAATGTTTCTCCCTCTCTGTTACCCTCTCTTCCCTCTCTCCCTTTTTCCTTCTATCTCCCCCTTCCTCCCTTCTTTCTACTCTCTCTCGAAATCAATGGAAGGAATATCCTCAGGTGCGGATTAACAACAATAACAAAAAAGTTATTTTATATATATACAATTTTTTTTTCAGAGAGGAAGGAAGAGGGAGAGAGTGATAGAAACATCAATGATGAGAGAGAATCATTGATTGGCTGCCTCCTGCATGCCCCCTACTGGGTGGGGATCAAGCCTGAAACCAGGACATGTGCCCTGACCAGGAATTGAACCGTGACCTCCTGGATCATAGGTTGATGCTCAACCACTGAGCCGCACCGGCCCTGCAAAGAAGTTATTTTAGTGGAGTTAATGGTGATAAGAGCTTGCTCAGAGTGAAATGAGAGGAGAATAGGGAGCAGAGAATTGGGACAGTATTTGAAGGGGAATGTGGGGCTAAGAGAAGGTAGTGAGACTGGTTTGTTTGCCAAAGGGAATATCACAGGGAAGGAATGGGGTGATTGCATAAGCGAAGTCCTTGGGAAAGCAAGAGGGTGGCATGCAGCACTCAGGTAGAGGTCAGCCTGTAGTAAGAGCAGGGCCTGTGTTCCACTGTGACATGGGGGAAAGGCAGGGTGCATGGGCAGGGACACAGGTGAGGTGGTGGACTTAGTGATGAGGGGAGATGGAGTAGGTCTCATCTGTTTATGTGGTTTCTCAGTTAAGGGATAATTGAGATGGGAAGGAATGGGTGAGATAGCAGGGATGGCAGAGCTTTGAGGAGAGGCGAGGAGGGGTGAAACAGTCATCTTGGAAAAGGAAAAAGTTAACTTATGGGAAGGCCATATTTGTTGCTTACCTCAAATTTGCAGTGAGTCCAGGGGGCATACTGTGTGGATTTTCCCCCTCTGTTGACCCTGTTTCTTGGGTACAGGTGTGAAGAGCTATAGAGGAAGGGAAGGGCAGGGGTGTTATAGAAAGAGTTTGCAAAGGGCTAGATATGGTGCCAGACCACAGAACCTCAGCAGGGTAGGGAGGAAAGTCAGGGCTGGAGCCAGTGTTGGAAAGTGAGAAGGCATTAGGAATTCTAGATAGTTAGAACTCCATAGACACTCCAGACCCTGTTGCTTCCTCCTCCTTCTACAGAGCAACAAGTTTCAGTGTTAGCCCTGTCATTCTCTAAATGTTCTTATAGTTACTGAATTTTTATTCAGTGCAAAAGTGTGTGAAAATTGTAGCCTTGCCCGGCCGGCGTGGCTCAGTGATTGAGCATCAACCTATGAACCAGGAGGTCACAGTTCGATTCCCAGTCAGTGCACATGCCTGGTCACCAGTGGGGGATGTGCAGGAGGCAGTTGATCGATGATGTTTCTCTCTCTCTCTCTCTCTCCTTCTCCGTTCCTCTCTAAAATCAATAAAACTATATATATATTTTTTAATATATTTTATTGATTTTTTACAGAGAGGAAGGGAGAGAGATAGAGAGTTAGAAACATCGATGAGAGAGAAACATCGATCAGCTGCCTCCTGCACACTCCCTACTGGGGATGTGCCCGCAACCAAGGTACATGCCCTTGACCAGAATCGAACCCGGGACCCTTGAGTCCGCAGGCTGACGCTCTATCCACTGAGCCAAACCGGTTAGGGCTAAAACTATATTTTTAAAAAAGTTGTAGCCTTTGTGTGAAGCCTTGGAACACCTTTGCAGAGAAATGCAGCCCCGACTAACGCTCCTGGTTTGTGCCTAGGTGCCTGAAAGAAGACCCTGCTACCATGTCCCTGCTGCAAAGAAGCCTGGACCCCGAGAAGACGCTGGGCCTGGTGGACGTGCTCTACACGGCTGTGCTGGACCTCAGCCGCTGGAGGGCAGGGAGGTTGGTGTCTCCAACGGTCACTTGAATTGGTTTGCATTCAGGTCCACACCTAGGAACTGTATAACCACATACAGTTTCATGTGTGCTCATGTCACTGATAGTATGTGAGTACATAAGACAAGAGAGAAAACATTTTGTTAAATTTTTTTGGGAATAATTTCAAACTTACAGAAAAGTTACAAGAATAGTCCAGAGAATTGCTCTCTGCCTTTTACCCAGACTCCCCATTTTGTCAACATTTTTGCCTTCATTTGTTCTATTATTTGAGAATAAGTCCATCAAAGGATTTTAACTCAACTGATATTCTCCTTATGAACTAAGAGCAAAGAAATGTTTAGAAATTTACTTATATCCTGCATGAACTTTATTTCTGTCTGAAAGTAGCTGACACACAAAATTATCTCTTTGTGAATTGTTAACCTTAGAACAGGGTGGGACCTTAAACATCTAGCCATGTGTCCTCCCCCTGTCTTACCTCATGAACACAACAGGTCCAGAGCAGTGAGGTGGCTCATCCAGGGTTGCACCAGCCATCACCTGCCTCAGCCCCCACCCAGTGCCCTTTCTATCTCTAGGGCTCTCTTTCAGTGCCGGAAAAGAGTGCTTGGAAAATGTTGGAAGTAACAGCCACCTGTCCTTGGCACTGTCTGCAAATTACTTCCAAAGACAACAGTGCTGCCTAGTGTCTGAGTCTTCCCCACCCACCCCTCTTTGCTGTGTGGATTTGTCCATTGTCCCTCTGCTGGATCTGCTAGACTCTCAATCCCTGTTCTCCAGGCGCACAGCAGGCCTCTGTTGGTGACATCCCCACTCTAGCCTTGCGTTGCTTTCCTGTTCTACAGTTAAAGGGTTTTGCGCAAACCCCTCAGGCCAAAATCCTGATGTAGTTTTCAACACAGTCCCATGTTAGACACTACAGGTTTCTTTAAAATAAATATAGATAGTAAGTACTTAAATTATTTACAATTATCTATAAAACCAGAGGCCCAGTGCATGAATTCGTGCATGGGTGGGGTCTGGCCGGCCCGACCCCAATCGGGGTGGATCGGGGCTGGGCCTCTCGGGAGGAGGAGATGGCTGGAGGTTGACCAACTGACCTGTCCCGATCAGGGCCGGGCCGGCTTGGGGGTAGGGACCATGGGCAATTGGGGGGGGAGGTGATTGGGGGTCAGTGGCCAGGGGAGGGGCCATGGGAGGTTGGCTAGCCAACCCCACCCCTGATTGGTGGTGGGGGGATCAATCGGTGCAAAGCTGG
>NW_005356042.1:1870907-1871281 GCF_000412655.1 Myotis brandtii | reverse complement strand
GGTGGAAGAGGCCAATCAGGGGCAGGCCGGTTTGGGGGAGGGGCCGTGGGAGGTTGGCCGGCCAGCCCCACCCCCCTTCGGGCGGGTTCGCTGGCCGCAGTGGGCATCATAGCGACCGGTCGTTATGGCATTACGGTCACTGGCTTTTTATATCTATACTAGAGGCCCGGTGCACAAAAATTTGTGCACTCGGGGGGCGGGGGGAGGGGATTCCCCCAGCCCGGCCTGTGCCCTCTCACAGTCTGGGACCCCTCGGGAGATAACGACCTGCTGGCTTAGGCCTGCTCCCGGGTGGCAGAGGGCAGGCCCAATCCCTAGGTGCAGCCCCTGGTCGGGCTCAGAGCAGGGCCGATTGGGGAGTTGGGGCGCTGCCC